>NW_027286148.1:727500-1185242 GCF_022747635.1 Hetaerina americana
TAGTTCTTTATACACGCGAGCCGGTATCTCATCAGGTCCCGGAGATTTGTTGGGGTCGATATTTTTAAGGAGTAACTCTATTCCGCGGGTGGAAAAGTCGATTGCATTCATTGGTTGTAGAAATGCTTTCGGGAGGTTCTCTGGTGTATTCGGGGAGTATTTGTTGAAAACACTGTGGAAGAATGAGTTTAATATGTTGGCTTTGTCTAAACTACTTGTTACTTTATCCCTTTTTACGTTGTTCAATGAGTTTACGGTGGCATTTTTTCCCAGCACTTCCCTGACGTAGGACCAAAACATCTTTGGGTTATCGTTTAAATGCTCGCCTAATTTTTTCCTTTTGAATTCCGCTAGCGCCTTCCGGAATGCCTTCTTGGCAGTGGACCTAGATGCTTTGTAATTCTGTATGGTTTCGTTGATTTTATCAGGGGAGGAATCTTTAACCGCGTTTTTCATTCTGGCATGGCACGCCCTTTGCCGTCTTAGTGATTTCTGAACTTCAGAGTTGTACCAACGGGGTTCCTTATTCTCTCTTATATATTTACTAGGTATGAATCTCTGTATTGCTGAACGTGTTATCGCAAGAAAATTATTCCAGGTATCCTCGACACTCCTAGTTTTGCTTAATTCGTCAAATCTAAGAAAGGAACAGTTTAACACACGTTTTAGGCCATCATGGTCAGCTTTATTGAATAAATAAATTTTTCTCTTAGGTTTGTTAACTTTTTCTATCCTTACGGAAAATTTAGCGTTTACAGCCCTGTGATCACTAATTCCATCTATAACTCCTACATTTAAGACCCTTTCGGGTATATTAGTAGCTAATAGATCAAGAATGTTCTTTCCCCTTGTTGCTGAAGTGACTAATTGGTGTAGGGAATTTGAGGTGAACGTCAAAATGAGGGACTCGCATAAATCCTTGTCTTTACCTCCATTTACAAAACTGTACGAATCCCAATCTACTGAGGCGTAGAGGAAGACAGCTTAGGTCCAGGCATACTAGACAATGAGATAGAAAGGGCATTAAGGGAGATGAAACTAAATAAGGCCGTGGGGGTAGATAACATTCCCGTGGAACTTTTAAAATGCTTAAGAAAATGTGGGAGGAAGAGGCTATATGGTCTGATCCGTAGTATTTATGAGGAGGGAATCTGGCCGGAAGACTTTGTGAGATCAGTTTTAGTTCCTATTCCGAAAAAGGTAAAGGCCACATCATGTGAGGACTATAGGACAATAAGTTTGATATCCCACGCAGCTAAAGTTATTCTCAGGATCATAAACAAAAGGATAGAGAGTAGGGCAAATGATTACTTAGAGGATGATCAGTTTGGGTTTAGGAAGGGCAGAGGTACGCGTGATGGCATTGCAGTAATGAAATTATTAATCGAGAGGAATATAGAACACAACCAGGAGGTATTTGCCTGTTTCGTATGATTTCGAAAAAGCGTTTGATAGAGTGAATTGGGAAAAACTAATGAGTATATTGCAGAAAATAGGAATAGATTGGAGGGAAAGGAGGCTGATCCGCAACCTGTAAATGTCTCAGACTACTCAGGTGCGGGTGGGAAACGGGGAGTCCGGATGGGCAGTGTTAGGAAGGGGTGTAAGGCAGGGTTGCCCATTATCACCGTTGCTGTTCAACCTGTATGCAGAGGAAGTTATCCAAGAGGCATGGGAAGAACTGGAGGTAGGAATGTAATTGGGCGGGAAATTCGTAAAATCAGTTAGGTTTGCTGATGACCAAGCTTTAGTTTGTCAGTCAGCCAAGGGGCTGCAAGCATTGGTGAGTGAATTGGAAATTCAGTGCGACAGGTATGGGATAAAAATCAATATTAATAAAATAAAGGTTATGCGATTTTCTAGAAAGAAAAAGGCCAAGTTTAACATTAAAATAGGAGGACAAAAACTAGAGCAGGTAGAACAGTTGACGTATCTCGGTAGTGTTTTGGACCAACACGGTCAAAGTAGTAGGGACGTAAGGAGAAGAATTGCGCTAGGCAAAGAGGCTTTCACAAGGAGGAGGAAGTTGATGACAGGGACTTTGAGTAAGGATGTTAAGATAAGACTCGTAAAAACTTTGATATTGAGCGTAGCCATGTACGGTGCGGAAACGTGGTCATTGAAGCAGGAGGATAGACGTAGATTGGAGGCTTTTGAAATGTGGGTGTGGAGAAAAATGGAGAAGGTGAAATGGACAGAGAAGAAAACAAATGAGGAAGTACTTGGTATGGTGGTCGAAGAGAGGGGTTTGTTGGGAGCAATCCTATGGAGGCAGGAAAAGTGGATGAAGGGGGTGTTGACCGACAGTGGGATGTTGAAGACTGTGATAGAGGGTAGAATGTTGGGCAAAAGAGGAAAGGGAAGGAACAGGATAGGGATGTTGGACGGGATGAAGGGAGGAAGGAAGTACTCAGAGATGAAGAGAGACCTGATATAGAGTAGGATGATGGATTTTGTGTTTTTTTAGGAGTAATAAAATATTTGTTTGGTAGTTGTGTCCATCCAAAAACCTACCTTAACCAGTAGATTACCTTAAAAAAAAATATGTATACATATATATATATATATATATATATATATATATGTGGTATCTTGGGAAACCATAGCCGGCACAGGGAAAGGATATATATATATATATATATATATATATATATATATGTGGTATCTTGGGAAACCATAGCCGGCACAGGGAAAGGATATATATATATATATATATATATATATATATATATATATATATATATATATATATATATATATACTCATCAGGGGGGTCAGTTCCTTTCCCTGTGCCGGCTATGGTTTCCCAAGATGATCTGGTACCCGAAAAATCACATAGCTTGGGTGGAGCTGCAGGTGTCCAGAGTGCCTTGCCCGGGAATCGAACCCGGAACCTTCCGGTCAGCAGTCTAACGCTCTACCCACTTGACTACCGCGACCACATATATATATATATATATATATATATATATATATATATATATATATATATATATATATATATATATATAGAGAGAGAGAGAGAGAGAGCGAGAGAGAGCCTATATATATATATATATATATATATATATATATATATATATATATATATATATATATATATATATATATATATATATATATATAGAGAGAGAGAGAGAGAGAGAGAGAGAGAGAGAGAGCGAGAGAGAGAGACACACACAGCGGGGTTTATAAACTCAATTGTGCGGACTGCAACGCCATCTATATTGGATTGACAGGGAGGACATTCGATATTAGGATCAAATAACACCGTTCATGCTTCACAAAGAAAGACATCTGATCCCAATTCGCCTCACACCTCTCAAATAAAAATCACACCAGTAATTTCATAGCCGGCATTCTCCACGCAGAAATGAAAGGACACAGGTTGAATGCTTTGGGGGAGTTGGAAATTTGGCAATCCCTTCAATCATACAGGTTTGCGGTGTTCAATGACCTCTCCCGTTCCGCCCTCCTAAAATTTTTAAAAGACTCCAATATGTCATCTCGCAGCCTTCCGCATTTTTATTGATAAAAAAATTTCAAAACTGCTGAAATTCGTTGGAAAATTATTGCTCTGTACATATGCATATGTGATGAGCGACAAGAGTAGTGCGTCAGTGTTGTCGTTCGATTAAGAGTGAATCCAAATCTCCATGATGGCGTGTGGTGAACAACGAACTTCGCCTGAAAATTGATGGATACGATCGTGAGAATCGCTTTGCGACAACTGATCTCTTTAGAAAGTTTTCCACAGATTACTAGGACTCTGTTGCATGGAAACACGACCGAAAAGTTAGGCTACTACGTACTTTGTATAACGGAGATCATGTTCTCGATAGACCATTTGGCGGGAATTCCAATTGTGTTTTGACTCGCGTTTCCAATTGTATTTTGACTCGCTGTTGTAAGCATACGACAAGCGGCGCGACCTTCCAACCACTGCAGCTCGAGGCGTACTGACCTACTACGTACTACGTCAATACAGCGACCTTTCGGATCCCACCACTAATTCTCACGCTGCACGAAAACGGAGGTCATTTTCTGGACAGCCCCCGAGTATATTATTATTATTATAAGGTAATCTACCGGTTAAAGTAGATTTTTGGATTGACACAACTACCAAATAAATAATTTGTGACCCCTAGCAAAACACAACATCCCACCCTACATCAGGTCCCTCTTCATCTCTGAGTACTTCCTTCCTCCCTTCATCCCGTCCAACATCCCTATCCTGTTCCTTCCCTTTCCTCGTTTGCCTAACATTCTCCCCTCTATCACAGTCTCCAACATCCCACTGCCTATCAACACACCCTTCATCCATTTTTCATTCCTCTTTAGGATTAATTTAACTAATTTTTGTATTTAAGTCACATTGATTGTGACTTTTGGGATATATGTTCAGAGAGGAGACGAATTGAATCCCCACTATCTGGACTATATTTGATTAAACTCAATATTTTAATATTTAGTTGTATGAACCTTTGATGAAAATTGATTCATCGAAATCCCGTTTCAAATTTTTCTTTCTCACACAAGGGATTCTATTAACTTCTGGAGAACATTGGAAGATACAGCGACGTTTCACCTTACAGCACCTCCGCCAGCTAGGTTTTGGCAAGAGTTCCCTAGAATGGATTGTTAAGGAGGAAATACAAGCTGTTTTCGATGGTATCGAGGAAATATCTGGGGGGCACAAAAATGGCTTTCCTTATCCGGTCAGTACATAATCAGCGAGAAGATAACTCTGTGAATAAATGTCCATGTTTTTGTTACTTTCATTATTAATATTAGGATTATCAAGCCCTTGAAATCAATCTAACTTTGCCCTTTATACCTGTGCCTGAAATTGACATATAAAGAATCCATTCTTTAATATGTGATGACAATTGGAGGCATTTCAAATAATTTTCCTTTTTTGATTTTTGAATACTGACTTCGTTTGTTCGGGAAGCGGATGTTTTGCACTATGGTCGGGCTTTTCTTAACGCCAGATTCCCCACGCCCCGTGCACCTTTTCCCCCTTCTGTTCGAGTCGTGTTGTACTCGGAAAAATGCCTCTTCCTTCAGAGACAAATTGTCCCTGCAGATACGCACAAATGTCACCCCCTTGAGCACGAGAAGGGTCAAGATGGTGCAAAATTATTTTAAATGTATATGAAAATAATACTGTAACTTTTAAGTAAATGTAATAGTAATATTAATTATATGGTAAACGTACTGCCATCCATAAAGTAAAGCCATGATTACACGGGAATATGCATCATTTTTCACGCGGATGTCTGCTTGCAGGTTGATTTTCAAGATATTCTGAAAGCAGCGAATGTGAACATTCTTTGGCGCTTAATAACTGGAAAGAGATATGACTACAGAGATCATGAATTCAAGAAACTCACGGAAGCCGTTCATCTAATTTTCAATAGAAATAATCAACAATTAATCCTCTACAATTCACTTCCATTTCTTGCAAAAATACTACCTAAGCGATTTGGAATTGCTGATGTCGAATCCTTTTTTCTCAGAGTCCATGAATTTGTTCAGGTAAGAGCAACGAAGCTATTGCATTTCTTAGAGGTTTATCTTTGATATATATACATGTATAAAAAAAACATCAACACAGTAATCAACCCGAATGTCGGTATGGTAGGTGATGGTAGAGATCACCTAGTACTAAGCCCGACGGCGTGTGAAATTCACACATCAGGGTAGGGGGGCCAGTTCCTTTCCCTGTGCCGGTTATGGTTTCCCAGGAAGACCTGGTACCCGAAAAATCACATAGCTTGGGTGGAGCTGTGGAGCTGCACGTGCCCAGAGACTTTCCCTACCGCGACCCATGTACATATCTATATATCTATATATCTATTTATATATATATATATATATATATATATATATATAATGGGCTGACACAATATAACACAAATAGAAAAGAATAGACACATTTAAAAGAACACTCACACGGTAAATTGTTCGAGCTTTCGGCCCTCTCAGAGGCCTTCTTCAAGAGAGACTGAAAATATGCTATTGCAGAGGAGAGGGGAAAGAGCTAAGGGCGGGGAGGGGAGGTGTGGAGGGAATGCTGGGAAGGAAATTAAATATGGCGGTTAAGGGTGGGAATTTTAAAGGAACGGAAGGATAGTATGTAGGCGGATTCACGAGTTCTCACCTCTATGTTGGTGGCTGAATCAGGTAGGGATTCTAGGATGCTTAGAGCAAAACACTGGTCGAATGAAAGGTTATGGGAATTGGCGTGTGAAGGGATATGAAGAGAAGAGAGTGAGGCAGAATTGCAGGAGTACCGGTGATTATTCATTCGGATGGATAAGGGGGTAATGCATTCACCTATGTAAAAGGAAGTGCAATGTTTGCATGATAAAAGATAAATAATATTTTTTGAGAGGCAATTAGCGTGGGAACGAGGTGAGGGGGCAATGAGGGGATGTAGGGAGAGGGGAGTAGGCATAATAAGAGGACAGGTTTTACATCGGGGGCGGTTGCAAGTTGGGGAAATATTGGGATATTTGTCACGGGGGGGGCGCCAAAGGGTTGGTGGATCTCAGAAGGTTTTTGAGATTGGCGGGTCGTCTGCATGCGATAGATGGGCATTGGGGTAGTAAGGATGAGGTCGCGTCATTGTCATGTAAAATTGGAAACAGTTCTTTAAGGAGGGTTTTCAGTCTGTGTGATCCGGGGTAATAGGTGGTGCAAAGGTTGAGTCCTGCGTCAATGTGGGCTTGTTATTGTGTGGTGTGTGTGGTCGGGTGGAACGGTGAATTTTATTTCGTAGTAACTTTTCTGGGTAACCGCGTTTGAGGATTGCAAGGTGTAGATTGGCAAGGTATTTGTTGAGAGTGGCTGTGGTGTTGCAAATTCGGTGTCCGCGGATAGAGAGAGAGTTAGGAATCGAGCGATTCGTGTGTTGAGGATGACAGCTTGTGTGGTGTAGGTATTGCTGATGGTTAGTGGCTTTGATGTGTACTGAAGTAGTGAATTTGTTGTTTTGAAGTGAGATGTCTGTGTCAAGAAAGGTGATGGTGGAGTCTGAAATGGAAGAAGTGACTTTAACAGTGAAAGATGAATTTAAGGCGGATAAGAAATTGTTGAGAGAATCAGAGCCATGTGTCCAGAGAATAAAAATGTCGTCTATGTAGCGGACCCAGAAAAGAGGTTGAAGGGGTTGCTGTGACAGGAAAGTCTCTTCGAGATGGCCCATGAAGAGATTGGCGTATGATGGTGCCATCCTCGTTCCCATCGCTGTGCCTTTTGTCTGTGGGTAAAAACAATTTTGGAAAGTGAATGCATTTTTAGTTAGGACGAAAGTGGCAAGATTGAGGAGAAATTCCGTTGAGGGGCGCTGGGGTGGGGAGCGTAGAGAAAGATAATACCGGAGGGAGGATAAACCTTCTGCATGGGGAATAGAAGTGTAAAGTGAGGTAACGTCGATGGTGGCCATAAGTAGGTTCGGTGTGGAGGGAATAGAGACGGAATTTAGACGGTCGAGGAAGTGGTACGTGTCTTTCGTGAAAGAGGGCAATGAGAGTACAAGTGGTTGTAGGTGGTGGTCAAGGAATGCGGAGATTCTTTCGGTGGGAGAATTGTAACTGGAAACTATAGGACCACCACCTACAACCACTGAGAACGATGGATGGAAGGGGAAGGTGGGGATAGATTTCCCGAGGGAAGAGTTTTGAGGGGAAGCGTTAGAAGGGGACCTCTTAGAAGGGTGGGGAAAAAGTGGATGGTGATGGGGGTGAAGGGGGGATGAAAACATGTTTAGATCAGGGTAATTAATGCCTAATATTAATACCTAGGCTATTTCAATATCTATTGTAATATTTTTACCTGGGAAATTCTATTGCTCTCTTCCTTGAGGAAGGTGGCTGCGACCACCGAAAATTCGAAACTTAAGTCAGTCTTTTTGTTTGCTTCTGTGTTTTTGCCTGTGTCCACTAGAGCTAATTTTTATACATTATTATTGTGAGACTTTCAAAAAGTGTTATATATATATTGCACCTTGTGATCAAGTTGAAACACCGCGTCCATCTGCGGATATGCGTTGAATTACATCCCAACCCACCCCTCACCCACCTATATATATATATATATATATATATATATATATATATATATACACACACATGCGTATGCATATACCTGTACACACACACGCACATATATATATATATATATATATATACAAATATATATGTATATATATATATATACATATATATATATATATATGTGTATATATGTATATATATATATATGTGTGTGTGTGTGTATATACATTATTATCAGGCAATCTACCGGTTAAGGTAGGTTTTTGGATGGACGCAGATACCAATTAAATATTTTGTGACTCCTAACAAAATCCAGCACCCTACTCTACATCATCAGGCCCCTCTTCATCTTTCCTTTCCCTTTCTTCCTCCCTTCATCCTGTCCAACATCCCTATCCTGTTCCTTCCCTGTCTTCGTTTGCCTAACATTCTCCCTTCTATTACGGTTTTCCACATCCCACTGCGGGTCAACACCCCCTTCATCCACTTTTCCTGCCTCCATAGGATTTCTCCTAACAAACCCCTCTATTCGCCCACCATACCAAATACATCCTCATTTGTTTTCTTCTCTGTCTATTTCACCTTCTCAATTCTTTTCCACACCCACATTTCAAAAGCCTCCAATCTACGTCTATCCTCCTGCTCCAATGACCACGTTTCCGCGCCGTGCATAGCTACGATCCATATCAAAGTTTTTACGAGTCTTTTCTTAATATTCTTGCTCAACGTCCCTGTCATCAACTCCCTCCTCCTTGTGAAAGCCTCTTTGCCTAGCGCAATTCTTCTCCTTACGTCCCTACTAATTTGACCGTGTTTGCCCAAAACACTTCCGAGATACGTAAACCGTTCCACCTGCTCTGGGTTTTGCCCTCCTATTTTAATGTTAAGCTTGACCTTTTTCTCCCTAGAAAATCGCATTACTTTTGTTTTATTAATATTGATTCTCATCCCATACCAGTCGTACTAAATTTCCAATTCACTCAGCAATGCTTGCAACCTCTTAGCTGACTGACAAACTAAAGCATGGTGATCAGCAAACCTAACTGATTTTACGAATTCCCCGCCCACCTTCATTCTTACCTCAAGTTCTCCCCATGCCTCTTTAATCATTTCCTCTGCATACAGGTTGAACAGCAACGGTGATAATGGGTAACCCTTTCTTACACCTCTTCCTAACACTGCCCATTCAGACTCACCGTTCCCCACTCACACTTGAGCAGTCTGAGACATTAGGATTATCAAGCAGTTCTTTACTATGAAGTTCTTCTATATATTCCTTCCATCTCTCTTGGATCTTTCCTGCGTCAACTATTGTTTTACCCGCCTTATCTCTAACTGCTAGCATAGATCTTCCTTTCTTACTTTCCGATAAAGATTTAACCTTGCTGTAGACCGCACCAACTTCACCCTTCGCCTAAAACCTTTCCATATCCTCACACTGTGTCTTCCACCATGCTTCTTTTGCTTTATTTGTCGCCAATCTCAATTAATTATTTAACATTTTGTGCCATATTTTTCCTAACTCGGTGTTTACATTCTATCATTTGCTCCTCTCATCTATCAATGTAATCATCTCATCCGTGATCTATGGTTTTCTAATCCTTTTCGCGTTAACGGTTCCAATAGTGTCTTTTGCGGACTTCGATTAACCTTTCTTGGTATATTCTCATTTATCTTTGATAGTACTCAGCTCTTTACCATGCTCCATGTTTTCTCATACATACCTTATATATATATATATATATATATATATATATATATATATATATATATATATATATATATATATATATACTGTGGGTCGCGGTAGTCCAGGGGGTAAAGCGTTGGACTGCTGACCGGAGGGTCCCGGGTTCGACTCCCGGGCGAGGCCCTCTGGGCACCTGCGGCTCCACCCAAGCTTAAGTGATTTTTCGGTTACCAGGTCTTCCTTGGAAACCATAATCGGCCCAGGGAAAGGAAATGGCCCCCCTACCCTGATGTTTGAATTTCACACGCCGTATAGGGCTTAGTACTGGGTGAACTCTACCATCACCTTCTAAACCGACTTTCGGGTTGATTACTGTGTTTATGGTTTTATATATGTATATATACCTTCTGTTTCAGGAGGAAATAGATTCTCACAGGGAGACCATTGACTATGACCAACCACGAGACTTCATTGATATCTACTTACGAGAAATAGAGAAGGAAAAGCATGGCCTGCATAATGCATTCAATGGTTTGTATATGTCTGCATAATTTGTTTTCATAATAATGAGAGCATATTTTTAATGGTAGTAGTTTCATGAAATAAAATGCTATAATAGTAAATCTTATAGATGTGTTTTTATAATACAAAAAATTCTTCGTCGGATTTTAAATCTCTCTAGAAATTGATGAATTTAAAGCCTTTTATTGAAATTTACTGGGGAAAATCGTGGCTAAATCGTCATAATTTATGTGGATCATTGAATGTCTCTTAAATATATTTAAATTATTGTATGATGATGTGTGCTCTTCTAAGTCTAAGTCTACTTCAACAACCTTTCGCGATATCACCTCCCATTAGTTATAAAATGAACATCAGAGTAAATGGGTAACTTCAACCTCAACCTTCTTTGGAGGAAACAAGTACTTGGTGACATGAGGTGACTGACGCTTCAGCTTGCATAAATATATCATGAGACCAACAAAATACTTTACTTGAAAATAATTAACCTAGATGAAGTGATAAAGATGGATCTCTTATAGCTGGATATTGATTGACGACTGTGATGGAAGGGGGTTATCTGTTACAATGCCAGAAAGTCAAAATGATGCTCTGCTACAATGACTGCCTATGAGAAATAAGATATTATTAGTTCAATATGTTTTAGTTAAGTACATCCATGTCATCTAAAAGAAAAACAAATGGAGACACTGTTTTTTGCCCTCTTATCTACTATCTGCGAAATAATGTTTAACATTCCATGTGGTCAACCAGGATTGGACCCATTGGTATTATTCAAATACCATTGTATCTTAATATAAGCACAGGTACTGGCGTATTTCGTTCCCATGGAGGTGGGCGAATTGAAGTTCTCGTTATATGTACTCTACTCCTCACAAATATGAGAAAGTATTTAAATGCAGAGTTCACAGACTTCTCTTATGTCGCATGCATGTATTTCTTTCCTGCGTGAATAATCTGAGTTATTAATTTTTCCCCAACGCGGTCATGTAAACTTGAAGATTTACAGCTGAAGGTTTTGTGCACCGAGCTCTTTATGGCCGGAACCGACACAACAACCAACGTCCTCTCCTTCGCTTTGCTCTACTTGATTCTGTACCCAGAAGCACAGAAAAAGATGCAGGAGGAGATTGATCAAGTTGTAGGAAAGGATAGACTGCCGTCGCTGGATGACAGGGGCAGGTATGGTTTAATATTTTTCCATGCCTCTTCTTTTTTACCCTTATTTCATCGCCAATGTGTATTGATGATAAACCCATAGTCCATTCGAGCACAATCAATATCCTATATTATTACTATTAGTAGTAATCTGCCGAGTAGATTTTTGATGGACTCTGCGGTCTAGTGTACAAGGTGTGATCAAAAAAAGACCGGACTGATTTTATTCTACGCGAACAAGACATAGTGCGCCATCTAGCGACACATCTCACGATTAAAAGTAGAGGTGTCGCCTTTGTTTACGTTGAGTGCTTACGCAGCAGCAGCGGTACGTGTCTTAACCTGTTCGTCGCCGCGTGCAACGGCAGCAATCAAGCAGCTAGAGGAACTGCGTGTGTGCGTGAAATGTTGTTTCAAACTTGGCAAAAGTGTCACGGAGAAATTTGAAATGATTCAGCAAGCTTTTAATAATTAAGCTATGAGTCGAAGCCAGTGTTTTGAGTGGTACAGTCGTTTTAAATCGGGCAGAGCATCGACAGATGAAGATTCGCGAATGGGGCGGCCTTCCGCTTTGACAGACCCTGGCCATGTGAAATTGGTGAACGATTTGGTGCAGGCAAATCGCCGTTTAATTGTTAGGAAGATAGCCGAGGAAATGGACATTAGTTTTGGATCCTGTCAGACAATTTTGACAGACATTTTGGGCATGACGCGCGTCGCATCAAAATTCGCCCTAACGAGCCGGCTCACACGGCAGTGATCGTGACAGAGATTTCGCCAGAACCGGAACTTCCGTGATGTCGCAGCCACCCTACTCTCCAGACGTGGCTCTATCAGACTTTATTTTGTTTCCAAAGTGAAAATCAACCTTGAAATGGCGCCAATTCGACTCTATTGCGGACATTAAAACTAATTGTACGGCGGACCTGAAGAGGATCCCTAAGGCGGCTTACCAGGCAGGGTTCAAGAGGTGGAAGAAACATTGACAAAGGTGTGTCGTCAGCCAAGGCATGTACTTAGAGGGCGACAAGTTCGATTAAGCTGTGTCCGTCGAAATAAACAAGTTATAAAATTAGTCCTGTCTTTTTTTTATCACACATTGTACAAAATCCTCATTTATGATAGTCAAAAAATAGTTTACATGTAAAATAAAATGTTACTCTTTTACAGAAAAAATATAATCAATATATGGTCTAATTTTCTTTTACTCTCATTTTTTTAGAGTTATTCATTTAAAAAATATATTTTCCTGTTTTCAGATCTTGTATTGAGAAAATATTTTCACATAGTCCTTGAATAACACATTTAAAGCGACAGGTGCATATAAATGTACACATACCTGAAGTATATGCATTGAATATATTGTGGTCTATGCCTTAATTCCATTTGAAATAATCATTTATCGCAATGTTTTAGATATATGTACGCGATGAAGCGCTCTCATTTACTCGTACAATTCATTCATTTGTAATGAAAACATTCATTCTTAGGTTCACATATGTTGAGGCCGCCATTCAAGAAGTACTTCGCCTCAGCTCAGTTTCGCCCTCAGCATTTCCACATTCGGCAGTGACAACTGATAAGTACATCAACTTCAAAGGATATCACATTCCAAAGGTATACATTGTGAATTATTATGTTACACATTTTAAATGACAGCAAGTACCTCAAAATTTTAAATTATGTCATGGTTACTTTTACCATAAAATAAATGAATGGAAATGCCAAAAAATTGCCATCAATCCCTCCGTAAATCATTTTCAAAGGCATAGTTTTCACGATACCGATGGAGAAAAAGCGTTTATAAATAATTATTAAACTATAATATGATACTAACAGCTACGGTATTGTAAATTGTATTTTTCAAAAATTACCATCAACAATACACAAATATTGAGGTACTGACAAATGAACAGCATGGCAAATTTCTTCGAGCATATCGAGCATATCGAGCAATAATTCTGATATCATTATCAACGGCACCGTAATATAAAAAATATCGTCGTAGCAACTAAATCATCATATGCATGCAAAAATCCCCCTCAGCGATTTAATTTAATTGACAATATTGTGAATAGCCATTGCAAAGATAATTATTTACCCTCGATAAAATGATTTTTTTCAAATTATTCACATCAACCATAGTGATATGCAAAATATAAAACTCTTCTTTTACACTCCGTAATATTACACACCCCTGGTAGCAAAGTCAGCAAATCAAGCATTTGTTTGAACACGCAAGTGTTGTCAATCGGCGCCATTTTGTTCCATAGAAAGACACTGTGCATTTTATTGAGATATAAACTGACCTGGAAAAATACTTGTTTGTATCCTCAGGGTTCAGTTCTCCTAATCGACCTCTACGGCGTGCATCATGACCCGAAAATATGGAAGCATCCTGAGATGTTTATCCCGGAGAGATTCTTGCAGATGGGTGAAAAAAATAACCAGAATGCATCTATTTTCCCATTTAGTACTGGTAAGGAAAAATATTTATAACTTGGAACAAATTTGTGCGAAATTGCAGAAAGTGAGTGGGTTTTTAAGTTACCTGGTATCTAAATACATTGTATGTATAAAAATTATCGGGAAAAGATTCGGAAAAATAGATTAATTTTAGATGTAGCAACAATACCTCAAACTTCTTCAATCAGTACATTCCTTGAACATCGACACACTTTTGACAGCGGGTTTCCACGACTCCAAAGCTCCCTGGTAGGCGGACACCAGAATAAATTCCTGAAGGGTACGCATGCAAACTTCTTTGACGGCACTTAGGGTCACATAATGGTATCCTTTAAGGAAAAATTTCACTCTTGGGAATAGGAAATAGTCTGCTGGTGCCATATTTTCAGTGATAATCGTACGCACTGTCATCTTATCACTGCCAATACGATATCTGCGATCATGCGCACACTTAACCGACGGTCCGAATGCAGCACTTCAGGCACACGTCGGGACAAATCTGTTGCCGATACTTTTTATGCGTATTAAGCTGCATCATTAATAAAATAGTTTCATGTTTGTTCTCAATTGCCATTGTGACCGTGGCATTGATTAGGCATCTCACAGTTATGGAATGCTTATCATGACAAAATGTATTTATATGGTACCCTGCAAAACACCGCGAAGGTGTGTGGCACGTGGTGATCACATATCAAGCTACTTTTAACCCAGAACACTCCTCACTCCCTAATGCGGTCAGACGAGGCTATTCTCATCGTTTATCTTTCTTGGGAAATATTACATCTTAAATCTCCCTGTTCTACACTTAATCTTCCTAATTTTAGTGACATAATCTCTCCTACCGCGCACTATGATGGGGTAATAATACATTTTTAACATGACTGCTATAGAGACCTTGCTTTACGAAACAAGTGATCCAATTCGGCAATGAATCCAACTTCGTGAGGATCCCGGATCCAAGGCAGCATATTCAAAATGAGGCCAAACCAGCGAAATATAGCATTTCACTTTGACCTTTTCATCACATTCACCCAGTACTCTCCTAATTAATCCTAACTATCGTTATCTTCTCCACACATTATGTGTTTCACCCAGGAGAGGTCGTGAGTGAGGGTAACGCCTAATTATTTATTTGATCGAGTCTACACTTTCCATTTCGGTGGGCATGATGCAGTAGGCGTTCGGGTGGGAATCGCGCTTTTTACCAAAATGCATAGCTTTGCACTTTTATAAGTTTAATTCTAATTACCAAGTGCTACACCAGCGTTTTATAAGCATCAAGGGCATCTGATAAAGCTGTTTAATTCTCAGGATTACGGATATCTCTGTATCCCACTGCATCTCCGACAAATAAACGTATCTCACTATTGACTCCGGAGTTAATTTCGGTAACGTAAGAAATAAAAGGAATAAAAAAGTCCCGATAAGAATTCCATAGGAATCATTTGACGTGACCTCTGCTGTATTTTTATCTATTTCGTAGGCTTCTACCTTGGTGAGTACTTCACTCTTTGGTGCTTTGTCGAAGATTTCTTAAAATCTAGAAAAACCGCGTCCAATGTAACAATGCTCTCTCCCGAACTAAGGTTATCATGAACAAAAAGTGCAAGTTGCATCTCGCAAGATTCACTCTTTCAGAAGCCGCGCTTATTTTTCATCGATGATTCTTAACTATTGAGGTGTCCACTATCGAACTAGCAACTACATGTATGCTCCATGATTTTGCATTATATGGACGTGAGGGAAACAGGTCTCTATAATTGCTCGGTTCCTCCTTATCTTTGTTTTTAAATATTGGTTTTACGTTAGCCGTCTTCCAATCACTGGGAACCTTGTGATCTACTAGCGATTCCTTAAATGTAATTTCTAGATACGGCGTAATTTCCGTCGCTATTTTTTCAAATACACGAGCGAGTATTTGATCTGGACAGGAGGAATTATTAGGTTTGATATTTTTCAACAAACATTCTAGTCCATTGTAATAGAGATTTCATATTTTTACCATCGGTTGACGGGAATGATTTATTTTGCATGTGACTCCACAAAGTTCTTCTTTTATAAAATGAATGAAATTGAATTTCTTCATATCACTTTGAATATTATTATGAATTGAAAGAAATATTGCTATCTCAAGATGTTTGAGAGGGGAGTGCGGCCACTAGTGATGCCCTTCCATCTTAGGCTCTAGCGCTCACAACATTGACACAAATACGTGGCTTGTTCAATAATGCTTAAGGAAATCCCAGAGAGTCCGCTCGTGGCATAAGGGCAAGGTTTGTTTCTTAAAACCTCGTATCTCACTGGACTGCTTTTAAAGTTTCAGCTCTACACATCGTGTGATTTAATTTAATAGTAAATTGAAGCAAAGCATTTTTGTTTATTTTGAAAAATGGAAAGAAATAAGTTCCTTGCGATGATTAAATACTTCTATTTGCTAAAGATAGCTATCGCAAATATGGAATGATGAAAATAAACGTATATTAAATGAAGAATACAATGTATCTCTCCACTGTCCTTTATTCACGTACAACTAGTTTCAACGCTCAAGCGTCATCATCAGGTACCTGATGATGACGCTTGAGCGTTGAAACCGGTTGTACATAAATAAAGCACAGTGTAGAGATACATTGTATTCTTCATTTAATTGACATGAATTTCCACAAGGTTGAGCCGGGAACAATTGAAAAATATAAACGTATTGTGAGTGTTCGATTATGAAGTGAGCCACAATCATTTTCACGGATTACATCGCACTGAAACAGGGGAACGATGGAGATAAATGGACTGACAGAGAGGCAGACGAAGTGCTTCGAAGAGTTGGAGAGAGAAAGAGGTGTGCCTATGGAGAATACTTACAAGAAGAAGTGGGGAACAAGTTGAATACGTACTGAGACACGATAATTTAATTGACGACATCACTGAAGAAAGCTTACAGGAAAAGTTTTACAGGGGATGCTCAAGGATGAATTACCAGTTACCTAAGGCATCTGCGAAAAGCAGTGCAAAGAAATGAAAAGATTGCCAGGGAACATGACAAATTAATTAGTTAATATTGTAAGAACATATTAGAGTTCCATTAAAATTATTTTAATACATACCCAGCCTCCCTCACAGTGATAATATACGTGCTTCCAGGTGGGCCACGGAGCTATCGCACACCAGTGTAAAAGCATTAAAGTTATGAGTATTATATTCCAGGTTAAATTGGCCAATAGAGCAAATTCAGTATTGGACTGGTAAGCTGTCATGATTGAATAGAAAAATTGGAGTTAATTAGTGCGTTGGTTAGAAGTAAATTTTAAAATTCACAAAGCACTCGATCTTCTACATATTGCGAGCTAATTCAATCTATAGCTTCCTGAATCAAAGCAAATCAACATTAAAAGCTGTTATTTACTTTAATTTCGTTCAAATAAATATGAGTCAATCAATATTTAGAATAAATTTTATCCAGATATCTGATATACTTCCGTAATAATTACTTAAAAGCGATATCCGCACATAAGTAATATGTAATTCGATTCAATACCTAGGAATTACCAATTTCCAATTAGTTTTCCAATCAAATTTGCAGGCAAGAGAGGATGCCCCGGTGAGACCTTGGCAAGAAACAACATTTTCCTGTTCCTCACTGCCATTCTGCAGAGATACACCCTCAAAGTGCCAGAGGGTCAACCTCAGCCCTCACAAGAACCAGACGGATTCACCCTACTTTTTCCTAAACCATTTACTGTCAAGGTTCAACCAAGAAGTTAAATAATTAGCCGTGAAAACTGAAGATTTCACTGAGCAAATAAATTAGTAGAATGTGGAATTGCATGCTTCACTGATTTTCAAAGTCTTTCGTTATCAATATCTTTCTCTAAAATTAAACGTCAACTTACGCCAGGAAAGCATTGATGATTATTCAAAGGTGAAAGATTAAAAGAACGGTTGTCACATTTCTGTTGTAGCTCTGTCGTAGTACATAGAAAACTATTAAAGCTAATTATGCACAAAGAAAAATTGATGAATTCATTATTTATCCATGTTCAATCTGAATACCTATCAATTCCATGTAGCCCACTGAATCCCTGTGTCAACCGTCGCTATTTTCCATTTTTACTATTATCCATCCCCATCGTTTAATGATCTCTCGCCGTCTCGACTTTTTCCTCTAATTGTTTTCCCCTTCCTGCGCTTACTCCGAACACGCTCCACGCAGTTTGTGCCCGCACCAAACTCAGAATCATAAGGATTCCTAATGGTGACCTCAGTTGCCGGCGTGGATCGATTATAATTTTGCAAAGGCGCGCAATTGTCACCAGTGGATCCCTTGGAAACCAAGGATGATCGAATCCAACCATCCTTTCGAGAACAAATTCTCCTACCGTATTGTACCCTCACCCGATTGGAAAGTAGGGAGGGGAGGAGACGCAGGCCCGCATCGTCGCTTCTCGCCAGACGAGTGAAACACTCACTCAATTCGTCGATGCGCTTCCAGTGAGGCAGTGAGAGCAGGAAAGGCTGGATTCACTTCGCAAAGCAAGGGAAAGGTGGATATCGAGTACTGGCAATCGATATTCTGAACGCCTGGGGAAAACATTTTTGCGATGTTAAGGAGAGCTCAATTCTTTTTCGATCTTATTTTTTGTTCTTCTTCATTTTAAAAGGTTTTACTCTGAAGAGCCGAGCATACCAAGTGTTAAAATGATAAGCTCGGAGGAATGAATTCTGTGAGACACCGGTGAGTGAATTGTACTATTTGCTAATACTACTTTATCGTAAGTTATTATCCAAAATGTTGGCCGTGAATCCGATTAGAGGCAGACTTTCCCAAGTACTCAACCTATCATTTTCACCACCTTAATCCCTCTCCTTTCCCTCCCTTTCTCAAAGTAAAGTGGAGATCACTTGTTTCCAAGTAGATCTTGTATTTGAGGGGTGCAGTATATTTATCCCTCGAGAGGTATCTATTTTACGACCTAAGAATACTTAGAAGCTGATATACCATTCATTAAGACGGTTGAAACAATCAGTACGTCTATTTAAAAGTTCTAATTATTTTGTGTTTAGTGTGTGTAAAACATAAATAATGTTAACATGGTCTAATCAGATTTGAATAAGGCGGTAAAAATGATCCCGACTCACACGTTTTAGGCTCTTCATCGTGACAATTTAGAAGTAGAATTTTAATTTGATCTATCGAATGATAGAAAATAAATTTTTTTAAGAACTAAAAAAACGGTGTCATGTTATATTTCGAAGATATCTCACTTGAATTATTGGACACCTTGCCCAAATTCCGGATCCAGTTCCACCCCATGCTTTGAAGGTGATACTCTCGGTGTTGAGGTAGTTTTCCCCGAAATGCCCGCCTTCTCTTTGACGGATTTTCTTTCCGTACTCAACCGTTTCTGTCATTGAAGAACGCGATTGCGAATTACCTTTGTATTGTCGCGTTCGGTTCGGCGTACACTCTTCTGTGTTGCTAACAGCATGTATCAGAATAGGTTAAGAGACCAAGGTGATAGTAGTGCGTTGGTAGGAGATCGGTGGTGCGAAGAATCGGACAGCAAATCACAGCTTAAAAGGGAGTGAATAGATGGGAGAAGTGTCGCTGGCAATTCTCTCCTCTTCCCCTTCGCCGTACGGGGAGTGGCGGGCCGATCCCGCATGCCTTTACCTCGCCGACCCTCGTCTCCTTAAAATAAGCGAATGGGCCTGCTTTTCGGTTTCACTTTTGTCCCTCGCTTACTCGTCTCCCCTCTTTGTAATAACTGTTCACACTACAATTTTGCCAAGAAGTGCAATTGAGGTCCAAGTACGACTTCACAGGGGTTAAATTGAGACAGCGTTCTTCCACCTCAGTTTACCTGATTCCACGTGAAGCCCATCGCAGTCGAGACATGCGGGAACCCCATTCAGACGGCTGCGGTGAACGATTTATTCTAAATCTAAATGTTTAATTTCTTTTAAGTCCTGCAAATCGTTCGGCAGACTTGGTCGAGGCCTGGCCGTTTGGTCAAAAAACGCCACCTACCCATATCCAAAATGCCGAGAAGGGGAGGGAATAGCGACCGCTCCCGGCAAGGGACTCGAACTCCAGTCCAACGGGTCAAACTGCACACTCGATGGTACCCAGTTGAGACCCATCCGTGGCGTATCAGACTGGCGCGTGAGCAGACGAAAGCCATCGGAATTAGATGCATCACAGTGTATGTGATTTAGCTGCGAGAGGGGAGTGTTTTTGTTAGGGTTGTCACCCACTAGACATCATCAGATTCGTCAAGGGAAAATATTCTTTTGCGCGAAATATTGAAAGTGAAAAAGGGATTTTCTATGAATTGACCGTGAAATAATTGCTCCCATGTAAAAGAAAGGAGGAAGTTGCTCTAGTGATGCCTTAAAGCAACTGCATACAATGTTGCTCCAAACGTGAACGCCTTCCTATATTTTAGTGTCCATTTTTTTCTAGACTATAAATCCACACATTTCCAATATTTTCATACACTTACAAAGCCGTTATACGGGGAATGCTGAATAGTTACCAAATGAATGCAAATAAGCGTCACATCCCGTCATCGCGTTTGCTTATTACCAATTCAAGTTAATACTCAGCGGAATCTCGCTGCGGACTTTCTTTTAAGCAGATCAAGCTTAAATCACAACACACAAGCGTTCCCTGGCCGAACAAATATCAGTGACCACAAATTTCTGAGCAGGCGACTTTTTCAAGGGGTTACTCAAGAGAAACTCACAATTCGGCAAAATTATCCATTTTAATTGCGACCCCTAACAAATTCTAAATTTTTCAGGATTATTGATTGTCTCTTTCAAAGTAGTTCATCAAAATTGAAATACCAAAACCATTCGTCACTATTAGTCATTCTAAAGTAACAAACGGTGAAATGACTTATGTTAGAGTAATGTTTTACAATTCATTACAGAATTCGCCCAATTTTTCAAGCCAAGTAATCAAATTGTCAAAGTTATCAAAGTCGTAGTTCAGAAAACATATCGGTACATACCTGGAGATTGAATTTCTGCATGAATACAATCAAGGCAGCCCACGACTTTAGGAAAGCATGAAAAAGCATGGAATCCTTCCATAGCTTTCGTTATTTCAAGGTCTGTTTGCGGCATTTTTATATAATGTCCACTGAGCGACGCAATAGCCCTGGTAACCTTCTTTAAAACTCGATTCACCGTTAATTTGTGCGCTCCGCCAAAGTCTCCAACGCTTAATAACATTGACCCGGTGGCATAAAATCTTAAAGTAAGCAATAATGGATTCATTGGCGTTATGACTACGCATAATTTGTTGTCTCCGGCGAAACTTTATGGAATTTGAAGAACACATTGAAATGAAAAGAAATTATTGACTTTGTGATTCCACACACTTTATTTAAAAACACGGCCCAGGTTTCGACGTTGAACGTTATCACCTGTCGATGACGTTCAACGTCGAAACCTGGGTGGTATATTTAATTGAGTGTGTGGAATTACAAAGTCAATTATTTAATTTCATTTCAATCAATCAATCTACATTTCTAGAATGGAACACATATTTTTTAAAGTAAATTATGTGTTGCGTGTAGTTAAAGAAACGTTCTACCTGACAATCAAAAAAAATCTAAAAACATGTTAGTTGGGAATTCGATGCTTTCCATTACTATTTATCACAATGAGTTAACTTTATCACAATGAGTTTTCTTCAATTTAAACTTCACAAAAAATTATTTGTCGCTCCAAATTTGAAACTTATTAGGACGCGAACGAAAATCACGCGGAACTCTTTGTCTATTGACAGTATCGTCTACTTCCACGTCCTCTACATATATTACCAACCTGCTGGATATAACTGCTAATAATAATGAATTAATAACCCACTGCTACCATACTCCCGTTAACTTTAACCCTCGAAATTCCATCTTGAAGTTGACGAGTACTTTAACCATTGTAGTCATGAAAATATTGTTTGTATGTGATGTGGACGGCATATTGTATGTGATGTGGAAGTGTCATTATGTAAAAATATTTTATCTCTTCTGTTTTTATGTGTTCGTATGTAATTTTCGTTGTAGAGTTATCTTTGACCTAACCTGACCGTTGCCACCAGGAAATTTGCCTAATTGCAACGTAATTGTGTAAATAATAATAATAATAACCGACGGTTTGGACTTGTGATCAGTGATCGTAAAACTGATTTTCGCCTTGAACCGTTGGTTAATGTTAATTTTCAGTTTAACCAGGCATTAAAAAGCAGGACCATAGTCGTGTACTTGTGGGAAAATGTTTAATATTTTTACTGAAAAATTCCTGTACCGGCCGAGACGGAGTCATGGGTCAGCTCTTCGTGGGCCAAGTTTAGTCGTAAGATATTTGTCGTCACAACAAACTCACGATCAGCCATTCACCACCCCCCACCTCACGGTTAACAACCATCCTTGTCTTTTCCTCACCTCTGCTGAACGTGCTTCGAGAATAAGACTGTATCGCGTCTATTCAGTCCGAAGTATCGTGGTCCGGCACCTTCTATGACTATCATCCTATTACTTAACTGGTTGGATTTTTTCTGCAAGTCAATTTTCAATGGATTTTTAATCGCAACGGATTTAGACAAGGAGTTTTAACTTGATGTAAGGATGAATATTTTTCCATTTCAGTTTATCGTGATCATCATTGTAAATTCCACCTGTCATGGCCGTGGTTCTTTCGTTGTTGCTTTCACATTAATTCAATTAGCTTTCGATTCGATCGTCTTCCGGGTTCGAGAACCCTCATCAGAGTATATTCCAATGCGTAACAGCGTGTGCAGTTACTGTTCCATGCAACAGTGAGTGGTGTTCATTTCTTTGCTGGTTAAATATTTGATCGTCGGTGGGAAATAAAATTGGGGTCCCTGTCACCTTTTCATCTTTCCCTCACCTTTGGTACCTCGAACGTCGTGCAGCCTGACTTCCGGTGTTGCGGCAAAAATGTAGAGATGCGGGACCCTCATTTCATTTGCTTTACATTGGAAGGGAGCATCAAGAGGGAAATAAGAGTAGGTTTTCTGCAACCATTCGACCACGGTAACGTGGCCCAGCTACTGATTCACGGGAGCTGGCCTTCCGCGCTATTTGGAACGGTTTGGTAACACCGGGGTCAGTAATCGTACGTAGATTGTGATTCTGTGCTTTATATTACTTATAAAGTGTGAGCCCAATTAAAATTTGAAAAGCAGCTTTGCTTATCTAGAGAATTCAAGTAATACCCGGATATATAAATGGAGCCGTATTCAATGTTGATTACTATTATTATTCAATTGTACACTGTTTGAGGCAGGTTTTGGATGGACACATATTTAGCACCCCTACAGTTCTTAGCTTCGTCCAAGACACATGCTACCTCAAAGTGCATTAGACCCTTATTCAATTCCGCATATATTCTACTGCCCTTCCATCCAGCATGCCCATCCTTTTCTTACCCATTCCTCGCTTGCCTCACGCCCTCAACGATAGGCTGTGCCTCTCCATAAGCCTGGCGGAAGCTGAATGAATTTTTATGGGCTGCTCGATGATGTGGTAAATAATTAATCCAGCATACATCGCGAAAAAACTTCCATATTCCTCTCCTGCTCTTTAGCTTCTCTTTTCGAGTGATGGAAGCACCTCACGGTTGTTCTTATTCCAACTTTCCTCGAATAACTTTAGGAGGGTGGGAAGAGTCACAACCATATCTCGTGTGCAATTTTTCTGCAACCAACATATGAATTACAATTTATCATCATTAAAAATAAATGAAAGGACTAACTTTGTAGTTCCACACGAACGATTTATTCACACGACCCGTTCGTGTGGAACTACAAAGTTAGTCCTTTCATTTATTTATAATGAATCGGTTCCATAAAGTTACGCCAGAAACCATCATCGCGGCGGAGTAACGTCCTCGTCTGCCATTCCAAGGGTCGCGGGTTCGATTCCCGCCTGGGTGAGTGTCCCTCCATCTAGGGCTTGGGTGTTTGTAAATGTGACCATTGTTATCGTTGTTAATAGTTCGATGTAAAGGCCAAAATGTGCTGTTTTCGGACTTATACTGAATAAATAAAAAAAAATCAATTATATCATCATTAAAATAAAGCATTCCTCAGTGCCTCTTACCAATTTTCTGTCTCTTTTCAGTCTATTCAATAAATATTCCTATTATTTTCCCACCTTAACGTTCTCTCTTGACACTCTCCTCAGGAGTGTTCAGTCTTCTGTTTCCTCTCGGTATTCCCTGTATTCACTTGTCTGGCATTATTTGAATTCATCCAAACAGCATTCTAGCACCTCTTCATTGGTTTTTCATACTTTGAATTTTATTTTTGCCATTAATTTCCTTTCTGGAATATCTAAAACCTTCAATTTATGCTTACCCTCACAACGATCAAATTTTCAAGCCATGCAAAATTATTCATCTGCCATATAAAAGTTTTCTTTATCACCTTTATTTAAGGTGCCTGAATTCAACTTCCACCTCTTTACAAAAGCTGCTTAACAGACAGTAATATTGCTTTTAATACCCTAATTACCTTTCCAGTTCTCTTTAGGAACATTGCCTAAATATATGAACCGTTTTACTTGGTCTAGTCCATATAATCATAGCTCTCCTATTGCTTGAGAAACTTATTTTCTTGGTTTTGTCATTGTTTCTCATCCATACGTTTTTATTTATTCTCTAATAGGCTCAGCATTGATTGAAATTCTGGGGCTGACTGGCTAACAATTATAAAAAATCAGCATATTTTTTGTAATAACACTTTCAGATTGCAATGATTACTACCAACAATGACTTGAATATTAGACAATCATTCCTGAAATAACAATATTATTAACAAGGCTAAATTTTTGTATCTTAATATGTAGATGCTTCCTGTTGAATAGTCAAAGATATATATAACGTCAGTCAAATTTGTTTATTCAATTTTCAGTGTGACATATGTCTACAGAAAATTTGACATGCCTGGCTTTGCCTGTTGTTGGAAAGGCTATTGGAATACAAGGTTGTTAGCAAATACAATTTGAGAAATAAATTTAAGAAACATAAATTATCCAATTGACGAGCCATTCTGCAAACTGTCGTTCAGAGGATTAAAGTAATCAAAGAGAACTGAGGTTCATTGGCCTGAAAGAAAAATAGATCAGTTTAAATGAAACGTTCGAAGAAAAATCAAACTAAATTAATATTTTTAAGAACTAAATATCTGAACAAGTAACCTCATTTTTTTTCAGAAAACATGATGGCATTTTTTCCAGAATTTAATTCTATTCTCTTCGATTCAAATTCTATCAATCATTAATATTTGCAAAATAACTAAGTTTTCAATTAAACTTTTCCATCGAATGTGGTATGATGGCTCTTTTTCAAGATTACTTCTAAAAAGGTAATTATTATGCCTTTTCCAAAAATACTTCTCTTCTTGGCAACATCATAATTGTATTGATAAAAGATATTGTCACGTGTTTTTGTAAGCACAAGCATTTCGAATTTACTGAACCATTTGTGAACCAATTAACCTTTTCTTTGATAATGAAAGTAAACCTCTTAACGAGACGAATTACAGGTGTTTGTAATGAAATGAGATGGTAAAACTTTCCCAGTGGCAAACAGACAAAAGAAGGAACTCCACTCTCGTACCTCTCTCTCTCTATTCCTCCTCCTCCTCTTCCTCCTCCTCCTCTTCCTCCTCCTCCTCTTCCTCTTCCTCCTCTACTTCTTCCTCCTCAGGCTCTGGCTCAGGTGGTTCGAATGTTGGCTCATCTAGGTCATCGTCAACACCTCCGGCCTTGGGTTCGTCCTCCTCTGGGGTCTCAGGGTCATTCTTCTTCTTGCCGGGCCTCTCACCAAACCACTTGGGCAACTTGGCTGTGGCAAAAGGGAGCATACTTATTCCTCCTTTCTCTCACAATCTTTTTATCCATACGCCAAAATCAATCATACAGAATACATTCTTTTGGTTCCAAGGTTAAAGATTTCTGCCAGTCACAACTTGATACAATGCACAAATCACTTTAATTCATAGAATGTAATAAGAGTGAGAAAAATTTTAAGAATAAATAATAATGGCTGGCTATTAATGGTGATATTTAGTTTACTTAATCACAGGGGCAAAATAAGTAGCATGATACGACAAAGTTAACTTATTTCTTTGAAAGTTAAAATGATAATTGAAGGGAAACCAAATTAGAGCAATTTTCAAGTATCATTTTGAATTGTTTTAAAACCTAAAGCTGCATGTAAAATTCAAAAACATATATTTCCTAAATACTTATCAGTTATAAAATATTGTGAGAAACTTTAAATATCCAAATATATATTTTTATATTTATTTATTTGTAACACATTTTCTAATGGTGGCATGTCTCGTGCAAAGGAAAATTGATTCAGTGATTAGAATTTCAATTTTTATTTTTTTCAATGGTATTAGAAATATTTAAGAAATTTCTGCTAAAATACTTCTCTTTCTCCGCATGATAATGTGAGCCTCAATCCCCAGTTGATGAAAACTCCCAGAGTGTGACATTGCTCATTCCAGAAAATGTATTGCAATAGGTATTATAATTTTTAAGGTAGGTATATGTGATTAATACAGAGGAACTCATTCAGATAAAGTTAGTGAGGAAATTTAACAACATGTATTATTGCTTATAGACACAAGATAAATATTTGAAAAGGGCAGCTGAGGAAGTCCAAGATATGAGCAAGATATGACATGTGAGAATGGAAAGTTAAAAATCAAGAGTGTTAAGTGGTTTTTCTCCAATTTTGGCATTGCTTAATGGAAAAGTTATGTGATACATTTTCTCAAATTCACTGATGTTTTACATTGTTTGACAGCATCAAATATACAAACAAGATGTGTACAATTGGCATCCTTTATGAAGAGAAGAAATTTGATTTTAAGATCTATTTCCCTCACTTAGCAAAATAAAAGCTCGGGAAGTGCAAACAGACCAAGGTTCCCATGTGACATTAAGATGCAATGGTAAAGGAAATGTGCATCAACTTAACCATAGTAGAATTTCATCTTTGAGAAACAGATTTATTTCTTAAACGATTTCACCTTCTATAAGGGAAATCATAGTATCCATAAAGGATTTTATGGAACATCCAAGGTAATTTCAGAGTGTTCTTTTAAATTTTAAAATCAAGGATACTATGAGATCTCATTTTTAGCCAGATAATATTTTTTAATAGATTCATGAGTATGGAATAAAGACTAAAGTGTGATTTTTTTTATTTCTGAATATGCTTTCATATAAATTATTTTGATATAACCTATATTATCTTGAAAAACCTCCATATCTATAAAAATTATTAATAAGCTGAAACAATAACTTTTTAATTTAGGAAAAGAGTTTTGTCAATTTGTTCATTTAACTCAAAAGAATCTCTTCACCTCATAAAATGAAATTTCTCTCTTCATGAATACGCAAGCACCTCATGAAATTAGGCAATATGTTCTTTTAAACTTTAAAATCCAAACCATTTTGCACTAAAATAGTTGTGCCGAAGAGTCACAAAACACAAATAAAAGATTTATTTTTGGACCAAGTCAATTAGGAGTCCACATTTAATTCTGCAGAGACCATAGAATGGATTTTTATGTAATTAAAATTCTTGAATGTTTTGTCAGTTGCTATTTGATTTGAAGCCATTTAAAAGCTTTTGCCAACTTAAAAAATATTTCATTTCTAGGTTCATTTATATCTTCAAGATTGTGCAAAAACTGGTCACTGCTACACAAGTACATATTGCGCAAGAGTGCACAAAAATTCTCAAAAAGATGTGCATATTCTGTTACATATACATACTCTACTGCAAATGGTAGTAACCAAAAAAATAGCATGTAATGGATGCATATTAATTCATGGTGTTAGGCTTATGCATATGCAGTTGAAGCATCCTCCATATTGCGAAAAAAATTAGAAGTTGCCACATAATC
This sequence comes from Hetaerina americana, assembly GCF_022747635.1. NCBI lineage: Eukaryota > Metazoa > Arthropoda > Insecta > Odonata > Calopterygidae > Hetaerina > Hetaerina americana. Next base: position 755,351 of record NW_027286148.1, read on the forward strand.
TTGATGTCTAAGCAGTATACAATTATTGTAATGCATACCCATAAAGCGCTACGTTGACCTGCTTTTGCTAAAGATATGCATGTTAATGAACTCAAGGTGATTCAAATGCTCCTGTGTGACTTACATTTCTGGCGCTGTTCAAATTGTTCCGATTTTTCACCCCATTGTCGCTCCGAACTCTCTTTGCTTTGTTGTTCTAAACCCTGATGAGGTAGGTGCACCATTCATTACAGGAAAAAATAGGAATGGTTAGTTCGATTAATTTCACACTTAACTGGGCATGATATAATGGTGTGTATTCCTTCTTCTTTATCTGGCAACAATTTTTTTTAAAGATCTCTTGAGCTTCTTTTGGCTTTGTTTTGGCGATTCTTAAATACCTTGAAATATTTTTTATCTAACCATGATTGTATATTAAGGGTGTCAACTTATTTTCAAATGGAAAATAGTACCTACATGTTATTAAGCATTTAACTCATTCAGTTAAATGATAATTCTTTTCCTAATAATTAGTGTTTATATCCCTAATTAATATATGATATAAAGCAATTTTTGTTCCCTACAAATTTTTGGGAATTTTTTTTCGAATTAGTTCAACTTAGTCCCACTGGCTTTAAGACAAGTAATTGATGAAATATTTTCATGTTTGTAACAATTTTTTCTTAAAAGTGCATTCCTTTATGCATTGAAATCAGGCCTCTAAGACTTCACAGGTTTGGGATGCCTTCATTAAAAGATATGAGTACAAGGATAAACTGAAGAATACAGCACAGAAAAAAGTAGTTTGGATTAAAAATGTGGTTTAGGAAAATACTTGGAAATTCATTGTTGCATGTTGAAAAATATTGTGGCTAAAATAATAAAAATTGGTTTTTGGCATATTTGGGTGAAAGATACTCTAGTTGACCTCGTTTTTGGCCAAATCATTTCAGAAAAACCAAAGAATGTCACCTTCCTCAAAAACATATGCATATACTTTCAAAAATGTAATGGGAAAAAGAAACCTATTTAATTAAGCATAAAGTTAATGGATGAGAAAACTGGAATGTAATAAGATACCTGTAAATTACCTAAATTTATGTAACTGATATTGCAATGCTCAACCATTGTGAGTATTCTATCCTATGCCCACTCTACTGAGGAAGTGTGTGTATGTATATATGCATTTAAAATACCTACTTATGGTAAACATATTTTAGGATTCAAACAAGTGTGACCATATCTATTTTCTTGACCTTTGTGAGCTGGAATTGAAGCTAAGAAGCTCAATAATACTTCTTGATTTGGAAGAATATAATGAGGAATGCACACCAGATTTTGTAGGAATAGTTGGGAGGGGCACATTCTATAAACACTTGGTTTTATACATGATTGTGGATAAGGGTCGGATACCGAACACAAGAAGGGGAAGCCTAGGACAAGTAAAGGCTGGGGCTCAGGGGATTCTAAGGTTTATTGGGGGAATGCAGGGGCACAAGTAATTACACAATTGTAATTTGAGGGGAAACTGACAGGAACAGCACAGTCAGGTGGTTGTTACTCCACAGCAAAAGACTTAATTTACTTACACTTGTTTCTCTTAGAAAAGATTTCATATCTTTCTTTCCATACTTTTTCACTAATTTCTGATGAAAGGGTATCCCAGCCCTGCGAGTACATGAAAGATTTCATATGGGAGATATTTGGGAATGAAAGAAAGCAAAATTGTATCATTATTGGAAATGTTCGCCATCTGGATTCAAAGCATGAAATTAGGCTAATAATACGTTTTGGGAAATTTTCAATGTTCTTTTTCCTTTTGGTTATGTAAAAAAAAAGCATTCTTTAGAAAGTTATTTATACAAATTTCATATAAATTCATTTATATATATTAATGATGAAATCATTATAATAACTATATGGTTTCAAGTTCATGTATACATTCACCGATTGAGAGTATATTCCGTATAATTTGAGAATTACCACTAATTTTTATGTCAGTCACCTTATTTGAATGACTTGTCATTTGTAAATTTTAAAAACTTATTTGGTTAATAAATGAAATGGAAACATCTACTAACATATTATGCATAAACTTTCTCATGACTTATTTGATCATATTATGATAATTCAATGATGAAGAAATTAGTGATATACCTGTAGCAAGTACTTTAATGGTTAACCTGTTGCATGATGTATAACTCTCACAAAGTCATTGAATTTATGTTTTTGACAATTATTACCATGTTATGTTTGCTATACTAAAAAAATTCAGCACAGTAAATCATCTATCTATGACAGATATATGTTCTACGATTCTTGATGCAAAATAAATCACAGTTCAGAACCTGATTTTCATTACCTCTTAAATCCATGAATCTTATCAAGGCTTTGAATTTTGAGTCAATGTTTTTACCTTATTGCAAAAAATCGAGAAAAAAATTCATGAACTGCATCACCTATTTCTCCATAAAGTTCTTAAATGTGAATGTGTATGGACACTATTAATGGACAGCCGTCATTATATGTAGGTAACTCAAGCATTTTTAACCCTTATTTATTATTTATTCTGTGATCTCGGATTAAATAAAATGCCATGAAAATACTGAAACAGGGCATGATATTATAAAAAATACATGTGCTACAGCTACAGTAATCTTCTTGACTAACATAGATGGCCACTTGTCTTTCATTGATTACACATAAGGGATTTTGTCCCATATTATTTATATTATATGAAAAGAATGCATTTATAATTACCTAGAAAAATACTTTGATAAAAGGAATTGTCTTTGCATTTAAAAGAAATAGAATTTAAAACTAAAAAATCTTTGGAAAAACTATTGATAGTTGCATGATTTACTGTCATGGATGTTTTGCTAAAGGATGTAAATTGGGATGACCAAAATCAAGTATTTACTCTTCTCATATTGGCCATTGTTGATGGAACTATAAACATCCCTGTTCAGAGCCTATCAAAGACTTTACCACTGGTGATCTAATTTTGGAAACCATGAAGAGATATGGATGAAGAATATGGGACGAGTATGTAATCATTCATAGCTATGAAAATAGGTAGGTGTCATTGTCAAGCTTTGTATGGTATTTTGGAGAGAACTTTCTGTGATACAGATCCCTATTTAACTATATATTTTTTAGCATTACTTAATCTAAAATAGTAACTCTACAAACTATTCTCTATGAATTGTTTTATACATACACCCTCGAAGAGCTTCTTCTTGTCATCATATGACCTCGTGTCCACACGACGTTCATATTTGGATGCAACTTGAATCATGGGCTGTGAAGAAATCAAATATTGAATGAGTTTTGATCTAGGATGAAACATGGGAAATGACTTGAAATATTAAGGTTCAACAAAAGATATTACTTACAGGGTACTTGCCAGTCAGAGCTCTGAAATACAGGAAATAAATAAAAGTTAGTTCTGTCATTGCAATAAAACCTCAATTTTTTAAATTGTTTTTAGCTTAGGCGCCACATTTTTTTACTTGTGTTTCATCAAAATAATTATAAAACTTCTCATCATAACATTTTGACTGAATTTCATCTCTGTTTGTGCACATTTTTCAATCAATTCCTGAGGACTGATAGGAGAAACATCAACTTGGAATAATAAATATAATGGAAGTAAAGCTTATTTCAGTAATTCATTCAAAATCCTTTTGAATCAATAACTTTATCTGGAATATTTCTGTACCTACCTCAAATCATGATTTTGATCAAATTGAAGTACTCTATCTTTTTTTTTGTAAGGAAGTAAATACATTACATACCTTCAAAAAAGACATATGAATAATGGTACTTTAAAATACTGTTGTTATTTCATTTGAGAAATATTGAGATGTTGTTGCGATGAAAGAGGTCAAAGCAGGCATGTTACAGAAATGGATAGTATTGCTTACATTGGGACAACAAGAAAAGAGGAGGAAGTCTGATGAATTTTTGAGGAGGAGAATTTGTCATGAAAGGTTGAAGACTATCCCATCCCTGACAATGTTGTCTATTTAGGGGTAAGCTCATCTTTAAACTGGCTCTGCCATTTTGGTGCATTATTTTTCTAATCAGCAACAGAGACTATCATCTATTTATGATTATATTTACATATCATTTAGCCAACTAAATTTAAACATACTTTAATTTTTAAGGACAATAGGCCTTTTTGAAAGTGAAGCACATAGAATAATGTGTTTGCAATTATTTAAATCAATACATAAAGTACATACAATATGAATGTAATTAGTGGGCAACTTACTCAGGGTCCAATCCCTTCTTCAGAGCTTTGTGCCTGAGCTGCTGCTTCTGTCTTTCCTTCAGTTCCTTAAGCTGTAATGAAAATAAACGAAATTTAGGGCCTCTTCCAGATAATTTCATGAAACATTGAAAAATATATTTTTATAAGTCTCCTTCTCTATACCATACTGCTTATACTCCATATAAAAGAAATGGGGTCCATTTCTGTCTGACTACCCACTGAATATTTGCCCTCCTCCCTACCAATACACTTGCCAACTCTTGTGCTTCTACTATGCATTCATAGTCCTTTTGAAATTAATGGATTCCATTCCACTTAATGGAACAGTGGTGGAGATGCCATACAATGAGACTACACAATATGGAAAAGTGGAGAGTTGTAAGGGGTCTAGCACTAATGCCACCATTTATTGTTGGTAAACTAATGATTTTAAAGCAGGACCATGTGGCTTTTTATCTTAATCCTTTAAATTTTCCCCAAAATAAATTGTGAATTTTGTGTCATGTCAATTTTGATTTACTAAAGATGTTTATTGCTCCAACTCACAAGTTGGTAAATTTTCAATAATATTCTACTTACATCATACTCTTGCCTCTTCTGTCTCTCTTCAAGATCATACTTCTCAGTTTCTAGCTTAACAATGGTGTCCCACAATTCTTGGGCCTTGTTTCTGAGCTTCTCAATGCCAAGATTGTCAATATCGAGGGGCTTGATACGGAAGCTGAGGGAAATCTTCTTCTCTTCCTCAAGCTGCTCCTTGGTCTTGTTCCTCTCAATCTGGGCTGATGACAGGTTGAACTAAGGAAATATAAAAACATGCTAAAATAAAGTAAACTGATTGGTCCATGCAGTATTTCATGAATATAAAGTGATTAGGTTGAAGGAATACATACGTATTCATGCAATTTTTAAATGTGATTAATTTGGTCCATGACTAACATTTTGGGTAGGGTTGGACGTATTCATAAAGTATTTGTTTAATTGCCATTTAGTAAGTATCTTTCAGTAGGGTTAAAAATTGAGCATAGGGCAATTACGATATTAATTGATAAGGAATCAAATAATAAATAAATCCCTGACTAAGCTGTAAAAAGTTAATGCTAGATTCAAATATGTACTTCATGACTACAATTTGAAATATGTTTTATATTGTTTATATCATGTACTTACACCTTGATCCTTCTTGGTGATGGTGAAGTTTGGACCCTTCTTGTCCTTGTCAGACTGCAAATAGAAAGATAAATGTATTAAGTTTAGTTAGATCTTCAGTCATAGCTGAATTGAAAATATTTTCTCAAATAGTATCTATGTTTTTACAAGTGATCTGTAGAACAATGTCAACTTTTGGTATTGCCTCTCAACTTTGAAATTTTGACAGGGTGCTATGAATCGGCTATGGTGACCATTTTCATATAGTCATTAAGAAGGTAAATGCTCATTATAATTTTAATACAAATTGACAAAGGTTTTTCATTGGTCGGTAAAACTTAAGAAAGCAGCAAAAAATATATCATTCATATGAATACTATTTACATTATTATGCATTGAGGATAGGGTTTGCACCTCTGTTTTTTGTTAAGTACATGTTTTTTAATATTTCATCTTAAAACTAACATTTTTCAATTATTTGATGATGTTTCAGCATAGTTTGAAATGCATTTAAGTGAAAGTATTATGTGAGAAAATGAAGGTTTTAATGAAAAAATGAGGAATGAGAATCCGTCAACTCTTATCTAAATGTAATCCTCTTTGTCAATGTCAGACAGCCACCATTCTAGTACCTTCATTGCCTGCATCATCTGCTGACGCTTCTTCTCAGCTTCCTCAAGGCGCCTTCTCTTCTCCTCAATCTCCCGTTGTTTCTTCTCCTCAGCTTCACGCATCCTGCGCTCCTCTTCTTGCTTCTTGCGCTCGGCCATGCGCTTTTCTTCATCAGCTCTCATGACCTGTAAGCACAAAGCAGTTAGATTTATTTTTGCTTGCTTCGATGAATATGGTATCAGAAATGTTATATCCCTAAATTGATACTGTTCTTGGTGTTATGTGCCTCCCTCAGTATAAATCCTAGAATAGTTAATTTTTAATTGGCAATGCTTACATATGTGTTCATACCATTGATAAGTAAGAACGGTTTAGTGAGATATGGAAAATTCCCATGGGAAGGAAAAATTTTCCATTAGAATGAATGAAGCCATATTTGCAACTGCAGAACAATACAATGTGAGTTATTTACCGATAAAAAATGATATTAGTGGCATTTAGATTTTAATTGATGAATGCATTTGTGATTAGGCTGGTTGATTCTACATTTTCTGCCTACAATTTCATGAGACTAAAAGAAAATATGCATTAAAAACCGAAAAAACATTGGTATTCAAATCATTATTTATATCTACTTCATCAATCATGGCTTCAAGGCAACATTGTCGTAAACTTGTGGGAAACTAACCATTATCAAGCCTTTTTTCCAAAAGCATTATTGATATTCATCAAGATCTATAAATCTTGTGCAATCATTTGTTTGGTTTTAAAACTTAAACAATCGTTGAGACTGATTGTGAAACTTTGTAGCAGTATGAAACTTCTCACAAAACATGCTTCTAATTTATAATAAGGAGATAACTTCATTGAAGATAATCAAAACTTTTTTTAGTAATGCTACTGTAAATAACTTGATCCCTTTTCATTCAACAGAACTATCTACGTCATGAATCAGAACTAAAATCAGCAAGCAAAACTGATATTGGTACAAAAAAGTGCAAAGTACCATCACTAATGGATACAATCATAGAAATATCCATGTCTTTTCCATAGTGGTGTGTTCTCCTGGAGAAAAAAAAAATAGCAAAAATATCACATTTTTCCTCCTCTAATGAGGCCAAAAGACCTACCTTACGCTTAGCCTGCTTCTCCTTGAGGCGCTTGAGTTCCTCCTCCTCCTTGGCTCGCTGTTTGCGCCATTCTGCAATGTACTCCTTCAATTGCTCATCAAGATCTGACTTCTTCTGCTCTTGGCGCTGTGCAGAAGCAAATAATGGAGTCATTAGAAACATAATATTTTCAATTATTTTTAAGAGAATGTAAAACTTTAAGGTGAATATGCATGAAATTAATTAACTAGAATTCACAAATGTGTTTTTCTGGAGAAAGACAGACCTTAGTCCAATAATGGCCAATGCCTTGAATTTTAAAATCCTAAAGTTTTCCAAGTGAGAGGATCTAATCAAATGAATTAATGTTTTGTGAAAGTGAAATGATGACCTTAAAATAAGAGTTAAGAAATAATATTTATCACATAAAAGTTTCATCCATCTGAAACTTTTATGAAAATTACTCAATGTTTTAATGTTTATTGCTTATCTCCTTCATACTTAGGAGTTACATTTATTTATTATTTTTACTGAAAAAGTAACCCTAATAGAGAAAGCAATAAAAGAAAAGTGTTCTTACCTTGATGAATTCGGGATCTCCCTTTGCATCATCCCTGTTGCACAGAAGTAAAGCAAAGGCATTAGTGATCAGTGTTAACAGAGGTACAACTGTTTATCTCAGATCAGATAATTTTATTTTTTGAAATTTGAAATTTTTATTTCCATTCTTAAGTAGCAAGATTTGAATAACCATATTAGAGGCTGCAGAGTCTCTTTCAGTATTTTAAATTTCTAATTTTTTTTGTAGAAATTGTGGTATCAAATAATTTAAAGACTTTAAAAATTATATTTGATAAGCTTTATCAATTAGAGGACATAGTTGCTTCGGTTTAGGACACTACAAAAAACAAACAACACAGCCACAGTTAACAACATGTTTTTCTGTCACAAATTGGTTATATATGAAAAAGGAAGACAGCATAATGAGATAAGTGGAAGCATGCATAGCTCATTTTAAACATAATATTAATTTTCTCCATTTCCTTGAATCATCTTTTCACTTTCCTGCAAAAAAAAGCAATTAACCTTATATGTTTATATCCATGTTTGGACATTTGGTCAGAAGGCGTTTATCCACCAATTTTTGCCTAACATTAGACAAAAATCACAGAACGATTGCAGGTACCACACCACATATATGAATAACACATATAATGTGTCATGTTTGTGAGAGCAATATCTTCTGAGGCAAGTTCTGTAAATATGTTTGGTATTTGTGTTATCATTATATTTTTCTGAGCTTAGGTACCCTTAGGAATAATGCAGGGAAAAATTGTTCGTCTAGTCTTTCATGTGTCCCCAGAATTCACGTGAAAAGTGTTGTATTTCAAGTGTATGAATTTATTATAAGACAAATTAGCATTCTATGCAAGTATTAGTTGATGTCTGAACATATATGCACACAAATATTAGGGGTTGTCTTTTGACTGGTTACTCTTGAATAAATTAAAACATAATAATAAGTAATTATAATCACTATTAATTTTAATGGCTGAACCACTAAAACTCACCACATTTTCTCATTATTTTATAATTATAATGTGAATTGATATATTTGGCTATAGTAAAATGTCTTTAATTACATATGCTCAAAAAGATAGAATTTATGATATTATGATGTTTACTCAATTTGAAAAATTGATAGTGGGGAAGACAACACACACCATTATCAGCATGGATTTTGATAGCCAAGAAGTTGATGAAATATTATCCCAGCTATCAGTGCTGTACTATATTTGATAGATGGCTTAGCTTTGATTGAAATGCGACTTTTGTAGTTGTAATATCACTCATTGATTTTTTCATTTTTCAATGGAATTAATATAAAAAAATAGCATCAAATATTTTTTTATTTTTAATAATTATCTTCCCATCTACCACCTTCAAATATGGCTAAACATAGCAATTGTTTTAGCATTCATACACATGTACACACTCCCACACATACACACACAGACACACAGACACACACATAAGTATACATATAGTAAATAAAATATCCATATCTGTTATTTTTTCTGTTGTAGGTTCTTGTATGATCCTGATTCCATGTTATTAAATGTGTAAAGTACACTGATTTACATAGAAACAGTCATAAACATAATTATTTTGCTTAAAAAATTATGAAACTCTTTGAATGTCAGAACAGCTTTGTTAGAAAGCACTGAAGGAGATATATATATATATACATATCAACATCAGAGCTGCCGTCAGTGGGCAACTTTCTCTTTGCTCAGTTTTGCAGTTTGCAAGGAAAAAAGCAACATTAATAGGTAAACAGGAAGGCCAGGCAAATGATGAAATACTGCTTTTGGAAATTTTTATTATCATAATGTGAGTATTTTATAGGTTTTAAAATTTAATTAACAACTAAAACTTTAATCAGAGCCTTTTAACACCAAGTGTGAGTCAAAGTCAGAGGAGAAGCTGCTTTCAATTTATGATTTACACTATTTTTTTAACTGCTGTTGACTAAACTATGTGCCTGGGGAGAACTTTTTTAAAAACAAGTTGTTAGTGTTTTTTTCCACCAGGAGTCCTTTTTTGGAATTCTATTTAATTATTTTTTTTTAATTTTAATTATATCGCATGATACAAAGTGTTATCAATTGGATTGGCAAGATTTGTTATTATTAATCACTTAAATGCATAATTAAATCATTTTCAAAGGAATCCATACACAAATTCCAATTTTTTCTGGGGATTGATATTTATAAAATATGCCCCTCTAAATTTTCATTCGCCCTCAACAAGTGCTATTTCAAGAAGATAAGTTAGAAAAGCCAAATGTAGGGAATGAAATTCATGATATTGCATTGGTGCAACAATTTTGCTTGACTATTTTTGGAATATTTGAATAAAAGGATACAAAGAGTTTCAGTGGGACCTATTGAATAAATTTCTCACGGAGTCAAAAAGTGCAGTTTAGTGGAGGGTTCAATATTATGACCACTAAGTAGCACATAGGATATCTACACATGTGATATATAGCCGCTCTAACCAGAAGGTGTCATGGCTCTGATGAAAGACCCTTTATGAAACCATTCAAAAGGTATTATTTTGGAAGTGACATAGGAAACCCCACTGATAACTAAAAATGAGCATTAAAATATTTAATTTTAGAATTTTTTCCTAGGAAATTTTTAAATGGCAGTATCTCAATGCATAGGCATGACAAATGTTTTAATGGTGTCAAAACACTGACAATTTTTTGACTTACTTTGGTTGAGGTCGCCTATAAAAAAAGAAAAGATTATTAATTAAATAAAACTTTTAATAGGCTTTATCAGCATGTTGCAATAAAAGTTAGAATTTGCTAAGATTTTTAAATGTTAAATGTCTGCCCTTGGAACATTAGTTAAAAATGTGAGTAAGCTCTAAAAGCCAATGCCATCAATGAAAGAGGAAATGAGGAAGCATTTTTAAAAGTTTCGTGCTTGAAGAATCAATGAACTAGGAATGAAGGAATGAACTATGGCTCTACTTCTTACATTTAAACTTTTGGCATTGACTGAAAATTACATTATTAAAATGTCAAAAATATCATTCAAAACTAAACTACTTCCAAGGTTGTATCTACTCTGATTATTATTCATATTATTATTTGCTATGGGATTCTAATGAGGAGTATCATTGAAAAAAGGTTAACTTAAGGTTGTAATTAATGATCTCCTTAAAATTCATTCCAAAAGTTAAACAAACACTGATGAAAACATTCCAGTTTCGAGTTACTCAAAGTAAAAAAATACAAGTTTTGTAGTACATTGTCTATAAATTAGCTCTATGATATAAGAAAATAAATTTAAAATTAATAAAAAGCGGTGAATAGTGTGGATACAGTGACAGCTCCCTTTTAACTGAAATCCCATTTGATTAACACGAATAGTACCCTTAGTGGAAAATCAAATGCAATATTCTAGTAAAATCTGAAAAAAAAGTATTTAGTGGGAGATTATATTAATAAGCTGTAACCTGTAATAGAAATATTCAAAAGATAAGTCTTTTGATTAATGATGTTAAGGATATGATGATTAGAAATATTTACATTATGTCTTGTATTAATAATACCTATTCCCGAGTAGATCACAACATATAATAATAATTAAGTTACCTATTATCAGGTACCTGCAATATTGATGAGGCACTATGCCATTATACCTTGTTTTTTATCTTTAGATATGAAGATACTATGGCTAATTATGTAAATTATTTTCAGTGGCGTTCCAAAATGGAATCTTCAGTTTTTGTGATTGCAAGAAATTGATGTGTAATCTCTGTTATATTAGCTTTGACAATACCAAGCAGGTACAGAAAAGGAGCGTATTCCGTTGAGGAAATTATTGCTGACTGAGTAAGCTTGTAGCCATATTGATGAATATCAGGATTTGGTAAATACATGGACATAAGCGAGGTGAGAACAGACAACACAGAAACAAACCTAAGACTTCAACTTCAAAACAAAAAGCTTTTTTTTTCTTTGCCAAGAAACTCCCACACGCATGTACCTCTGCCAGCTAGTCAAGTCATGTGTTGAAAAACAAGTTATTTGAAAATTAGGTCAAAATATTAAAAGGACCAAAAATGTGTGAAAACACAAAATGATTTTGAAAACTTTATTTCCATGAAAGGCTAGTCCATTGTGTATTAGTATTAGCTCATAAGCCATGGAAATAATAGCATTTTTTGGTATAATTGTGAACACGTTTTATAAATCATACTGTAAATACTTTTGCTGAGTGAAAAACTGTCTTTATCAAATGTTACATTTAATGATGCAAATGATGTGGAGTTAAAAGCAATAATTACACAAGAGACATGTACAAAAAATGAAGCATGTACATAAAGTCTACACCAAAAAAATATAAAGCCACATTTTAGATAGATATAGTTTTCAGAGTTTCACCACAAAGAATTTATCAAGCAACAACTATGATTTAATAAGTGTAATTCGCCTAAGAAAACAGTTTTCAGCAAGGTAAGCTCGTCATTATGGTTGCGAATCTAAAACTTTGTTTTATTCCCGTTCATTTGTATACATTTCTTTGTGATAAAACAATTACTATTTGTTGCATAGCTTTCCTGGACTGGCCTTTTGACTGCTGGCAGAAAGTCTTAATAAATGCATTTCACTTACTCTTTCTTCTTATCCAGTTCCTTTCTGTGTTTATAGATGGCAGCGTGAAGTAGAGGAGTGAGAGAGAAAAGGTAAGCAAAACCTGATCAGGACTTCATGAACAGTACTAGCGGTAAAGAAACTACCTAATTAAAGGGACTTTTTGACCATTTAGTCTTTTAAATATCATATCAACAAAGAGTCCAATTATCAATCATTACAGAAAACATGAGGAATGCCTTGAAATAATCAACAGTTATAATAAAATTAAGGCTTGCTCCAAACAGTTTTCAGAATTTTGGCATTTCACTGCCTTTAAATGAAAATATTTTTTCTGTTTTCAAATATGTGTGATAGTCACTTGGTTGTCACCTCCTTTACCGAATCCTTCATCCCTCCATTGAAACATTTAATTTTCTCTTTTTCGACTTTTTGTATTAAATCCTGCATAAAGACAAAAAAGAACAACAGCATTGAAATCATGAATAGTTGAGAAAATATCTGCCTTTTCATCCTGCTGCATGACTTGATAGGGACCAATACAGAGGAAAGAAATTATTACAATTTAACCTTTGTCATAGCTTGGTTTGGGTACTCTTCAATACTGACTCACATGAATTTCTAGGGAGATAAGAAAAATTAAAAAATGACAGTAATTCTAAACCTGCTGCTTATTGCAAATTCTTTCTCTAAATCAAACAGTGATTTAAATACATACTCATGGCTTGCAATGGGATAGGTATCAAATGGTACATTTTCCATATGACAGTAAAAGGACTAAAACCTCTGTTGGGTATAAAATTGGTCATATCTAATCACTTTATTCATTTTCAGATTTTTATTTCAATTTCTCAGGAATTTTTCCAAGAGATTTTTTGATGCAATACGTTTTAGTAAATGGCACAGCAGGATTAGAAGTACTTGATTAACTATTTAAGGGTCTTCAGAAGAATGGGTTTGGTCAATTAATCAATAGTTAGTACAGCCCATCTGTTGATTTTTTACTTTCGAGTGGTCTCCTGTTTCCAATAAATATGGAGTCTTAAGTAAATTGATGAAAGTATAGGAAAAAGATAAATTAATAGATTTCATTCTGCAAGATGAGGAATGATTATTTCACATGTGAACAATTCTTCTAGCCAAATGACTTGTGCACCAGATAGAACTCCTACGCTTTTAGCCAATATTAACAAATGAAGAGTTGGGAAATTAAAATTTTCTGCTAAATTTCTTGATCCATAGTAATGAGATTAAGATTGATTTCAACTCCTAGGAGATAGTAAATTGTCACTAGGTCCCAAATTCTACAATATTGGGGTCATATTAAAATTATTGGAGTTATTATTTCAATGGAGTAAAAATGATTTTTTTTAGTATAATGGTTATATATATATATATATGAATGCTAAAATTTTGATTTAATATTAAAATCCATCACGTATCAATTTATGAGCACTTAGTAGCCCATTTTAACCAACCAAAGTTCAGACTTTGCCATCAAATCATTTCATCAGGTTCCAAAATTATTTATGAAATTTTCCAAATCAATGAAATGTGTGCTTTAGACTTTCTGCAAACTTCCAAATACTTCCTACAAAATACCATGGTTAATGCTCACACACATGGTGGCATAATGATAAGGCATTGAAAATATTATTTTGTACTTCCACATCACATTCTTTTTCTCACACCCATATTTATTTTATATTATGGTGTTTTAAATTTCGTTTATCTGGCAGACCAAGTCATTTAGCAAAATTTTGGGATAAAGATCAATATCAGTCAAACAAATGCAGTGTATGGTAGTTTGGTCGCCTGTGGAGCCACACCGCGCCATTGTATTCTGTTGTCATTGCTGAATTGGTGTTTCACTATAGGAAAAATATTAAAGGCAGAGAGAAAATGTCTCATGCTAATACATTATTATCAGGAGAATTGAGAATATCGATGAGCAATGATTGTGTAAGGATAACATTTGATTTTTCCTTTAAAAGGGACTGTTAATGCAGATTAATTAGAAATTGCATGTTTTAAAAATTATCCAGCCAGTTTCAAACCAGATGCAGAATTCTCAAAAAATTCTCCCTCTGGGCTATGAAAAGTAATGCCACGAGCCTGAAATTCCAAAGGGGTTAATACTTAAACAATCAGCTGCCTCTATTACCACACATTCACCAGAAGGGAAAAATGATTGGTTGAAATTTCAATCAGATAGATAAATGAACTGTTGTGGGTGGAAAATATATATTAATATAAATAATAATTTTAGCTCCAGAATAGATAGTTAGATTCACCATAAACTATTGAATAAAATGAAGATTAATGAAAGCAATCAAAGAAACTACTTTGAACTAAAGTAAAACTGTGTCATTAATGGGTTCTCATCTTCAGATTTGCTGAGATTGCTGGCAAATGTTACCATTTTTACCTCTAGATTACATCTCAAAGAAGGGGTCGGGACAGCAGTTTGTACTTACTTCCTGCAAAAGAGAGAGAAAGGATGAGAAATGTGTGAAATTGAGAATTAGAGAAGACCCTTAACAGAGAGGAGTAACATGTATGAAAATATTTTCCTGGAATGAGGCAATGGTTCTACAATTCAAAATGAGGGATCAAATGGTGGTCATTCCAAGCACTTTCAAACTCTACTCTCAAAAATGTATGATACTTGGAAAACATCTATCCAAGGATATTTAGGAAAGTATTCCAGAACATTCAACTTTGATATTCATTAATATTTTTTTCCAATGAAGTTATTCCATGCTGAATGGTAAATGCAAGCACAGAGTGGGCTGAATCTACTTATAATTTTGAATATCTTAGTCTAGTTCTTTCTACATACTCATTTGGCAATTAGAAAGTCATATATAAATACCTAAGGACAGTAATGGCTTAAGATATCAGTAAACTAAGCTACTTAAAGTGAAAAAGTGAATTTAGTATACTTACACCTCCTCCTCCTCCTCACTGGATGAACATATATGAAAAAGAAGAAATGTGGTAATTAATTCCCTGTGTAATGAATATGGATTGTGAATTTATGGAAACCCTATCTGAAATTTCTAATTGTAGTCCCAAAAATAATAGCTTGCCTTACATGAGTATCCTTTTGCATAAAATGCATTCAGCCATGTGAAATATATACTGGTGTTAATATACTTATGGGTGTTAAGTCATTGTGTTGACCATTGATGTTATTAGAGAATCTTCAATGTGTCTATGTAGAGTGGACTGCTGATAATTCATTATTATTACGGGTTCTTAAATTAATGGAGTGAAGGTCAACTAAATGTTTACTAAGATTTTAATTACTTAAGTCCTACTGATGTATTTACCCAGAATGATGTTTCGTTTAATGTTGTGATGAATGAAATGTTTGACTATGCTCTTTGTGGTCAAGGAGTACTCTCATAAGGCAAGCAAAGTTTTTAACTTGCCTTTTGCATTGTATTTCAGTGGGATCCAAATGTGGAAATTCTTTTGTTTAATGATACCCCTTGCAGTGCCTTCTGAAGTGTTTCTAGTTGAATAAATTTTCACAAACATGAATACTTGTGCAAATACAAACACACAATATTACATATGCACACTTCACATTTTTCATTAACATATCCACATTTTACATATTTCAATACATTGGCACATGGACCACAAACATGGGGATACATACAGTCTGTACTTTTCACAAACATTTTAACACACAGAATGGTACCCATAATGAGTGCCGACAGGTTGAAATTTGAGATTGGGAAAAATGAACTAAACTTCCTGATAAATCATTGCCTTCCCTTCTCCCTCCATACAATTTCCGGGGTTGTTATTTTCAACCTATATATATAGATATATATACTTTGTAGACTTGAAATGCTTTTCTGACAGATTAAATCAAATCTAAATTAAAGCAAGGGGAACACTTAAACCCTGGAAGGGGCAAGGGAAAACGGGTCCCTGTACCCTCCCTACCAACACCCATGACTCACACACACTTGAATTAATCACTAACTGTCAGATCAATTGATGTAGATTTTGCATTTGAAAATTTCTTATTTTTTATTGCAATATTATTTTCCAAAGATTAAAGATAATATATGTAATGACTTAGCCGATAATATGGCTGATTCATTAGCGGAATGAATGTTGCTACAGTAAAATTTGCAAATAACCAGCAATAAAAAGTGAAATATAGTGAATCTTTGATTTATTTTGCTTCTCTTATTAATTAAATGAATAAAGTGTTCATTTTTTCTCCCTTTAAATATTTTTCAATGTCCCCAAGTTTGGAAAATTACTAGAAATGCTTATTATAGTAAGCAGTATATGCTTCACTTTCCTAAGTCATAGTATGGAGACATAATTACATAATGGACTTCATTGAGTTTTTTTAAATACTGTCCAATTCTACTATTACTTTATATTATTTATGAGACCATCCTCACCTTATTTATTAATCATATGATGATATTTCTGGTATAGGCAATGGCTGACTCTTTGTGTAAAATTGTTCCTTCTAAGTGTGGAATCTTGGGCGACCAACATTTTAAAGGATATATTTTTCTATAAAAATGCTATTTTATTACCTTGCAAGGTCATTATGGCTAGCTATTTCATGAATGATCAATCTGATGATAAACCCTCTGTAGCTATAAATCAATTACAGAAATGTAATATGTAATTGAAGTTATTTTAAATGTTGAAAACTCTTTATTTATCAAATCTCATTATAAGATAAGAGTTCATGTGATTGTGCACTGTTTTGGCTAGTATAAAGCTAAGTCTCTGAACTGTTCATCACAATACATATTTGATTTCCTTCATTCATAGCAGGATGAGGAGCATGAAATCAAAGTAAAAGCTGTTACAATACTAGCTAGATAGATGCTGAGCAAAATATTTGGAATAATTTAGGATTTGGCAATATTTCATGACTTTCTTATTCATTTTGATAGGCTGCAGTTCTCCATTCAGGTATTGCCAAAATAGAAAAAAGAGTCTAGGACGTTTTTATTTTACTACTATTAAAGCAATACGAGAAGGTAACAGGCATGGCATTTTGCAAATGCTATATTTAAGGAAATAAAATTGATTTTACCCTAAGAAGATTTCATGTTAAGGTGAAACTGGTCAAAAAAATTAGAATGGAGAGGGGTATTAATATGACTGCACTTCTTTTAATATACATAACTTCTATTTATTCATTCCTGCAACAACTGAGTTTATTCTCAACATATGATGTTTAAAACCAAAAATTAAATTGGCTGCCCTGTTATTTCTGGTAATATATGGATTGCATGCAAATATGGTATCTAGG
Organism: Hetaerina americana; assembly: GCF_022747635.1. Taxonomy (NCBI): domain Eukaryota; kingdom Metazoa; phylum Arthropoda; class Insecta; order Odonata; family Calopterygidae; genus Hetaerina; species Hetaerina americana. The sequence continues at coordinate 772,957 of NW_027286148.1, forward strand.
TTTTGGAGGAGGAAATTAGAGAGAAATAAATTATTATTTTTCAAAGAATGTTGTGTTTAATTGGGAAATAATTCTAAATGGGTAGAAATATCATTTCTGGGCATGTTGGGAGGTGAAAAAGCTACCATTCTTCTACACAGAGTATTCTCTCACGGGGAGGCCAAAAAAATTGATTACATACGTGATAATGGTTTGGACACCCTTCCAGCTCAAGAGGTGCCCCAGTCACACCAAGAATCACAATCCCTGAATACGTCTTTATCATGCTCATTGATGGAGATACTTACAGAGCACACTATTTCAGATTGAGTAAATATTTAGCTAATGCTAGAAATCAGAAACGTCATCAGGAGATATTTTATCCTCTGATACAATCATTCCCCGGGGCCTTCCATATGCATGTCCCCACATTGCCATTGGTGGTGATGAACATGGCTTTCATAGGATCAACCTCCCTCTATAGTCTCCAGTTGATAAGGTAGCAATGGAACCCAGTCCTTGGCCATAATAGGAAGATTGAATTGTTCAAATGTATGTAATAATGATAAATTATATTCTTTTTCAAGCTCAATATTGTTGCTTTAATTCTCTTGTATACAGTGGTAGGATTTCAGTTCAAAATTCCTATGGCGTATCTGTAAAGTATTGTGGTATTTTACCACTCAGTAAAACTTAAATTAATATTTTCAGAATGCCTACTATACATTATCCAATGTGGGATCTTATCTTCTTCCATGCTCTTAATTAAATTGTGATATGAAAAAAGGCATTTCATGGATTTTTTCACACAACCTAATTGTCTGTGTTTGCATATGTGTGAGTATGTGTGTGAGTGTGTGTGTGTATATATCTCAGAATATGAATGCTCTTCAGCGATGACACAAATGTATAAAAAACTTTGATTAAAACATTTATACTCAGGAATACAAGAGGAAGGACACTCATATCTATTTTCTTTCAATAAATGTTTTAATCAAAGTTTTTGTACATTGATGTCATCGCTGAAGAGTATACATTTAGTAAGATATAAACATATACATAGCTGAAGTTGACAGAAAGAAAATCAAATGAGAAAGTGCTGTGTATGGTGGAGAAGGAAAGGGAATTGTCGGGAGAAATCATTAGAAGACAGGAAAAAAGGATATAAATCATATTGATTGGCAATGGGATGTTGAAGACAATTATAGAGGAATGTTGAGCAAATAAGGAAGGGGCAGGAAGAGAATAGGGATATTGGATGGGATCAAGGGAGGAAGGAAGTATATGGAGATGAAGAGGGACTTGTTGTAAAGTAGAATGTTGGGCTTCGTTCCTTTGGGAGAGAGGAGAGAATTATTTGGTAGAAGTAGTCCATCGAAAGCCTACCTTAACCAGTAGGCAACCTAAAATATTATATATATGTGTGTATATATATATACATATATATATATATATATGTATGTGAACACACACGACCTGACACTCCCCTTTTCCCATTGGACAAGATTAATTTTTGAAAGGGAAAGAGAAGTTCTTTGAATTAATAGAAGCGTTTGTTGAAAGTCTGTATTTTATGAAAGCATTTCTCACGCAACTCTTTGGCATTGATTTAATGATAGAACCACCTTCCATCGGCTGTCGCTTGATCCAAAATTGATAATTTTTTTTAATTGGCGGAAATCGTTAATAATTCATCCATCATCACCGTTGGTCACAGACTCCTAGTCTGTCACCAGCGGTGGGCTAGTGGAGCGCTAAACGGATTGGGATGGCGCGAATCCCCGTTTTCCCTTCGGCCATCTTGGACCGGTCCCGGGAAGTGTCGGCGGGTGGAAGGGGAGGGAACGGGAGCCGCCGCAGTCTATGAATATCTCTCCCCATTCCCGAAGTATTTCCGTCCGTCGGTTCCAGATCCCCGTCATCCCAACAGCCACCTCTTTTTTTGGAATGCCCACGGGATGCCGCCTTTTCGGAACCCCAAGTCCAAACAAACGCGGTCTCTAGGTAATGCTATCGCTTTCAGGATTCCACCACGGGCTCAGATTCGTCGGAGGGATGGAGAGAGGGACGGCAGAGGCATTTGGGGTTACTACGGTAGATGCGAGGTTTTTGTAACCTCTACCTTTTTTTGCTACCTTTTACTATTAAGGCAGCAAGATCACAAGTAAAAGGCAGACGCAATAGGGATGCAGTGAGCGGAATTGAAATGGAGTTTTGCACGAGGAGGAACAACTACTAGGAAAACAGTAATAGCATAGAAAGACTTTCGTGAAACCTTATTTATGGAGCGCTCATTTCCACAGATGTACCACTCTGACTAAAAGAGCGGCGAAGAAGAGAAAATAGGAGGCGATGGAAAAGTGTTGCTCCCGAAGGATGATGCAAATAACATGTTATAGCGAAACAGAGTAGCGAACGAAGAACATCGACGATTGGCTGAAGAAAGAAGCCACTAAGGGATACTTAGAAGAAAGAGAAGAAAACTAATGTGACAATCTGAGGCATGATAATTTGCGGAAAGCCAAATCAAAAGAGAACGGAGGAGAAGAATTATAAAGGAAGGCGAAGAATTAACGGAGATAATCAAGTAATTGAAATGCTAATGTAAGAAGCTTTGAGGGAATGAAAAAATGGCAGGGAACCTGATATAAAATTGGAGAGCTCCTACAATTCAATCCTCGTGTTGTTAAACCCGTGTTGATGGTCTTTTTAAAGGTGGTACTCTCTCCACACGCCTGTTTCTTAGCCACGATATATGCTTGCCCATATGTTATGTTATTATACCATCTCTGTAGAAAGTTGTATCGACCTAAAGAAATTTTCATCATTCACAAAAAATACGAGCGAACTTTTTTTTTGCCCAAGTCTACCGGAGAAGCTCGTGCGGTGAAAAGTTATAGGGTATAAATATGTGCGAATTGGAAATTTTGTTTAATTAATTACATTTAATGGTGTGAATCAGCGGCGTGATATAGTCAGAATCAATTAGCTCCATTTTATCATTTGTGTTTTCTTTGAGCATTGTCTTAATATGTGATTATTTTTTATTTTACCTGGAGTGAAGGGCTAAAATATACATAATTTCGGAGAAGCCTGTCAGAAAAATTACGTGAAGAATAATTATATATCCTTTGGTGAGCTATGCAATACTTCATTTACTTATTTCGAGTAATTCCCCTATTCAGCCAACTTGCAGAGATGTTTGTAGTAGGGATTGGGACTGATTGATCTGGCAACTCAGGGTAACAGAATGCCGGCCGCAAAAATCAAATTGAAATGCCCAAATTAATATATATATATATATATATATATATATATATATATATATATATATATATATTTTCGGGTCGAATCGTCAGCACATTGCTTCTCTAAACTGGCCTATTGTGCAGGATAAAACAAAGTAGCTTGAGTTGACTCAAAAAGTCAATTAGTTGGTGAACTCCTTAAAAATTATGGAGATGGTGCAGTGGATAATGTACATGCTTCCAACCAAGAGGGTCCGGGTTCTAATCCTAGAGATAACAAATATTTTTCAGTGGTATCACGATCCTTACTTGAGGTAATTTGTGTAGAGCCCTTTGAGTGAGTACGACGTCCGTCGGATGGGACGTTAAACTGCAGACCCCTTGGCGCTTTTCGACAAGAGTAGGCTAATGCCGACGACGGGTTTCTCTCCGCCCTTCCTTTCCCATTCACCTCTAATGGCGCAAATGACCTTAGCTATCGGTCGCCTGCCATAAAAACTACTACTCGACTTCATTTAACTCCAGGGTATGAAATAATCTATAAATATCATCTATACAACCCAGCCTAGGCTGGATCAATACTCTGAGCGAGCGATCGTCGTCATTGGAATAGAAATCAAATTTCATTACCACTAGCCACGGCGAGATCTTCCTTCATCCGTAGAACACAGTTAAAATCATTTGATATTGCCCATCAACCGTCAGTTGTTCGTAGCAGCCCGGTTTCGGTTCCGAAGGGCGAAATGATAAGCTGTCTTCCTTCCGCATCGTTTTCTATTATAACTTTATTTTCAACCCAATATTCTCACTGCAATGTCTGAATCTATCCAGGGTAATTGATGACAGTTTCAAAATAAAAACCAAAAAATTTTAAAAGGGTTCGTAAATTGTTTCATCGCATATAACGCACTGGTCTCGTCAATAGGCGTAGACCATGTTCCACCTCCCTTCCTCTTCCATTCCTCTATTTACTTTGGTGAAGTTACAAATTCTTCATCATTCAAAGCAAGGAAAAAGAGCCAAATTTAACCAGAGATCCCGTCCGACCTCTCCTCCTTCCTTCCCAACCACTTGGTGCCTGTGGTCGCTTCTGCCCCAACGGCTAATGGACTTTTGCGCGATGAATTTAAGGTTCTCGAATGACTAAGCATATTTATTGAACAGTATCATAAATTAATCGGCGGTGGGAAATGTCCTTTCTCGAATTGACCGAGAATGAGTAGTTTTACGTTTAAATGGGTTAAAATAAATATTTATTGCCTGTCATATTTCATCGGGGATAGAATTTTTTATTAGTAGTTGCTTCTCTAGTCAAATTTCTTTTTATCTTGAATATGTATACCCATTATCATTCTTAAAATCAAAAATAAATTCAAGGAAAAATATCGGTGGACATTTTTCCTTGAGTGAAAAGCCGAGACTATATACTAAGTACCATATTTCAGGCATTCCGTTGATTTTCTAGGGTTCTTTAGCGACGAGTTCTGTCTTCGTTTGATCGAGTTTAATCCCTAGTTCTAATAACTAATATTTGTTTCTCGTTGGATAGAAATACTTACGAATACTCCTCCTCGTCCGACATGTTGAGTGGACAGCTTCAACTGTGGATAGAAGAAGAGAAATGTGAATATTTAGAATTAATCCAATGGCGTCGTGCATAGGAGATCGTTTGTTAGTTTTCACTTTCGGGACATTTGGGGCATTATATTGTGTAAAAACAAAACCACAAAGCAAGACACGAGTTGGTGAGTTAAATACCAATGTACAATCGCCTAAACAGGTTTAAGATCATTCGATTAAGGTAATCTACCCATTGAAAATTGTTTATGGACAGTCCGTTACCACGTCTATATTCCACTCTACGAGCAAACTTTGTCTTGTTTTTCTAAGTTATTTCTTTCTTCGTTTCTTCGATCATCAACTTGTCTTCATGATTTATGCAAAGCATCTTCTCTTCTTTCCTTTATTTCGCTTCTCTAAGCACACCCTTCTAGGGCGATTAACATACTACTGCATCTCTATATTTCCTCCACCCACTTTTTCTGCATTCTTTCAAATTTTTTCCTGTAAACTTCCTCTCATCTCCAGCCAATTTTAAAAGTTCTTCATCTATCTTCGTCTATATTGATCCCTCTTTCACCATTCGTTATCGTAGCTACTTTACATGTATCATAAGCCCCTAGTCTCCTTAAAGACTGGCTTATACACCCGTCCAAATGCTACGATAAAGCCTTTTATTTGCTCCTTTATATCATTTACATTATTATGTAGGGAGCAACCAGGTCCATTGTTCTCTAAACCTAAGCCTGACAAAACACATAAACCACTCCATTTGCTCTTATTTTTTCCCTCCTTCTTCAATGCTAAAATTAATTATAAGGGATCTCAAAAATATCATTAATGTCCTTTTCTCATGGTTAACCTTTTGCCCATATATATAGTATTACTCCTGTAAAGTACTCCACAGTAACTGCAATTCTTTGGCCATCTGATTAAATGTTGATTTGAATGACTGCTTGATTTGAACACTCACAGGACATGACGTTAATGCCCATGTAACTGATACACCTATGAGAGATATAAGTAATACCAATGAATTAATATTATTAATTTCTATTGGCAGTTGTCTATTGTCTATAAACCAGGTCATTACAGACGCAGGGCTAAGTACAGTTACACCTCTAGGGCTCGCCTGCAAGTAAAACGGCCTAAAAAGGCATTGCATTACAATAAACTGTTTTTTGCTCCACATATTTTCTACCTGTACTCCTCCCACCTCCCTTATCCGACTACTCCCCTTTATCCCAGTTTCCATTGCCATTCAATGCCTTCTGCATCCGCTCTCACTGCCTTTTTCGAATTCATCCCTGAAAGTATCTCTTTTCCCGCCCATTCCCTATAGCACTTCTCCGTTTTCTTAACTTTCTATCGAAGTACTTTTTCATTCTCCCCTATATTTTCCATAATTTTTAAAATTTTTGCTCAAGTAAAAAATTAATTTTGCAATGCTACTTTGCTTTTTCTCTTGTTTGTCTCGTTTCATCCCTCACAATGAAAATATTGAACATTGTGTTAGCCTTATGGTTTCTATGCGCTATGAATTGCACCAAAATTGTGTAATTGTTTTTGAGGGGAAGATAGCCGAGGAGTTTCTTTATTATTCTGACTTTTTCTTTTTTTTCTCCCTTGCTTTTACTGTGATTTTCAGTTTGGATTTAATTTATTTTATTTTGCTTTTTTATGTACTTCATCGTGTCTTTAGGTAAGTTTCACTACATCTGCCCATGGCTAAGCTCTCAGTGGACTTTAGCATTTACGCGTAACGTAGTGTTCTTTGCCTGTTTTTTCAAACCTCATCACTTTATTTCTCATTATTAATCCTCAATCTAAAGCTATCAAAATAGCTCTAAATGCGCTTCTGGTTAAGTTGAATGAGTGGGTCTAGCTTAAGATAGTCAGTCAGCCAAGGGTTTGCAGTTTTATCTGCAATTCCTTGGCTGACTGGCTGACATAAGCTTGATTCGTAGATCTGACTTGATCAGTTTCCTACCTAATTTTATTGGTACTTATAGCCTTTTCTATGTCCCACTGACCAATTTGCCTGCTCATGCGCTACAAAATATCTGATATGTGGTTTAGGGCAACCCTGTCTTACTATCCTACATATTACTGCTCATTCTGGCTAGTTATGCAATATCAAATCTTGAGTAAAAATATGTTTCCAACAAGCTGCGTATCCGTCTAGCTCATTGTACTTGTATTTGATTTACACAATTGACGTTCATTTCTTTACCACTTTCAAAATAATCATCGTAGCATATTTAAATGCCGTTAGCTTTCAATTTGTAACCAAAAGGACCAGGATAAAAACATTCAGTATCAGGGGATTCTGCGCTCCGAATTACGAATAAAATGCATTACTCTACATTGTTTTAACATTTCAAAATGCTCGAAAACAGTGCATTTAGTGTATATTTGTGCATGAAATTAATTAGATTGAAGTCAACCATAACTTTGTGCTATTCTTCATTGCACATAAATAACTGATTTAGAGCGTCCAACCGAAATGTACCGTATTTCCTGACAAGTAGGATCATTTCCACTTCAATCACTTGTGCTTCGGTGCTAATATTTGGTTTCTAAACGCAATACTTGTCAAGTAATGAGGCAAAAAAACGAAAGGATACAAAATTTATGCTGATAAAATTTTAGCCTTGTGAATCCGTGGTAAAAAGGACAGCGAACATTTTCTCGACATTTTTCCATCGATCCCTAACCCGAATTCCACGAAAACTCGCATTTAAATGCAGTTTTCATGTCCTGTAGAGTATTTTCTCTATCGTCCGAAGGTACACTTTTAGATAATCATTCCATTGTTTAGGTGAAATTATGACGCATTGTTCTTTTCGCGACAAATGTGACTTGTCTTCGTGAGTGGATCGTGGTGTTTTACTTTAGGTCGGTGGGGTGAAATCGTTCTATTTTTCTCGGGATTCGTTACCTTTGACATTACTGACCATGGTTGGTTTTTCTCCATTTATTTGGCAAACACAACTCATTCAAATTATCAGTTTCAACTCGCATGGAGGCTGAGGCAGGGCGTAATTCTTTCCTCGGGGGGACGGAGGGGAGCGAGCGTGTCGAGGGTGGGAGGGAGAGAGCTTCGCTAAAATAGGCGTCGAGGGCGCCGGGCTCTGGCACTCGCCGTGCTGGCGGCCTGGAATTACGCGAACGTCCAAAATTGACTCGGCGGCGGCTCGAGGAAGGCGGCCGGTCGGGACCGGGCCAATTTCCCTGTTGTAACCCACTTGCCCCTTGGGTGGCAAGTGGAGCGGATAATGCGCACCTCTTTCCAACGCCCCGTCCGCCCTGACGTGACGTCCTCGATGCACAAATAAAGGGAGGCCCTGAGGTTAGCACAGCTCGCGGTTTCAACGGCTGCACTGGTGTTCCCTTGCTGTGGTCTGTTGAGGACAATGGAGCACCTGGGCGAGAATATGCATTTTTCGGCCGTGCCAATTGTAACTCTTGGAGATTAAAGGTCTTTTCCCCCGCGGATTGGAATTTGCAACTGTGATGGATCCAAAGGATTTTTTTCTTATGCCACGTTGTGTGATGTGTTTTTTGCATGCGCAGTTTTATATGTTCTGCGATAAAAATGCAGACTTATCTGATACTTGCAGACAAATCTGATACTTTTTTTCGTTTGACTGCGTAAAAAATGATAAACTGATTTTCTGCAAGCCTAACTCTTTTAGGTCCCGCACTATGAAGGCAGTAGGTATCCCAAGCTCGAGTCAATATAATGCTTGGATTTTCACATGATATGCCTTTGATCACAATTGCCAGATTTCCCTCCTCCCGCACTCTCGCCTTTTGAAGCCAAATTGATTGTACTTGTGTTTTGGGAAGTCGTTTCAATGTTCGGTTGACGTGGGAGCGATCTCTTTCCTCTTTGGATGATGTCTGTCAGCACCTTCATGGGAAGCTCTGCTAATATCGACGCTCTCATCGGGGATTCCACGTTCGCAGTTGTATCGTGATTAGAGTTCAGTATTTTCTATTACAGGGACATTACATTTACAAGTGCATCAAATCATCTTTTTTGAGCATTTTATATCTATTTCATTTTGATTATAACTCATAAAGCACCAATTCGATATCATGCCCAGACTCAGTCATCTATCGGTCCATTGGATTATTTTCAGTATGAATACGAAATGATAATGCTTATGAAACTCACTCAAATAACAATGAAAAAGTTTTTTCACTAATATCTTTATAATTACGCACCCAAATGTATCATCTGTGTCGGTACTATAACCTAAAGTTTGATATATCTCGCAGGCTTTGTTTGCGGAGCTATAACTCTGACCCCAAGACCTAAGGAATAATCTTGTTGCGCTATCGAAGTTACACCAGAACAGATTACCAAAAGCTGTTTCCTTTCAGGACTGGATATGTGTCGTGTGTTTGGATGGATGGGTCTTTGATTCCGTGAATAAGACTTTGGTGAACACTCGTGAGGAGAGTTGGAGTAGAATAAGATGCGTAATTCTCAATCTCTTAAGTTCCTCAGCGTTAGATTATTTTATTCCACTCCGCCGCCGCCGGGCATCTAAATTTGATCTAATCTGGGGATTAAATATATTTCTTTTGGAGATTTTTTTTGTCGAAAAATTTAGTTTCTTTGAAAATATTTCGGAGTTCAATACTTTTTAAATAATGGTGCACTTTATTCCGAGATTTTTGTGAAATTATGCGAAGGGAGAAATGGTGGAGTTTTCTTTCAAATCGTTTCCTTCAATTGGACTAATTTTGCCGAAGAGATCCATGAGATACGAAGCATCCCTTGGACCACTAATTAGTATTTTGGATTTATTGAAACATTTTTGTGCACAACAGGTCTTATAAACTTAATCCAACGGGATTTGAACTAAGCATTTTATGATTTGTTGGTTAATTTAAGATCGAACCGGAAATTCTTACGTAAGCGCACCCCTCAGGGCCATTCACCATCGGATTAGGGGAAGTTTTTAAAAAATCTAATTTTAGTTTGTGGTTTCGGAAAGAGACGAATTTGCTATTTACTTTCATTCCGGCCTACATTCGTCTATTTTATTGGCATAGTTTTTATTTTTATATAGTTTATTCCTGTTATTTCATTCATGAGTTCCCATATTCTTGAGACTTCTGACATCCCTCGTCGTCTTGGGAGTCTATTCAACCACATACACTCATCTCTCTCACTTCCCCGTCCACTCCGTCTTCTTCAAACTTCCTTTCTTTTTTCACGTACTAATCTTATGTATGTACAACATAAAAAGCACTCAGTTGAGCTGCATTATCCGTTTTTGCATTTGTGTAATATTGTAGAGTAGTGACTTCAAAGCAATGAAAGTCCTGAAGAGAAGCCTGGATACATAATTCAGTCTTATATTGAGACTAATCTGTAGATATCATCACATCTGTGCTCTGCGTGGTCTCCCCGTGCATTATTGCAAAATAGGAAATTCTATATCAAGAGGCTCATCATTTAAAGGTTAGCAACCAATGTTATTTTGAAGTAGTTATATAACGAGAGCTATCCAGAAGGTGAATAGACCGCTGGGCATGCCTCCGTAACTAGGACACGCTCCCTATTTTTAACAGCAAGAAAATTTTCTTTTCACGCCGTTCCCCTCCCTGGATGGCGGCTCGGAAGAAATCGACACCGATTCTATCGTAATTCTATCTCTGTGGCCGTCCTATAATTGTCCTAGGGAATGTAGCCATCACCTGCGGATGACACTCTGCTCTTGCCCGGAGTCTCTTCCATCTTAGGCAGAACGGCAAAAATAAAGGGAGCATGAATTCTATCATTCTGAGACAAAAGTACAATTGTGTGCGTATCTGCATTGCCAAGTGTTTAACGAGGGAAATTGGCTGACATTATCCTGTAACATATCCAACTATTCATTTCGATGAATATTTAAGTAACAGCCCAATGATATGGTGTTAATTTTCGTTGCGACGATCGCGTCGATGAATGAGCGATAAAAGTTATAATTTCCTCGCACTGAGTATTTAAATTTTGATGTTTCGTGAATTTCAGACTGTGAAATCGAGTTTGGCCGGTCCGAAGTGTCTCTGGCGACCGCAACGATAATTACTACAATTTACATCAATGCAAGAATCCGAGTGACGTTCGAAGAGGAAAAGGTTACGCAGTCGACTCATATAGATGTGGCAATGATAGTTCCCTTGTTGCTGGGAATAAAAACCCTAAAACTGCTAACGAAGACAGAAAATACCGTTAAAAAAACGAAAATCAACCGAAGGTCGGAAAGTGATAGTTCACCCAGTACTAAGCCCGACGGCGTGTGAAATTCAGGGTAGGGGGGGTACTTCCTTTCCTTGTACCGGTTATGGTTTCCCAGGTAGATCTGGTTCCCGAAAAATCACATAGCTTGGATGGAGCTGAGAGAGCTCAGAGAGGCTTGCGCGGGAATCGAACCCGGGCCCTCCGGTCGAAAATACCATTATCAAGATTTAAAAAATAAACTTTTTTTACGTTGAATCTTTTCTTACGTTGAACCTTGTCGGTTGTATTAAACATTATTCCTCGCAATTGATTAAATGCTATTTCCTGGGTTAATGTAACCTTTTGAAATGTAAATGATGTGCACGGACTGAATTTGTACTCCTCAGATTTTCTTTGTACCTCTGGAAAACGTTCATGCGGTTTAAGTAGAGGTGGATGGCATGTAGCAGGCCGCTTGTTGGTAATATGAACTTGTTGTTGGCTAAAATACATTTTGTACTGCCTGCTCCTAAACAAGAAAAGATAACGAAGACTACATCATGATTTTTTCGATGGAACTATAATGACCTTCGAATCTCATAACCTCCTCGTAGGTTTTACTCAAATGTTATAACTACAAATTGCTGACTTGGCAACATTTAAGAGCACTTAGAATATCGCGGAATCGGACTCTCCCGCGGAGACACATTCTGAATCAGAGTTTAGAAGTGTGGGGATTAAATCCTGCCACCAAGTGCTCGTCCTCGTCTTCCTTCCCACGGAGTACATCTGACGGGAATCTCTAACCGTTTCGTAAGAGAGATTTTTCCGAGAGCATTTCCAGGGGCGGGGGGGGGGAGGAGGAGGAGTGGACGAGCCTCTCGAGCGAGCGCGGATCACTGCTCAGCATCCCGGCCCAATATGGTGCACTGCTCTTGAAGTTCTCTTCACACGGCACTCGAGGAAATAACTTGAGAAAAATTGCTGCGTCGGGGGTTCGAACCGGTGACCTTAGGCGATGCATCACAAGTTCCTATCGTGCAGCGTCTCGGCACCATGGGGAGAAGGGAAGCACAGAATCGCGGTGTCTGAGCAGCAGCACTACAAATCTCACTCAGCCGGATCCTCTCACGTGGAAAAAAAAAATAACAATAGCACACTGGTCGAGATGGTATCTCATCACCACGCATCTCCTCCTCCCTTTCGCGGTTCTTTCTTTAGACGGTGGCACACGATGAAAGAGGGAGCACATGGGGACGGAAAGGGATAACAAGGTACGTGTATCCATTTGCGTCCGTAAGCGGGGGCCTTGGAGCGAATCGCTGCTCTTGGCGTAAAAAGATCGCGGCTAAGAGCGTGGGCCTTCCGAGGGGGACGTTATCTTCCGGGCGTTTCGCTTTTGGGGACCGCGAGACCGGCTGTTTCCTCGGAGACCGATCTCCAAGGAAACGTGCAAGCCGGGCGTCGAGTTCGCGAGAGGGACGGGAGTGTGGCGGAAAGGAAATATTTCGCGGAAGGAAGAAAGAAGTTTGCCCTACAGCGTAGCGTCTCGATTCACAGCGGGGTCACGGCCTGGGAAGTCAAACGAGGGACGAGTTCAAGGAGTACTTACGTTTCCAACGAGTTAAGTTAAAGAAGGGCGCTCTCGCGTCTCCTAAGGAACCAAGTTGGAATGTGGAGTCCGCGCGGGGGCTGGGGCGGCTCTGGACCTCCGTCCCTCCGGATTTCCCTCGCCTTCCCGCCCCCGACCTCCCCTCCCAACCCCTCCCCTCCCGTCCCCCCCCTCGCACGGGGGCCCTAAGAATAGAGAGCGCCCTCTTCTCGCGCGCACGCGCCGGCCACGGAGGAAGACCCCCTCTCCTCCCCACCTACCTCTCAACCCCAGAAGGTGTGGGTTCGAGGGTTTGGGACGCGGATAGCGTTCCGGATAGGCGGAGGATTCCCCAAGATAGCGAAAGGGGCGTGGGGGCCCTCCTATTGCCGCCCCCACGCCTTCCTTCCCCCATTGGCCCTCCACAAGGGGTCATTACATTGGGGTGCAAGACTCGCTCGTTTAAAATCACTGGTGCGTGCTCTTTGCTCTTTACGTTTACTATTAATTGAAATGGCAATGGAAATGCATGATCAACCGTGAAAGTATTTCGTTCCACACCTTCGGTTTTAACTCTTTGAAAGACTTTCATGCAGAAATAAAACAAACTTCCACATTTTTATGTCACACTGTGGTGAATCTAGGGGGTAAATAAAAATACTCTATGCGCTCAAGTGCAGTGTCTTCTTTCATCATGAAGATTCCCACTAAGTCACGCCAGAGAGTATTATTTTCCAATAATGATCTCCTAGTTACATCTCTACTTTGGTTACACTTAGAACCCTTGCCAATTGCACATGTTTCAATGACGATGCACTAACAGCGAATGTATTTTATATCCTTGGGAACTAATTATACTGTGCATATTTTTATGAAACAAACAGTTGCTTGAAGCGCGTCAATCACAGATAATTTCCGCGCATAAGGTTCCCTTTCGGATCGTTGACTTTGATTCTCTCGTCACCGCATTGTTATCAAGGATGATAAGGGCGGCTTCGCAATCCGAGAAATGATTTTGCAGCAGCTGTCCGTATTGCTTTGTGTTCTATGCCAATCTCTTCGTCCCCACATTGCTCTGTGCACAGAAATATTGCATTGGCTGCTTTCAGCAGTTAGTTCTCGGCCTTCTCTTCCTTGCAATTCTTCCTACTTGAGCTTTCTCTCATTATGTTTTTAGTGATCGTGCATCTTGATGTGTACAACCAGTTTTCCCTCTTCTTTTTGCATATTCCCTCCATAGGATTCTCTCCTCACTCACTTCTCAGAACAACTCTTCATATTTTAGCCTGTCTATCTTCCATATTTTAAGCATTCTTCTTTAGCTATGTCATTCGTAGTAAATCTCAGCTTACGTACTCATTCTCTCCCCTTGAATTCATACACAATATCCCATATTTTCCTTCATCTCTTGAATCGCCTTCTCAATACACACGTTAAATGTCAATAACGATAATAAGCAGCCATGTGTACCTCTTCCTTCATTTTAGTTTGCTTCCTCCCAACTTTCACTGCGTCTAATAACGGGCTGCCTGCTCTCTTATATATACATTAGATCGTATGTCAATCTCCTGTCTCTCTGGTTCATTGCATTACCCTTCAAGATACATCACAGCATCATATCCCAGTCCACGTTGCCCAAGGCTTTCTCCAGATCAAGGAGTGCGATATAGTTCAATTCTTCTGTAAGCTCTTACCCTAAGATGAATTAGATAGGGAGAATATAGTATCTTGCTCCTCTCCTTCTAAATCCAAAATGACCGTTACTTAAATACAAGTCCGTTTTCTCCTCGTACATTATTCTCACCAGTACCTTCGATGTATGGATCGTTAGCCTGTTGTTCTGATTTTTTTAAATTTAATCGTTCTTTTTCATTGTAGAGCGAAGGGTGTGGTATTCCAAATGGTAGTGGAATTAGCAAGTAACCTGAGAGCCTGGGTTCGATTCTCTCTGACGTCTCTGTACACACTCAGCTTCACCACAGAAGACGAGTGATTTTCCGAGTACCAGTTTTCCTGGGAAATGGCGAAAGAGAAAAAAATATCCTTCAAAAAGGACGTGGTGATGAAGTTTTGGAAGCAGAACCATTCCCTTCCGAACGCCTAATGCATCGGGAGCACCGAAATGGAAAGCGCAGACTAAATTAAAATCTTAGGCGTTTCCCTCACTCACAACCTCTCCTGGGTGAAATACCTACGGGGAATACGTGGACACGCTAACAAAAATTTAGGATTTGTCAGACGAGTACTGGGTAAATGCAATGAAAAGGTCAAAGAGACATGTTATATTTCACTGGTTAAACTTCATTTAGAATATTTCTTAAGTATATGGGATCCTGATGAAGTTGGATTAATTGCCGAAATGGACCGCGTGCAGCCAGGAGCCAGATTTGTAAAACGTTATTATGACACACTGAATAGTGCATCCAGAATATTAGAGGAATTGGGCTGGGAATCACTCACGGAGCGAAGGTTAAATTAAAGGTTGAAGCTCTTGCATAAACCGGAAGGATGTTTCTTTAGCAATGATGTTGAAAATGTATCATTACCACATCGTACTACGGCAGGCGAGATAATGGCAATAGAATTACAGAGATCATGTGTATGAAAAGATTCAAGATATCATTTATCCCACGGAAGATAACAGATCAGAGTAATATTATCCGACCGTGGTAGGGATGAGAATATTCTGGTCAAAATTAGTCTGATATGTATTCACCCCCTGCCACACACCCTGGCTCTGTGGGGCAGGGGGTGAATTACAAGGTACTAGAATATCTAAATACCTAATTAGCGAGATATTCATGGCTACTCCGCCGGCTGACAGAATAGATTGGACGGAGAGGTTCATAGACTTACCAGTTTGCCAGTTTAGGTAGCGATCCTAGGGCACCGTTCTCGGGAATTTTTTCGCCTTCCTATTCACGAATCCTGAGAAAAGTTGGTCAGAAAATCTGCAGAAAGAAATTAATAGGAGTGAAAAAAGGAAGCTAGAAGTTATTTTGGAACGTCAAACACGCTGGAACACACTGGAGAGAATTTTAAAAATCATAAATCTTATTAAGCTTGCTTTACGAGAGTTGAAACTCGATAACTTGTGGAAAGAATAACGTTATGAAATAATGAGAGGCATGTTGTATTGTTTATAATCTGTAAGATAAACAGTTGAAGCCTAAAGCAATAAAGAAGCTAATATTATCACAACTGAAGGAATTTTAAGGTTCCTGTTCAGTAATTTAGGAAAACAAAATTTTTCAATGAGCCTAATGATTTCAAATGAAATTAAATATGAATCGGTCACACGTAGAACCTGAGATCTTGTGTCTCTCACAAAGTACTTGAACAACGTTAGTTTGTCTATGAGAGATGAAAGAGAACAAAATTTTTGCCTTGTCAAGTAAGAATGAAATTACACGTTTGGGGAAGTCATTAATGGAAATACTTTTTAAAGTAACATTTAGAGCAGAAGTTCCAAGAAAAGAAATAAAAGATGTCCTTACAGAGGTCTGACATTAAATCAGAATCTTATCTGAAGTTTAAGTTGACGATAGCAACATCAATTTCGAAATCAAAGCCTAGCCCTATGCACGTAGACAAGATATTCGTTTCTCTCAGGAAGGAAATGAGCTTATGTAAAGCAACGCATTCTCTCACTCCCAACTTGAAGATACTTTTAGGCGCACCGATAACAATTCGACCGACGTCTACAGAAAATGAAAGAAATTTTTCCACATCAAGTGCATTTATTACAAAGCAAAGGTCAAAAATTTTTGATCGGGCCATTAATGCTCTATGTTCCTTAAAGTTTCATTTTTACAATGAAAAATAAAAACTGTTTGAAGTATTTTTTTTAATTTAAACACTTCGAGGACCTTGAGATTATTGGGGCAGAGTCTGAATGAGCTAAAGAAACCGTGCCAGAGCCTATATCGGGCTCTGGTATTGAGATAGTGCACTCCCCTGTGCATTGCGCTAAGTGTTGTTCTGATTCACATAATACAGTCCGATAGTTTATTTTCGCATTTAATGAACAGTACTCTATATTTTTATGAACGGCTGGAAAATTATTCCAATGAATTCTAATTCCTCAAGGAGGAGAATCAATTCTTTTTTTCAGTGAGTTGGCAAATGTTTGGTCCAGACGATCAGCGGGCTGGCAGCGATATATACAAAAATATTCAATGTATTTTTTATGGCAATTCAAAAAATTAAAGTTTTCTGAAGTCTCATGTCAAGATATCGTTTGAGAAGGGTAAATATTTACTAGCGTTAGCAATATAATTCCCTATTCGACGGCCATACACAACCTATGTCTATCAACAGTCTACAAAAGGGATATTTTCCTGAGCTAACTCTCCAACCATTTGATTATTTTTTAATTACAGAAATTACTGCGAAATTTAATTTAATTTTTTACCCTGGTAGGCTTATAAAGTGACCAAGAATCATATATTATTTGTTAATTTAATTTAAGAAGACATTCAAATTTTTATTATTTAAACACAAATGATAAAATGGTCTCATTAAACCTATTCTTTTTTAAATTAACGGTCAAGGAGTGCGCCGGACTCACGTGCAGTGGGTATTTCGCATCGCTGTGAGATGTTTTAAATTGCACCACAAACTTAGGAATAATAATAATAATAATAATACACGGTCAAAAAATTTGAGTTTTGCTGTTTATTTCCTGCTTTTTTCTTGTTGGAAATTCTTTAACGTCGTCTATAGCTTCCAAGTTTAATTAACCTATATGATAAAAGTATAATGTTTATATTTCGTTTTTTAACTCTTCAAAACCTGTGATTTTTGGAAGTTTTCCTAAATTCTCCTTCACAACTCTCCGCAAAGTTACCATTATTTTGGCACCACTCTACCCCCGGCGATTGTTGAATTCGCTCCATGTTAGATAACATCGATGATGTGATTCGCCGGAACCGTGCCATGATTCGTTTCCTCATTGCTGCGATATCTCTCAACGTGGTCGCTACTTCTTGAGGCGGAAGGCCTCCGGGATCCCTCTCATAACTTAGTGACGTAAAGATTACGCACTTCTCGCCCTCCTTGGGAAATGTGGCGTAAATTCTCGCTGGAGGTATTCAAATACACGTGGTCAGAAAGATAAGTGGTCCTTTCGGGTTAAAGTAGATGATGAATATGCTACCGTTCTCCCTAAATTTTGACAAAGTTTCAGTTGCTCGCCACGAAATAGCTTAAGACAAATGCGCACTCGTATATGACGGCCATTTAAGTGAAAATCGAGTAGACACCCAACTGCGAAAGTTACACATTGTGAGTCAATAGAATTTTTATTCAAAATGCATGGTGACACGTCAGTTTCCACAAGAATTGAAATTCAAGCAACCAATCATTTAAATTTATTTTAAATAAGCATGATAATAAAATGAAATAATCACCCACCTCTCTCGTATACCATATCGTAACTGGATTAATAGTGTTAAGAGAAGATGAAAGGGAAAGTTTTACATTGAAATTCTAACATGTTTGTTATGAAATTCTAATAAGTTTGTTATATGTTTGTTATTCTAATATATTGTTTATATTGAGATTCTAATAATCCTAAATAAGATATTCTTTGTTAAAATTCACTTATCAAGATTCAAAAGAGTGGAGAAAAACATAAAAACCAATTTTGTATTAATGACAGTATGGTTAACAATAAAAATAGCCAGCAATTTCCATGGTGCCGTGAAGCTTGTTTACTTTGGCAGATGGTCAATCTCTTTTTATAATGATGAGAAATTTTGAGCGATAGTGATTGCCTAAGAATTTATGCGGATGTAAAAAATAGGCAACAAGGAAGTGCATAGAAAGCAAATACACGAAAACTATGAAAATATATGCATCAAGTTAAGAAATATTTGCCCACTCCTTAGTGCCTCTGCATACGCATGATACTGGACATCCTTCGTTACTGGACATCGGAAGAAACCCTTCGTTTACCATGGTCAGTGAGTGAACTCGTATCTTGCAAATTTCTTATTGCAAGCCAACCTATTACCTATACCTAGTAGTTCTTCCCTAAAAACAAGTTATATAGCCGACTCCAAAAATAATCGAAGTGTTTTTTGCAATACTTAGTTGAGTGTTATTCTGGCCGATTAATCTCCATTCACGTATCGCACGCTCTCACCGATGTCAAAACTATTCTCGCCATTGTTAATTTGGGCATCGATATATTCATAAATTATTCGATTACCCTGTTGCTTTGAAATTTTAGACAATTCGGTGAAATTCTCTGTTAACTGTACGATAAACGTAGAGACCTATGTTAATATAGCTTCTTTATTTAATCATTTTCTAATCTTACATTGATTTCCTCCTTTTAACTCGCTAATTAATTAAGAACTGCTTGAAGTAACAATAACCGAGTTGTATATGAAGCATTTTCTCTCATTCAGCGCCCTCTCAATTGAGAAGTGTTCAGAGCGACACGAGCATAAAATTGAGCCAAATGCAATGCCCTGTGTGCACGGAACCAAAAACAAAAAGAAATCTCGACATAACAGGAAGTAGCATGCAAGAGCTTCGGATCAATGCTGAAAATAATTGTTGCAATATTTCCTCGAGTCTGCATAAAGATTATTAGCGAACAACATTAATTACTGCTTGTGAATTCCTCACGACCGTATTCATGCAAATTTCAGCGATTTTACCACAAGAGATGTTCCATAAAAATAATCACATATTTTCAGCCATATAACTATACTCATCCTCCAAATTTTTAGAATCCTTCTCAAAGAAGAGTCCAAGTGCTCTTTTTTCACCTTTTTTCGCGTCTTAGAAGACAGGCACCACTGCTTCTGCTGATGAACAACCCTTCTCACCAAGGTGTACGTTCACATTAGCTAACATGGGGCTAAGTCTGGACCATAGAGATGATGTGAAACTCGTGCAACATTGAAGTTTTCGAAATAGGCACTCGGAAACATTTGCTATATGCCATTGCGCATGGTCGTGGCGCAGCATCCAGCCGGTTGCTTTGCAATGTTAACTTTTGCGTTGATATGGACTTGGAGGGCTTAAAGTGCATCCATACACGTGTGATGTCACTTAGCATGCTGCATGAGTCGTGCCGCGGTACCGCGTATTGATTCGCCATTCTCTGGATATTGCATATTTAGCATGACCATAACTTCCCCAGCAAAAGCCACGCATTTAGCTTTGTTTGGATCATATATATATATATATATATATATATATATATATATATATATATATATATATATATATATATATATATGTAATCTCCTGGTTAAGGCAGATTTAGGATGGACAAAGACTACGAAACGGTACAGCAACAATTCCATGTCTCTATTGATAAAACAAAAAAAACAACCTGATATTTGGCACTACGTATGATAAGCCATGAGACTCATTAGCCATGCTAGGTTGTTTTGACTATGGTCTTCTGTCATTTCCCGTCCTCCTCGACTTTTCAAACGTCATGACTCTTACCTAGCCAACTATTAACCAACGAATGGTAGAAACGAATGTTCAATGCAAAGTTTTCCTATTTCTTGAGGTTTCGCTCCAAATTAAGGAAATCGTTCGGACAAATTTTGTTTAAAAAACTTAACTACTCAAAAGTTAACTGTTTCAGGCTTAACTTTGTGGAATTCCTTCTTCATGATGAGGGTAAAAATCAACATAAACTTTACACTTCCACACACTTTTAATGTCCTACGACCATGGTTTCGATGCTGATGATGCGAAGCATCGAAATCATGGTCGTAGGACATGAAAAGTGTGTGGAAGTGTAATGTTTACGTCGTTTTTACTTTCATTAATTACTCAAGTCTAAATATTTTCTACTTAACAAACTCCATTTGCTGCAAGCCCATTTTATTGACTGATTTCCCCTTTTGCTTTTAACATTTCTGCTCTTTTTTCAGCATATACTTTCTTTTTTTGGCATGTGAACATAAATAGAAAAATAGGCAAAAATTTTATCCTAAAATCACTTAATTGGACCTCCATCGTGTTATCTTAGAATTTGACTTTTTCATTGGGCTGAGTTTTTCTTTTAACCGCATTTCACTCTCTGTTAAGGGATTGTAGAATAGTCTCGGTCGCTCTTTTGTGACAACGAATGATTTCCATCGCGGTACAAAGACGACACAGGTGGATGGATTCCTCGACATGGATTCGTGAATTTTAACGCTTTCTCTCACCTGCTCAGGCAAATCACTAGTTTTGGCCTGCAGGTGTGAACATGTAAAGATAACCCCTCAAATGCTTCCTAGCTGACGAAAATGGCTACGCGGTATGCATGATTAAGTCGGAGTTAACTTTGTGGCAGGTATCTTTGAGCACATTAACTTTTCCTCTCTCGCCAGAGATTCTCTCCGCGGAATTTATAAAAAAAGACGTTTCTCAGTTAATGGAGAACGCCGTTTACCTCTATGCCCGGATATATCAGGAGAAGCTTCGAGTTTCCTCCCCCGCCTGTTTATTCAGATGGGGCGGGAGAAGTTATTTCTGTTGACCTCTTGCTCCCCGCCGCCTGTCGCACAATGACAGACGCGTCCAATTCTATCTTTAGGGAATGCACCTCTTTCGGTTTCGGAGCTGAGGCGATGGGTGTTGTGCGCGTGCGCGAGCCAGCCCCGTGGGTGGGTTGAGGTACTCCCAGGCTTCTCTAAGAAGAATGTAACGCTGCGGAGAAAAGAAAATGTTAGCGAAACTAAGATAATTAGTTTGATTTATTGATGAATTACAGTAAAGCATTAACGGTTTTTGAAAAACTATAGGCTAATACTTTGAGATGTGTTAGATTTTGTAATTTTAAGCTCTACAATCTCCCTTGACGAAGTTTTCTCGGGTCTTCCACCGGATCAGGGGTTCCATGGAACTCCCGACCCAGTGGATGACCTGAGAAAACTTCATCAAGCAGATACGCCGGGACAGTACCAGATCTTACTTCTCTACATCTCCCCTCTTTCCTTATCTCTTCAATAATGGATTCCTAGCTACGCAAAAATGATCCAATTATATTTCTTAGTAACCAATAACTTTATTGTTTTCAAAGACATCTGAAGTAATGCATTAAATCTTTATTGAGCATTAAGTATATGCAAAACTTCAATGATACCTCACCCATTAATTTGGAATTATTTTAACCTTTCGATATAAAACCTTAAATTCGTCGAAATTTCTTTGAATAAAAAAAATTATGTCGCACATTTTCGTTTCAAGGATTTGGGAAATAATACTTCCTCATACAAAGTTTTTGTCTCAGGCGTAAGTTAATGGAATATACTCAACATATTGAAAAGTGGTAGAAAATTATTAAGTGAAACAAGAAAACTATTTAAGTCTACACAAACCTGTGTGGAATTACAAAGTCACTTCTTTCATTTTGATACTTTCCTAATAATGAATTATGCATCGGAAAAAATGTGTGATTATTTCTGTAAAACCACCTAGACACCTCATGCACTTTGCCTAAATATTTTACCACCGATAAACTACGAGCCAAAATTAAGAAAAGAACAGCTGAAAATGAAGCGGACCATGTAATATTTGTATGTGATGTACGTATTTTGATGGGGGCACATCACAATTCCAGAAAAGTTTACTTGCCTAAGTTTTTCAGCCAGAGCTTAAATCAATTTCATAGTCTCACATACTTAAGTCCCTTAATGTTGTTGTTTTTAAATATTTATCAATTTTTTATTAATATTTTATAAGGAGTTTGCTGGCTTAGGCTTTTGATGAGCGCTGGCACGGCAAACTAACTATATTTGTAAACTCTGAATAAAATGAAACAAAGTATCCTTAAAATCCTGATTGCATATCACAAAATCTCATTATTTAGCTCTTCATATATTTAAATCTCCTTAATTTCACCCGAACGCATATTATTTTCCTTCCTTTACCTCAATTTCACAGAGTTCTCACTTCTATTGCCGTCTAATATCATCCCATTGGCTTATATCTTTTGCAGTTATTATGCCGTCCACATATTTCTCCCAACTACTTTCTTTCATCGCTTACCATGCCTTGATTTTCATCGCCGTCTTTCCTTTCTGTCCATTTTAGTCTCTTCATCCTTCTCCGCACCCACTTCTCAAAATCTTCAAATATAGTCTTCTCCTCTTGCCTCAGCGGTCAAGTATCCGAACCATTAAAAACTACGCTTTTTATTAAAGTTTTCACTAAAATCTTCTTGACAACTTTACTTAAAGTGCCTGATATCTACTACCATATCCTAGTAAACTCTTTTTCCCCTAAATCAATTCTTATTTCAATCACGCTGCTGCTCTGCCAACCCTTCAGAACACTTCCTAAATAATTCAACTGCTCTACTTCTTCTAGTATATGTCCCACAACTTTAATTTTCATCTTTGCCTTCCTATTTTTAGAGAATCTCATCAAATTCGTTTTTTAATGATTAATTCTCATATAATATCTATCGCTCTGATTCTGCAATGCAATAGAAATGATTGTAAGCCTTTGTCCGATGGGCTAACTAATGCTCTTCTGCAAATCTGATTGATTTGAAGAGTTCCCCACCTACTAACACTCCAGCCCTCCCCTTGCCTTCCTCACCGTATATTGAAAACAACGAGTGAGAGCGGGCATCCCTGCTTTGCTCCCCTGCCTAACCTGGTCCGTTTCGTCTCTCCATTCAAAATCCGCAGCTGAGCAGTCTGCGACTTCTGCAAAGTTTGAATCATTTAACTAATCCTCCAATTTACTTCTTTCTTCTACAAAATGTTCATCATTGTGCCGTTTACAATATGAAATACATTCCCCCCGGCAATTTCCATGAGCAACGACGCCTACTGTGTTGTTGAATTCAGATGTTAGTTTTAATCAAGCTCTTTATCTTACGAAACCATAGCTTTCTTCTTCCTTTCACTCATTCCTGTCTCCTAAACCTCTCTTGCTTTACTCCCTTCACATGCCACCTCATTTCAATACCCCTTCACAATCAAGTTTTTTCTCCAGATATATGCGCAAATATTTCGGCTGCAAAGACGTCTGCGCGTACTCCCTTTTGTCTGCCTCTTAACCTTTGACCTCTCTGGCAAGCGTGAACCTACCAAAAGTAATTATCGTTGCGACTGCATTCTCGGCTCTTAGGGTCATGCAAGGTTGTAGTCCATGGGGAGGGTTATCTAAGGTGCCATTGATTTTCATTATTTTTAAAGTGGGAGGATTATCTAATATGCCGTTTATTTCAATTTTTACTAAATTTAAAGTCATTCCGCCAGTACGGCCTCGGGATAGTTGTTTCGTAACCGTTAAAGATTATGTCATAAATTCTCTTAACTGCATTTCATGAAAAATGAATAGTTCAAAGTAACAAATGCTAAATTGTTAATTGTTTGCCTCTCACATTTTATTTCATTATTTACATTGTATCATATAAATTATTTCCCGTTTGACTCTGTGGAATTATTCTTTACAGATTACAAGGAAATATCTCCATAAAAAAACTTTGCAAAATCCACAATTCAAATAAATTTTATTGCAAACGCAGGTTTACAATATATGCACGTGTTTTCATTACCTGAAAACGACATACATAATTACGCTGATACCTGAACTGTCCAATAACATTTTTGAAATAGTGGACTAAACAAAGTTAATGTTAATTTTCTTTCAGTCCTAATTTGCATCCGAATTCTTAGTACATATTATACATCGTCTAATTCTAAATAAAATATGATCTAATATTCGTAATTTCGGGATTAAAGCAATTGAATCAAAAGACAGCCTGCTTTGTGGCTCGAATTCACTTCGTTTCATTCACTCCTCAGAAATCGGTTGAAATCAGCCAAAAGGAAATTGACATTAGAATCCTGCTGAGATGAGCCCTGGTTTTCTCATCATTTTTTCGTGGTCGACCTTTTCTCTTCCGTCGGCAATCATAATTTCCTTTGATCCCGACGGACAATTCTAAAACGAGTGGTTATTCCCTCCACCTCTATAAATAGAACCACCGAAATAGACTCTTGCCTGGAATAGCGCGAAGGGTAACGCACCCTAAGGATAATAGGGGGCAGAGAGTTCGAAGATCAAACCGCTAGCTTCCCATTCCTCATTATGACTCCAATGCACTCATGTATGATATACTTCAAGTTTTGCAGAATTCTGGGAAATGAGTTAATAGCATTCTTCGGTTAAAATCTCGGCGATATATTTCTGTTGCAATCAGATTTCGGCTCAGAACTTCAATCTTACCTTTTTTAACAGGCATTAATCGCTTTTTTCATGACTAATTTTTGCGTGTCTCTAAAGGGTTGAAATGGGGATTTTTTCCTGGCTCTAATCAGAAATATAGCCATTCATAGATCGGATCGTATAATGTTTGAAAAAATTATTTTAGAAATATTTATGTAAAAATCAATATTATTTAAAACATTTTAATGATAGGCTCTTCGAAGCCCGTTTTCATAGAAAACCTAGTAGATGTATGCTGATCTGAATAAAGAATGTCATTGTTAATTAATTAAGATCTAATAGTTGCTATTGAAGTCAATGGTCACTCGATTGAATAAGCCTTCATGAAGTTTGTTACCTTTATCCTAAGACAAATTCCAAAGAAACTGCGGGAGATGCCGCAACAGTAACTTTTAACGGAGTCATCCGTTAATGTGCATTTCAATGCAACAATTTCAGAGTGTAAAAATCATTCGCCTTGACTGGGATCTCAAGGCGAATGATTTTTACACTCTGAAATTGCTGCATTGAAACTTTATCCTAAGCTTCTGTTTTGAATCTGTCAGCTGATTAACTAGCGAAGGTTAGTAGGCATTCAATAACTAAAGGAAATACAAGTAACGTGTAATTCCCAACACTCATTTTTATTTATTGATTTTGAAGTAAATAAATCAGTTATCGACCTTATCGATCGAAAATGACCTTAATGTCATTTTCATTTGTCTTCCAATCAACTAAGATTAAGCTATGTTATGTTGAGATATATTATGCTTACCTATAAAACCCAGTAGCAATTACAGTAGATTTAGTGTCCTAAGTTTGTCAGCGTCAGGGATGTCGCCATTAAAGCCATTAATCAATTGTAGAGATCAATTTTAAACATAAAGCCCGTAGCATATTGTGCCTAGAAATTCTGCACAAATAATTGAATACTTTTGATCAAAATTGCTGGAAATTTAATTATTGAAAATTAAATTTGACCAAAATTGTTATTAAAATTTTGTATACTATAAAAATATGTTTGCTTATCAAAATATCGCTCATATGCAATGCGCATGTCACGTACATATGGTCCATCTATATTGTGTACCTGTTTGCTTTTTTTTCAATTGCTATCTATCTATCGCTTAAGGGCTTTGCTCTTTGGCTTGCTGCGTGGATCTGAAAGCCAGTATTAAAAGAGAAGGACGTGCCCATCAGAGTGTGTGCTGAAGAAAGATGATAATACCTTGGACAGGGAGGAAGGCAAAAAATGAAGTATTAAATGTGGCGAAAGAAAAGGTGAATACCAGGGGCAATCCGACAAAAGCAGAAAAAGTGAGCTGGGGAAATATTAAGAGGGAGAGTGGGATGTCGACATGACCATGATGGGTAAGAAGGGTAGGAGTAGGAAGAGAACAGGACAGAGGAATACAATGCAACAATTTAAAATGGTAAAAATCATATACTTTGACCGAGACTCGAACCCGACTCCTTTGATATCCGCCCGAGTGCTTTTCCGCAGTGCAAGAGGACGCCTCGGTAGCCGAATTGTTCATTGACTGCCCTAAAGTGGCGAGAAAAGGAAAAACAAGAGGAAATCCACGCAGAACCAAACGGAAGTCCGCGAAATATGATCATTTACTTTACGGACCGTCTAAAACCTAACTTAAATAGAGAGAATGTAATCACGAAAATGATTGGGTCATCAAATTTTAACACCTCTGAATATCAATTTTTAATAAAACTTACAATTTCAATTCAATTTATCGTACATCAATTTTTATGAGCGATAATTTTACGTGTTGAAGTATTTCAGTTTTATCTGAGATTATTAAGAAGAAAATATTGAATATTGCGCGATGCTATAAACTTCATAATATATTCGCAGTGCACATTTGTGCTATAATAATTTGTCATGAATAAATTATCGATCATGATTTAAAAACCGGTAATTGGTTTAAAAATCGATTGCTGCGCCTAGAGTAATAAATAGCTAATTCAATGATTGGTATCCCTAGTCAACATAAATGTATTTACGCTAACATTAAAAAACGTACGCTAGTTTATGAATATTGGGTTTCATTTGTATATTATTGTAATAGTTTCCTGGAATCTTGGTTGAATGTATAAAAGACACGGCAGTTAGCTCACGGGATCTACATAATTATTTCCTGTACTATCTAAAACAAAAAAAACTATCTAAAACGACCTAGCTATTTCTATGACTCGACGTAAGAGGTGCTTTTCAATATATCGAGTGAATTGCCATTTAAATTGAACAAATAATAGTAACCTTACCGAATTTTCAGTTTTTAATGTTTTAATGAATTTGCACGAAGAAGAGGTTATGACTCTGGGAGTTACCAATGCAATGGAAAATACTGGCGGGGAATTAAAGGAACGGTATCTACCGCCGTGTGTACTGGCGAGACCTAATTTGTGGTACTTAGTATGCTAGGCGACAAATCAGATGCTCTTAGCCGAGAAATGGCTTTTTCTTTGCTTTCTATTGTTAACTAATACATTTTGCTAAGCAACTCTGGGCTATAATGTTATTTTAATATGGATATTACATTTATTTGCTTCCGGTTCCATATCTTCCTTATAAAGGTATTTGGTTGTGAAGGGTACTGAATGATAGTACCCAAATAAATCTATCTCTACTACTACAATTAAGTCGTTAACAGTTTACCAGTGTATTAAGTTGTTACCAGCTTAATTAAGTTCCTAATATTTTCTTAGGAAATTGAATAAATAGGACTCAGCACGGTAGGACTCCTGGGTAGGAGTGTACAGTCGGAAATAATGATTGTACGCAAGGATGAAGTACTAGAAAAAACAGGAATGTTTATGATTAACTTAAAGTTTCTTTGTATTGAAATTTACTAACATAGGAACGAAAATTAAGAGCATTTGGCAATTCTCCCCTAATCACTAGTATGTGGGGACGTGGTAGTCCAGGGGTAGAGCGTTGACTGAACTGACCGAAGGGCCCGGGTTCCATACCCTAGGAAGCCTTTCTGGGCACCCTCAGCTCCACCCAAGCTATGTGATTTTTTGGGCACGAGATCTTACTGGGAAACCATAACTGGTTCCGGGAAAGGAACTAGCCCCCTTATCCTGCTGTTTGAATTTCAAAAGCCATTCGGTTTAGTACTGGGTGAACTCTACTATCACCTACCAAACCGACATTAGGGTTGATTACTGTGTTTATGGTTTTTCTTTTAACTATTAAGTCTCGTTGCTTATCATTGGATATTACCTTTTTTCTTACGCATTGAAAAGGCATCAGGAAGGAATTAAAATCTCTGGGCTGTTGTTGTATCTCAATTGATTTTAGTCTATTAACTTTCTTTATATTTTCAGAGAATGACGGGAAAAGAAAATTGCAAAAATTTTAGCAATTGCTTGCTTTTACTTGCAATTACCAGCAAGACTACAGGTATGTGAGTGCTTTTTTCTTGGCAATACCTGAGTGAATGCGATGGAAGTTTTTAAAAATAAAAAGAGAAGGCCTAATATTTTCAAAGAAACTTTGTCTAGAGCTATCTTTCGTCATTACAAACTGTGAACTTATTTGAAAGCATGTTGATCGCCAATATTTCCTTTCAATTTCAAATATATTTCTTTTGAAGAACTATGTAACGTTGTAGTATTCCTTCATTCGCAACCCGGGTTTCAGCAGTCCCCTTTTCCGAAGGCAATCAATTCTTCTGCCATAGTGACTGCGGGAGTTTATTGATATTTTGGTTCACTTTAATCTGAGGATATATATATATATATATATATATATATATATATATATATATATATATATATATATATATATTGTTCATGTTTCTATATTTGAGAAAGTTTGGAGGACTTTTATTACGTTTTACAATTCTTACCCTAAGAAGTGAAAGTGTCACTGTGGTGTTAATATAACTAAAAGTTTAGCCTAAGAAGTATTTCAAATTTTTTGTCAATCGAAGACCATTTCCCCCTTCTTCCTTTCCGGAGGAAAATTAGGGATTCCAGATATCATCCTTCACGTCCACGTTTAAAGTTCTTGCCGTTAATATTATATGTTTTCAAAATATTGACGAATTAAAAAAACGTGTTATCTCATTTAAACTCCCGTCACGGTTGATTATTGGGAAAACTCCTCTGAAAAATTAGTTGTGAATAGTAGATACCGATTGCTCAGGAGTCTAGGATAGTATTACTCCTTGGTCAACGTGTTGGGGGAACACAAAGAAGTGTAAGATATAGAAGTCTGTCGCATGGAGAACATTATTACGCGGTGGCATATCTCTCTCTGTGTCAATATGCCATTATCATATATGAATTAAGAAGTATACCAAATTATGGTGTTTGAGCATTTACAGAGCAATCAACTGATATGGCATTTATTTTAACCAATTAATGAAAAATTATAATTACATGCACACTGAATTCACGTAAAAAATGGGAATCAAGGCTTGAAGTCATCACTCTCTGTCGAAACTCATCCCACCAATAAAAGTGTTCATTCGTAATATTAGCTCATGACGCGGCCAATTAGCTTGCATTTTCTCAATAACTCTAAAAAATCTAAGGAAAAAGGCTCAATCGAAAGAAATGGCTTTGAGGCCAACTGTTTTCTTATATCTGTATCAATATTGATTTGAAGAAACAGCTTTATTCTCTCTTTCTATCTCTCAGGCACACCATGTTTTTGTATGCGAGGCATGCGGCCATACCTAGCTACAAAATCAAATATAATCAGGTTACTGGAACGCCTCTCGAGATATGGCCCAAGTAACGGCAGCGTAGGGGCGGTAAAGGTTTCAATTGCCCCCTTATAAAAAAATAGAGGACAAAAGAAGAGATGATTTGGATCAACGCATACTCGCAGGGAGCCAATAACATCATGTCGTTTATTCGCATGCTCATCGTTTTCATGGTTTGTATAAAGAGTGTCGGGAGAAGTTTCGGAAAAATGGATTTATTAAAATTATCGCTTCAATGCCTCAAAATTCTTCAGAGTACATCCAATGAGTGTCGACACACTTTTTCCCGCAACTTTTCCACCACTCGAAGGCTCCCTGGTAGGCGGATTCCGGAAGGTCCTTAAGGGTACGCGTGCAAGCTTCTTTGGCGGCACTTAGGGTTTAATGGTGTTGTGCCCTTTGTGTGAGGATTTCACTTCTGGGAACAGGAAATAGTCTGATGGTGCCAAGTAGGGACTTTAAGCCTTGGGGAATCGTCGCGATGCCGTTGCAGAATGTCTTCGCAAGCAGACCGACACTTGACTCTGCTCTTGGTCATCCGTCAAAGACCCTCGGGAGGACGAGTTTAGCGCAGATCTTTCATATCGCCAAATTTTCATTGAAAATGGTGTGCACTGTCATCTTGTCAATGCCAATACGATCTGCGATCATACACACACTTAACCGATGGTCTGAATACAGCACTTCACGCACAAGCTATGAAAACATTGTTACTAATACTTTTTACATTAGCCTGGTAAATGAAGAATTAAGTACGTACTTTATCAGCGAATGGTGTGAATGAAGTTTTCACGGGTGTAACTGCAGGTCAAATTTTCGGGTGCCGAAGTTTCGGTGGGAAAATCAGTCAAAATCAGTCAGTCAGACTTTGAGGACACAGCCACTAATTTACAGTTCAATCAACATCGGAAGTCGGGCTAATCGTTAAGATGTAAAGGAGTGCAGAATGTGGATGAATTGCATGGGCAGACTACCAGAAAAGAACAATGCTGCTGCGACTGATTGAAGAAAGAGCGTTCCTCTTCCCCCGAGATCTGATCATGAAGGTAACCGCAAATTGAGATAATACGTAAATGGACCAATTCAACCCGACTGCTTCATTGTATGCTCTCTTGGTCCTGGATATGAAATACATACGGCTAATAAGTAATTAGATTCCACGGCAAGCTGTATTCGGAGCTAACCTTCCCCTTCGTCTTTATAACGCTGAGTTTGCTGCCTTCCATATCTCTCCTAATAGTTGGATTGCAGTTATTTTGCTGCGATTCAGAAAAAGTATTGGTAAATTAAGAAATTCCTTGAAAAACTATCTGTTCAATACTTAATTAAATGTGCATTATATTTTATTTTTGAGGTGATTCTTCCGGTGACTGTTTCCTCTGGAGTATTACATTAGGCACTAAATGATGGAACAACTGAAAGATAATTACAACTGTAGACGCCCGAAAATGTTGATAAAATCAGTATTTATCTCGGGGATTGGATTTCCAGCTGCCTTTCCATCAATTGGCGGCCTTCCTCTCAGTCGCATCCCGGCGTCGTCTCTTTCTCACGACGGCATTCAACGCTTGTCCTCCACCTGCACTCAATGCTTCTTTTTCTCTCCACTAGGGTGTGTTGCCCGCGGTCGCTCTTATCGTCCACCTATGTGCACTTCTCAATAATCTTTTGGTGTGAGTTGTTTCAGCTCTCGTTTCCGAACTGTCTGACATGTTGGACATGACACATCTTTTGTTTTGAACGATTTTCATTCATTGCATATGTACTTATGTACCTTTCCAGAAATATAGTAATGATCCTCAGACTGAGCTGAAACTTACCTTTCACCTCCGTTTGCAAAATTCCTCCTCAAGCAACTCTATTTGTATATTTGCGACGATTTCCATAAAATCCCAATGATTAAAGTTGGGCACACCAATTGCGGTTATCGGCGTTGTCACCTGTGGCTTGAAGACCCTTTGAATCCTTATTAATCCACCCTCACGAGTAAAGTATTAAATATTATTTTTGCGTGTTAATTTTTCTTCGTGCGTGCCAGAGTTTTAAACCTAATTTGTTCAGTACAGATTTCGCAGAATTTCGCAAATGCCAACAATATTTATTTTGGACGACGTCATCACTAAAAGAGATCTTATTCCAGAAAGTGCACGGGCCTATTTCTGTTGTGTTGCTGGCCACAAGTGGACAATATGTCTGTGGACCAATGTCTCGGGCTGGCCTAGGCAGTGCCAGTGTGCGCCCGTCGCAATCCGAGAGGAGGCCTCACCCGTCCGCCAAGCGGAGGATCCGCCCCACGTTATAAATAGGGGTAAGTCCCACTGCTCCAGAAAGCGACTCCTCCCCAGCCGGCCAAACGAGAGGGACCGATCGCAGCTCCTCTCGCCCCCTCCCCACCCTCGGGGTGGGACGGAACCCTTTGTATTTGCTCCCCTCCTGCCGGTTGCGAGCACGGGGAACCTGCCAATCCCCCAGGGTGGGGGGGGGGAGACCCCGGGGGCGTGCGTGACCCACTGCGCAGGCGCAGACACCGATACTTGCAAGGTCGCCAAGTGTCAATTCAGACTGTCCGAGATTCCCTTCTTTCGTGTCCCCATCAAGAGCGGCAGAGGACTCGTCTGTCCACCAGCCATCCACCCGCCGCGGAGGCCCAAGGGTAAAGGCTTCGCTGACACGGTGGGGTGCGAAGGGGGAAGGAGGCGTAGCCGTTTGTGAATCTGGAGGCCGTGAACTCGGGGCGGAATCTTCACTGCGGAAATGGCCGACCGCCGAGGTCATTCGCGGCATTGGGAACGGGTGGGTGCGGCGGCGTGATAAGAATTTTAGGGGTAAGGGTAATGAGGGTTCAAGGCAAGCGATAGAGGGATAGAGAACCCAGAGAAGTACCAACAATCTGCCTTCTTAGCGAATGGCAGCAATGGGTAAACACAGGTTTACGATCTACGCTTGAAAGTTTGCTAAGACGTGACCAATGAAAGATCAGAATGGCACTTGAAGAATCGACCACCATCAAGACATGAGCCAAGTCTCTCGAAAAATAATACCAGTACTCCAGCCATCACAATACTAGGTGGAATCGGTCTTATGGCTTATTGCAATCTTATAAAAGACCCTAATCACGGAAAACCCGGTTATATCTGGAGAAATAAATGGCGGCAGAAGAATTGCTTAAATTTTAAGTGATTATACGTATTTACGATATTAATGCTATTTTAATTCATTCAGGGTAGTTGAATAATGCTTCATGTAAACTATTGTCGATTTAAGATGGGTAAGACAACTTCGGTTCTTTCTATTCTTCTATTCCTGAAGTGAGAGGGGTGAGTGCTCCCTGCCGCAGATTACAGCACAAACGAATGTTAACTGGCACTGCATATAATCTCTGGTATTTCTGGTCCACCTTTTGTGGTAGTCCTCAACGAGGCAATATTATGAATAATTGGGGCCATCCAGAATTTAATTAGGCTGATTAAACCGACAGGTGGCAGCGTCGTGCAACAACTGTCTTCCCATGCATTTAGTATTAGCAATTGTTTCCAGGGGAGCCCTTGTGGGCTGCGAATGGACTGCCTACGTACTCACTTACTTACTGTGCTGAAGGGAGTATGTCACGGTACCTATCCAGTACTAGAGGAATAGTTGCTAATTCACGTTTAATTAAATATTTATTTCTAATCAATAATTTCGACCACTATGATAATAACAGCATCGTTGTTGGGTTTAAATTACACGAGGTTTCTGTGACTGCGACCTTATCTCGTGGAGAAAACCGCATCAAAACCCGCTTGGGTAAGGTAATAACCACAATATGGGTGAAAGCATTTTAATGGAATACGATAGCATTTCGTGACATACAATTGCTGAAGGAAAAGAAATTGTTGCCTTTAAAGCCATTTAATGTCTGTAAAGAATGCCTTCAAAATTAAAATAAATATATAATATGAATATTTAAAAAAATATTAGTTATTTTTTTAGCGTTAATATTTAACTGTTACTTAATTGCATGAGCACAATTCGAGTCCTAAACTTTAGTCTCATAAAAAGGAAAATGAAATAGCTCGAAGTGCGCTTAACTTGGGTGTGTCTAAACTGTTACATTATTGAAGAAGCCAGCAAATTGCTGTCCTGAACCAAGTGTACCCTTGGTGGGCGAAAGTCAATGTCCACAATTCAATGCGATGCCATTCCCCTCGAAGCTGTGTTGTGTGCGCTGTTGGCTCACAGAAGGGAGGCCGCGCCGCTTTCGTCAGTCACATTTTTCCAAAGAGGCACGCCGAAGAATCGCGAATGGATAGCCTCATATTTGTTCGCACTTGACGTAAGCACCTACTTTTCCTCGTAGAGTTGGTACCCCTGATTTTAGCGATATCTTCTTCCGATTCGATTCCAATGGTTAACAACCTACTGCAAGTATGTGTGGGTGTTATTTTAAAGTAATTATAGCTAAGAAATAACCTAGATATCTGGGTAAAATTTATTCTGCATATTATTGTATCCTTTCGTTTTGCGTAAATATTTTTTCACACACTGCGGTAGCTAAGATCAGTCTCATTAATGATCATTTGGATGATTGAGCTTCGGTCTAATAGGATAAAGTCCTCCACTTTCTTCACTGTGGCAGCATCGTCCGTGAGTGACGGTCTTCAGCTTTTCGGATCGTCCTTAAGGAACATGTGGCCAATTTTAAATTTCCTTTTCCGCCACACAACCGTGTCATATGACGGGCTATCATTTCCACAAACGGCCATCATTTCATCGTGGGTTTGCCGGGTACTAAAACCTTTCAAATAAAGGAACTTAATCACACAACGGGCCTCTTCTCCATGTTGCGAGTTGCTTTAACCCACGGCTTCATGAAACAAAACAAATCAATACTATAAATCCGTGGGAAAGTGCAATTTTGTTTTTCTCATAATGACGAACTTCCACTACATCTCGTCTGATTCTGTTGAATATATTCAAATCAATATTCATTGCCGTAATTTAAAACATTGTGTACATCAGGACCAGTTAATATTCATAATACATTTCCTCCAGATACCTCGGTTATTTCTTGGTTATGATTACTTAAAAACCACACCCCCACCCACGTATGACAGCAATACTTTAATGTTCCCCCATTACCTAATCCAATCCATAGAAACTCCTTTGGCGCAGGAATGGATACGAATCACTTATTATTTTCATCTGAAGACTCCATATCTCTACTATATTTTCCAAACAGATTTAAACATTTGTTATATATTTCTCAACTGGTTTTCAGCATAAAATTCTGTCGCCTGAGATCGCAGTCAGCCGATGACGGCACCTTGAAGAGCCTCGTCAAAACGAGCAGAAAACATGCAGTAGGCTAACCTTTCAGTCGTCTCTCAATGCAACTAAGTCGTCGAAATCTGTGGAAACTTACTTAAGAGTTCAGATATCATAAAACGCCGGTTTCCACGAACGTTTTCTTCAATTTTCCGCTGCAGTTCATTTTTCACCACAGACGGACACTGTCTGTGGTGAACAACTACTACTTCTGTCATCTTCATCGACATTTGTGTTCACTCTTAAACGAAGAACAACACTGACGCACACAACTCTCGTCACCCATCACATTTGGTCCGCACAGAGCACAAATTTTCCGATGAATGTGAGCAGTTTTGACATTTTTCATCAGTAAAAACCTTATAACATAACGAACTTCACATTTGGTGGGCATTTCAATTGTATTGTTCATTTTGACTCGCTATGGTAAACAAACGACAAGCGACGTGACCTTCCAGCCACTTCAGTTCGAGGTGCACTGACCTATCAATTGCAACAATACAGCGGCCATTCGGCTTCCTCCACTAATTCTCACGTTAAACGAAAACGGAGGTTACTTACTGAACAGCCCTCGTATATTAGAATCAGCGTTGTCGTTCAGGAAGAAAACGAACAGCTGATTAGTGAAAGACAAAAAAGTCGTGTTATGGTACTTAACGAAGATCTGGTGAACATTTAAATACCGATTTTCAAAGAATAAAATAAAATAAATTACTGGCAAAAAAAGGCAACCAATAAATAAATTTATTTGTTAAATCGTATGGTAATAGGCTATCCATAAGCTTATGGAATCCAAGAACAATCCCTGGGAATTCCTATAATTCCGAAAAGTGTGAATTTGAATTTGAAAATGAAACTCGGAAAAAATTATTGTCAAAGAAAAACATTATGTGTAAAGTTTGCATCGGAGAAAATAGTAGCTATCTTAATTCCAGTCAATGTGTCGCCATCTAATCTAAACGCAATAATTTATTCATGTTTGTGCGGTAAAAATTCATATAAATATGGTTGATATGCATTATCCCATCATATATAACTGTATTTTCCAGTGCATCATTTAATGCTCTATTTTATACATATAAACACGGGGAATAAGCCCTTTGAAAAAATATTCGCTTCGCCTTCGGGCGTGGTTGGAAATGCTCCCGTTCTTAAAAGAAGCTGCTCTAATGAAACTCACGCCAGGAAGTG
Source organism: Hetaerina americana (assembly GCF_022747635.1). Classification (NCBI taxonomy): domain Eukaryota; kingdom Metazoa; phylum Arthropoda; class Insecta; order Odonata; family Calopterygidae; genus Hetaerina; species Hetaerina americana. Next base: position 808,981 of record NW_027286148.1, read on the forward strand.
AATCCGTTTTGCACCGCCGACGGCACGTGCGAGGATTCTCTGCGGCTGCGCTTGGCATGGCGATATATCCATATCAATAGTTTTCATTCGAAAGGCATTTAAAATAATCGCATAGAAAGCTTCTCGCTGATCAATTGCTAAAATTTTCTTACGATATCTATTTGATTGACTGCTTGAGTCTTTCATATTTTTAAATTAGACATTCATACGCTATATACAAAGTACTAGGTTGGTATAAAAAGTATCGGTTGCAATGTTTTCCTGACACGTGCGTAAAGTGCTGAATTCAGACCGTCGGTTGAGTATGGGCATGACCGCAGGTATCGTATTGGCAATTGGCAATTCGTATGTTATCGAATTTGCCTTCACCTTATCTCCCGAGGTTTTAACCCCTTGAGGTGTCTCTTGAGTTGAGGAAAAAAATAAAAATCGCAAGGCGCAAGATCGGGGGAATGAGGAGGGTTTTGTTTTTTCTCGTCTGTTAGACGACGTGCTACCCATCGTGCACAGATTTTACGGTATCCCAGTGGCTCAATAATGAAGCCGAAACGTTCCTTGGATATTCCAAAATGGTTTGCGATACGCTTTTGAATGATTTGCCGGTCATTTTGAATCAAATCTTTGCTGAGTTTGAGATGTCAATCGTCTGTGGCAGTGATCGGACGTCCGCTGCGTGTTTCATCAACAAGTATCGCTTTTCCAGGCTCGCAACCACGAAATTTTACAGTAGACCTATCAACAGCGTCGTCACCATAAACATCCTTTAAACGACGATGAATCTAAGTAGGAGTCACTTTCTCCGCAGTTAAAAATTCGATAACAGCACGCTGTTTAACTCGCGTTGACATAGCACTAGAGCACGTCTCCATACTTCCGCTTTTCAAAATACACTGGAACGACCTCTAACCTGCGCATGCGTGTTGAGGGGGAATGCTACTTCCACTTTCCACCAGGAGTGCTTCTGAAGGTCATGTTGTTTATGGTCTACAAGCAGGTGTGCGTTAGTTTTAAGCCTACCCTCGAAGATGTAGGTGAAACAAATGCTGCAAAACGTTCTCCGTGCTGCTCTTAATTCATTTAATGAAATAGAGTACAGCAAGGTTGACTAACGGCTGGAATGATGGTGACGAAGGCGTCGTAATCTTATAAGCTGGATTTCGAATCCACCAAACAGATTTTCCAGTGTATCCCTCGGAATTCTCTCTATTAAACCTTATACTTGGTTGTTAATGCATTAGAATAGGCTTAGATTGGAAAACCCTCAGATGCTGGAGAGGAAATGAATTGAAATAATGAAATGGACCACGAGGAAAACAAAGGATGAATCTCAAGACCTCGTGGGGAAGAGAGGCGGCTGTTGCGAGAAATTCGTGTTGGGCAGAACAAGCGGATGCAGGAGACACTGAGAGGAGGCAGTGGAATACTGAAAACGGTACCAGAGTGTAGTGTGGTGGGGAAGGGCAGTAGATGGGGGAAATAATGGGTATGCTGGATGGAGTTAAGAGTAGTAGGATGTACGCACAGCTAAAAAATGAGTTGTTGCAGTATGTATGATGGAGTTAAAGAACATTTGGTGTTATACGTATTAGTTGGGGTCTACGACCAAAGTAGTTTGTAGGCTTATGTGTCATCAAAAATCTACCTGAATGCGGTGGACAACGGCTAATAAAATGTATACTTCTCTTTAGAATAATGTATTTAAATCCGAAAAAGAGCCTAGTGACAAGTTTATTTTACGTTACCTACGATTTTACATGAATAATCAAGCCAGTGTAAATATTTGTGGCTCAAATATGCTGAAAGAATTTACATTTAAATTGTGTTTTTTAATAATTTCTCGCTTTGATGCTTCCATCTGCTGATTTTTTCTGTAAAACTCAAACGTTTTAAGTCATGAGGATCGATTTATGATTAACGAATGCACACTTCAAATGAATAAAGCTATCTGCACAATAATTAATGCAATTTCAATCGAGCGTTTTGTTTCCTGTTACTTGTTGTTATTTAGCAACACGCATGATCTGTAAAAAGAGTAGTAAAGGTAACGTGATATGTTTTGCCCAATTTGTCCAATGATAAAATTTGTTTTCCATTTCCGTTAAATTAATTATCCCTCTGGGTATAAGGAGCTGATTTCGAGTTTGAAATACACGTACGACATCATTTACGGTTTCGAAGGTGAAAAGACAGTTGGATGTGACATGTGTTAAACAGAGGGGAGGGAATGGGAGCAAGGGGTAGACCATTCCGTTATATCTTCATCGGGGAAGGGAAAATCTTGTGAGTCCCACGATTCGCATTAAATGATGCTTAATTGGTCCCTATTCTGGTGACGAAGCTTTGCTGATCCATCTTTTGGGATTTCGATCTAATACTCAAATTGATCAGCTTAGGAAAAAAGGAAAATGTTGTGTAAGATATCCAATCGTTCGTCCTGAGCGGCGTAGTATTATAATGAAAGATATGCAGGGATGGGGGTGGGGTTGGGGGGTTGTTCCCCCCTTCCTCCCCGAGGTACGTAATCGCCGAATCGGATGCCAAGATGCTCTTGAGCGATGGCGGTCCGTCCCAGGGTGTTTGTCAACCCACTGAGCCCTTCGGATAGTGAAAGTACGTCTTAGTCACTGCGCAGTGCGCCACAAACTTGTCGAGCTTATTGCTTCGCAGAGGCGTTCGCGACGTCGACGTCCGAAGAGAGATTTGCCAGGTGCTATTTCTATTCCGCAGCAATTGTGATGTCGTTGCGAATAAATAGCAATTGGGAATTTTGTGCATCTAGAGTTGGAGAAATCCATTGATGCTAGAGGGAAGAAATCAACTGAATATTTCTGATTCACCGCTCGACTATCCTCGGGGGTAGTAAAAAGAATGAAAACATTCGAGGATTAGCATTTGAGGTGCATGTTGAAATGATAATGGGCTGAAAAAATAATAAACGAGAAAGGATGCTGCATTTAAAAAAATCTTATTGAACTAATTCATTTAAATGAACAACCTAATAATACGGCATGAATATTATTGATTCATGCCTATTAATGGAATTGGTAATGATGTCATTAGGGAAAATTAAATAATATCATTAGGATAGAACAAATTAGAAAGATCAATGAAAACTATTTGAATCAAATAGTCAAGGGTGGAAGAGAAAAAATATTGGATATGAGAGGGAGGAGATTTGTAATCAACTTGCAATAATATTCAGCCTAATAAATCAACTATCATAGAGTATGCAATTTTTTTCAAAGAAAGATGAGACTTGTTTTAATAAATACTTGATTTTATTAGTTACCCTTTATCGCCTTCAAAATACATCCCTTGGCTGTCCAATGCAATGCTCCCAACGTTTTTTTCCAGCTTTCGCAAACACACATGGAACGCTTCTTTCGGGATAGCCTTTAAGTTTGCGGTACAACCTTGTTTGATGTCTTCAATAGTTTCAAATCGGCGTCCGTTCAAGGTGGATTTCAACTTAGGAAATAGGAATAAGTCCGTTGAAGCTAAAGCCGGAGATTAGTGTGGCAGGGGGATCACCAGAGTGCTGTTTTTGGCCAAAAACTCAGTAACAATCGATGATGGGTGTCCCGGTGCGTGGTCTTGATGAAACCATCAAGACTTGTTTTTCCACATTTGTTGTCTCTTCCGTCCAAAATTTCTGTCAAAATGATTAAATACGATGCAACACTAATGTCAACTTCATTGACAATCACCCTGACAGTTAACCTACGGTATAAGGTGTTGATCTGGTAGAACTCACCATGATCAATTACTAGGTAGCATTAGGCATGTCCTTTATTATAGCAACTAGCGTTAGAGTTACAAGGTTGTGCGTGGTTATAAACCCTGAAGTTTGTTTCCATGGTTGAGGGTAAAATTTGGCCTACTCTACGTGGAATTAACTCATTGGAGGGATACCTAGAGGGTAGAGGGAAGCGCTTTTTCTTCGACGGATTTTTTCCCACTCCGCTCCGGTGTTCAGTGGTTTCCAAGTTTGTGTGTGACCATGCTAATGTGTTTGTAGTAGCAATTTCTAATCCTTTTTCACTCGTAAGAATATGCTGGTATCTTTGTCTATATAATCATTCTTTTTAAACAAATTCGTTAGTTCTATATTACTCGCTAAATTTTCAAAAAAGGGATAATTCTATTTAATGAATTTTGAGATAGATGAATTAATTAAAACTACCGTTCAAAGGATAATATCCTATGTTGGCGAAATCATATTATGGTTACGTGATTGTTCTTTTGTTTTTCACGAAAGAGAAAATATGCAAAAATAGTGTCAATTAGAATATTAGCATATTTGTTTATCTAAAAACACCAAAAAGTACTTATCAAATGAAGAACTTAAGGTGATTGTAAAGAACGATAATTCTATGAACTTACAAAATTTAAATTATATCAAATAATTTTTGTCATACATCTTCCAATAACTGCGGGGAATACTGCGATTTCCTTTTACATAGTTATCCGCTGATGTGCAGCACAATGCAGTAATGTCACAGCGAAAAAACAATTCGCGTAGACCGGAATTGTGCGCATATTTCATTTGATGAGGCATGCTAACCCCCAGTAGAGATGCGTGTGTGATTCTTAACAGATCAACGACCCAGAATAAAATGCTTTTATTCTATTCTCGGCAGATTAGGGAATTTTTATTAACCTCGCCCAGAAGAAATGCCCGGAAGAGTATTTTTAGTGAAGATTTAGGCATTTTTTTTCCTCCATTTTTTCACCAATTTTCCGCACTTAATAATCTTTGCGCGTAACTTAGACGGCAAATGGCAGCGCCGGGAGAATCCATCGGGTTCCCTTGGACAGATGTCGACGGCCAATACGTTCCAACGCGGGGTCTTCGCGGACACGGGCCCTCGGCGTCACATCGGGGGCCCGTTCTCGGGTCGAGTGCTCTCGGGACGTAGAAGAAGAACCCTTTGCATCCGCCCCACCCTCGTCCCGCGGCGGTCGAGTGAGATGTGGGATGCTGGACCGGGGGGGGAAGGGGGCAGGGGGAGGGCGTCTAGGACTTCGTTTCCCAGGAGGGGGATCCATATTAGGACGGGCCTGGAAACGCGAGAAGGACCTCGACTCCGGGCTATAATTATATCACCGCCCCCCCCCGCCCCCTCCCTCCCTCTCTCCGCCCCCGAGCTTCGCGTCCCTTCCGCTAGAATCGCGGCCGTCGGGGCGTTGCCAGACGACGGGGCCCCACTTCCCTCGACCGCTTTGCTTTGGCACGGCACTAGATCGTTCCCACGAGGCGGGCGGGGGTTGGGGCTCCCCTTCGTCCCACCCAAACCCCCTCCCTACCGCTCTGCAAACCCTACTTCCCAAGCCTGAGGGGACGGAAAACAAAATAGTTGTGAAATCTGACGCGGGACTTGCGGAGTTTCGAATTTCGGCCCGATAGAGCACGGCGATGCCATATTCCGAGCGAAGAAATCGAGTCGCGGAAAAGGAGGAAACGTTTCCTGATATTTTTGATTCAATACCACGGTTAGGTTATTTCCGTTCAAGTGGCACTAATACCCCAAATGAAAGTAGAATTATGATAAATGCGTATGCTAAATAAGTTAAAGGAACATGCAGACATTAACAGCATTAAAAATAGCTTTTAAGAGCAGAAAGCAAGTAAAATATCCAATTATTTTTACGCGCCCGTCTGCTCAATCAATCATTTAGCACATATTTACGAAAAGATCGTCTACAATTTAGAAAAAAAAACATTACATGCTACCCTTTTAAGCTTTTTAAAATACAAGACAGTCAGCGTTACTCCGTGCATCGAGAAATGATAAAAAACAATAATCCCTTATATAATGTAATCTTCAACCTAATTTTCTGTTAAAAAACGTATTTTCAGATAGTTAATTTGCTTAGCATATACTTATAATGAAAAGACTCCCTTCCTATGGACTGCAGCCTTGACGAGGTGAAATGGCTAATGCCTTACGATAACCCCGAGAGCTGTGCTGGCGGGAGCAACGATGGGGCAGTGTCGTTAGGAGCAAGACGAAAAGTGGTCCGCGCAGCGTCTGTTCCTCAGTCAGGCGGCAGCAATGGCGTCTGACCCCAGTGGGGCAGTCATTGGCGTCAATATTTAGGGAGGCAATGAGATATCATCTCAATTATATCTCCCAAGTAAAAATGAAGGAATCAAATCACACAATGAGTTGGCATCTTACGGGATTCGGCTTGCTGGGCCGAGTGTCTTCCCCGAAAGTGGAGAAGACAAGGGATACGCGATCGCCACCTCACAAAATCGCTGAAAAGCCGAGTGAATGACAGTGGAAAAGAAGAGAGAAAGAGGAACACCAGCATGGAAATATAGACTTGGAATGTTTGGGCAATTATGAGGATGGCAAAGTAGGAAAAACCAACCGCGAGATAGAGAGAGGAAACGTTGGAATGTTGGGCCTGAGGAGGTGGATGGGAATAAAGCGGGGATTACTGGAGGGATAGAAAGTCAAAGTCGATCAGCCATAATACCAAGTAGATAATTGGAAGAGGCTTATTAAATATGGAGCAGGTGAATGCCTTTTATTTATCCAGTTGTACATGCCCACAAAGAGATTTAGGGAGGAAGAGTTAGAATGTGTTTACGATCAGTATAAAATACCTGCACTAAAACTTGGTGTTAGATGAAAAGAGGGATTGGAGTGACGTAGGCGAGTAAGTTAAAGAAGAAAGGAATTACGGTAGGGAGAAAATGGTGAAGTATTGGAGGAGAAATAGGATAATTATAGCTAACACACGTTTTAAGCCCATCCCCTTGCCAACAACCGTAACGTGGTGGAAGGGCTTGTACGTTCTGGTGACTCCTAGAGCTGTACTGGCGGGAGCAACGATAATTGCTCCTGGTGGGGCCACCCAGGCCAGATAGGTCGAAGGTTAGGAGCCAGACGAAAGGTAGTCAACGCAGTATCTGTTCCTTGGTGAGGCAGCTGCAAAGGCGTCTGACTTCAGTGCCTGAGTCCAGGCGTCTGACTTTTTGATGCCGACCATTGAGTAATGGTGTCACATTTAAAACACTATTGAGGAAGGCAACGGGAAACCACCTCAATTATTATTCCCAAGATTTATATGATGGACAGTATAGAGAATATGAGTACTGGCGACTACGGGACTCGGCCCAATCGGCCGTGCGTCGTGCCCGGCAGCGGGGGAGGCAAGGCTTCCGCGGTCGTCATCCCACGAAACCCTTGCAAGGGAAAACCAGCAGCAGCAGAACAGAAGACGCAGGAGAAGAAGACCAAATTATTTAAAACAGGAACTTGTAATATTATAGCAATGTTGAGAGCAGGATAGTTAAGTGTTTTGGACCAAAATGGTCAAAGTAGTATTGACATAAGAAGAAGGATTGCATTGGGCAAAGAATGTTTCATAAGGAGGAAAAAAATTGACGACTTAGATGTTAAGAGAAAGCTCGTCAAAACTTTGATGTAGAGTGAAGTTTTGCACAGCGCATAAGTAGGGCCGTTGAAGCGTGATGATAGGAGTAGATAGGAGGCTTTTTGGGAGTGAATGATAGAGAATATGAAGTGGACAGAAAGGAAAACAAAGTGGACATAAAGGACGAAATATTCGTGGTGGGGAAGGACAGAAAACGTTTGGGAGGAATCCAAAAGAGGCAGGAAAGATAGATTCAGAAGCTTTTGATTATTAAGGGGATGTTAAAGACTGTGATAGGGGAGGGGAATTTTGGGCAAGCGAGGAAAGGGCAGCAATAGAATAAAAATGATGGGAGGTAAGAAGTATGCTGGTTTATAGTGGGCCTTAATTGGGTGAGGGTGGGATGTCAGGTTTTGTTTTGGTAGGAGAGGCCACAGAATTATCGTAGTACCGTGTGTGGACGTTGTATCCACCGAAAACCTATCTTATACGGTATGCTATCAAATATATACAATAGACTAATTGGGTTGGTATTACTCAAAAAGCTATCTTCAGGAAGATGATAAAAATGATTATGTAATTCATAAATAAAGTAAAATATAAATTTGAATCAATTTAAAGATAGGCATTTCATTATTTCATTCACCAAAATCGAAGTACGATAGCTACATCAAATAGTAGCAACATAGCTAGGCGTTTCTTCAAAAGCGCAACATAGTTTTTGGAAATAGATCATTTTTACATATGAATGGCTGATTTTATTTCGTTACATATTAATATTTTAAAATAATATTTTATTTTCATATATATGGAAGCTTTCACAGTGAGATTTTTAATTTTAAAAACCTTACCATATCCCTCACAAACAATATTTCTATGAAACATTTCAAGAAACTGATGAGGTTTATATAAAGCATCAAATGTGGCATTATATGCTAACTTCAGTTCAAACGATTCTAATAAGAGTCAAGGAACCATGACTCGAGAAAATACCTAGAAAATTACGTTGGAAAGACATCCTGGCTGTGTATAATTGAAACTGTATTTGGAGTCTTCTGCACTCCGACCCTACAGTAATAACTTCGGGTTTTGCCTCATTAAAATCTCGTAAGGCAGGAAGCTACCTCAAATGGTCCTTGACTTTTTGAGGCAGCTTCCCAAACAATCCAAGGAATCAGTGGACGAGGATGAGGCCGGATGTGAATCTAAGACGTGTATGTTTTCCCCACATGGTTTTCCCCAAAAGTAGTAGGAGCTAATCCATTCAAAAAATGTATTGCCAGAATTGATACATTCACTCGAAAGTCTTCGAAATGGCAATACCCTTGTGCGCCCACACCGCTTGCCAGCTGGTTTTCCACGCCTCGTACGCCTTCTGGAAGGCGACGCCCGAATTATTTGCTAGGCTGTCTCGTCAGGACCTGTTGTAACGCTTCCTCCGAGCCGTAGTGACGTCCTTTCAACACGGATTTGAAGCGATGGAAGGTGAAGGAGTCTGGTGGGGGGCTGTAAGGTGGTTGAGGCAAGGTTACCACGCTGTGCAGGGCAACGTAGTCCGTTACTGACTGAGTTACTCTAAGAGCACTCGTGGCACCAACTTCTCACATACCTTTCTCATGCCTGTGTTTTAAGTCACGAGTCAATGCACATTACGTTTGGGGATGCCAATTTCATCGTAAGCCATGCAAACACTTAACCTGCGATTCCAGTCCAAGAGAGCCAAGATTTCTATTTTCTCGCCTGCAATGCTTTCGTTACTTTTTGATGTCCGAGGGGGTCCTTGAACGTTCGGCGTCTTCAGCATCTTCTATACCCTCCCGAAAAATACTTGTGACACTCAAAAACACCCGATCTAGCCTTGGTGCTATCGCCATAAGCTGCCTTGAGTATGTCATGAGTCTCTTGCCCGGTTTTGCCCAGTTTCACGCAAAATTTGATGACGTAGCGGTGTTACATTAACCGGTTCATGACAAAGCGTAACGAGGTCACGTCATAGAGGTTCGGCAAACGGACGATGCGCACTCCGCATAGGCTGGGAGCCTACTCCCACCGGCCTCCACCCTTTACTTTTGGGACAGACCTTTTACATGCATATTGAGCAAATTTAATGTTTAGCTCCTTGTGTAACAATTATTTATCTTCTGTTTTTGATTTTAATTTTTGAGAAATTGAATGTCACCATGTATCTTTATCATTTATCATCCAGTTACTTCAACCATCATTTGTTCTTTATTTATGAGAAATATATCCAATAATTTGAATAAATGAAATTTGGTAAGCATGTTTATTATGTTTGTGTTTTCATTTGTTTAGTCTTTTTCTAAGAGTATTTTTCGGCTAACGACACGAAACTCTTTAAATCAAGTAGACTTTTCATGAAATATGAATAACCAGACTGCAAATTTGAATGTCTATTTTAATGGAAAGGTATTAGCATATTCCGTTGTCGGTGCTGAATTTATGAATTTTTAAAGAAACATATTTTCCTATATACCTTCTCAATTCAGCTCTCTTAATAAAAATAACTATGAAGTTGAAAAGCACAGCACAGCGTACTGAAAAACCTACTCGATGACTCTTTGTTACAGTGGGACAAAAAGTTGACCTTTGCCCGTTTTTTAGCGAATCAGAACACTGCACTTTCTAATTTCCAAATATATAATTTCCAGATATTGAGGGATCTGGGTTCGATTCCCAGTCAAGGCGAATGATTTTTACACTCTGAAATTGTTGCATTAAACTGCACTTTCTGTTCACATTTCAGCTGTGCACCTTATTTAATTTGTGGTCTTCGTTCACTCAAAGAAGTCTGCCGCTCATTGCAGAGAGTTCTGTTTTGTTCTTTCAACTCCCCAACCTCTAGTTGCACAACACACCTCCAGCGACTCCTCTTGATTCTCCGAAAAATCCTCTACCAACTCATGCAGTTATTTTTCTTTCCTACTCTTGACGACTCAAATAATAAATACCTCCGTGAATTGGGCAGTTTTGATAAGGACGCGATGATATTTCTTATGTAGTTTTGTTTTCACCCAACCTGCCGATCAAAATATTTTGAGTGCCAATGTGTGGATAACATCAAGGCTGATTGAAGAAAGTTGTATTTTAAAAGTTCACAGATTTAACGTTTCGCTATGAGGAATAATATTGCACAGTTAGCGATGCATCGTAATCCAGAACTTTGAATTTTTGGAAATCGTTAAAAGTAATTTGCAATTTAATGTTTCTTGCCCTATTTCTTTGGTTCTCACTTGTAACTTGCTGGTAACGCACTTTTTTTAAGTTCAATTCTACGCGGAATAGATCGAATAATTTTAACTAGCAATAAAACAATAACGGGTGTTATTTTTTTATTGCTTTGAAATGTTTTTAATTCATCAAATCAATAAATTCTTAGACCAAAAGTGGCTGAAAATAACCAAGGTGGATTTTAAAAGTAGCCGAGAAATATTTCTTCAACAATTTACTAATATCGAAAACGAATCTCGCTCAATAGAGGAAACAAGGCGTTGCTCTTGTTAGTTACTTTTGAACATCGTCAAACTGGTGCCACAGGTTTCCATTGCCACCGGAATAGCGTTGAAATGCAATATGTTTGCCGCCGCCTCGGAATTTAAAAATTTTTATTCCCTCCCAAAGAAAGTACTTTACCGGATTTAAACGATCAATTTTTCACGTTTAATAAATCGTAATCATCGTGCATATTGCCTTAAACCACTGAAAAAAACCATATACGATAAGGAAATCTAAAAATACAACGCATAACCGACTACATAATTCAGGAATAGATATTCCCTCATATTTTAAAATCGCAAAATTAATGTTATTTAAAGACTTGCTGAATAGTCGCGCACAGATTAGTCATGGATGATGTTGCCATAATTATTATTATACTTTTATTTATTACTACACTTTACCAGGGTGTGTTGCAGGGGGTGATTACACACCAGACTACTTTTGACTCAGAATACTTTTCCCTCCTAGGGCGGTCGGACAGCGTTATTCTGATCCCTTACCGTTAGTGGGGAAAATGGCATCTTAAATCTATCTCTTCCGCTTTTGATCTCTCAAATTTTATTGACATGATCTCGCCTACCGCAGTACGACGGGGGTAATCATACATTTTCTACATCACTGCTAAAGAGACATCCAATGTAAGGAAGAGATTAAACCCATAATTTAGCCTTCGCTGCGTGAGTGATTCCCAGCCTAGCTCCTCTAATAATCCTGGAACACCCCTCGGTTTATTGTGACAACGTTTCACAAATCTAGTTCCTCTACGCTGCATCCCATTCGATAACCAATGCAACTTCGTGAGTATCCCATATTCTAGCCGCATATTCAAAATGAGGTCTAACCAGCGACAGATAACATAGCTGTTTGATATTTTCGATACATTTATCCAACACTCTTCTATTAAATAACCGAATCCACTTCTATCAAATATCCAATACTCCTCTAATAAATCCTGATCATTTGTTAGCTTGTCCACACATTCCCCAGATATGTTTCACCCAGGAAAGGTCGTGAATGAGAGAGACGCCTAAATATTTAAACGAGTCCACATTTTCTATTTCGGTTTTCAGGATACATTAGGCGTTCGGGAGGTAATTTCTTTTTTTTTAATTCATCACAATGCACTTTTTAAGTTTAATTCTAATTGCCAAGCGTCGCACTAGCTTTGTATAGCATTTGGGTCATCTGATAAAGCTGCTGTGTCCTCAGGATTATGAATATCTCCGTAAACCATTGCATCGACGGCAAACATTCGTATCTTACTGGTCACTACGGTGTCAATGTCGTTAACAAAAAGTAGCAATGAAAAAGGACCGATGACACTTCCCTGGGGAACAACAGAAGTAACTTCTATGGCATTAGAGCTAACGCCATCCATGACCACTCTTTGTACCCGACCATTCAAAAAGTCTTTAATCCAGCCCAGGATATTTTTATCTATGCCATATGCTTCTAGCTTTGTGAGTCGTTTACTATGAGGTACATTATCGAACGCTTTATTAAGATCTGAAAAAACCCTACCAACAAACATTGCTCTCTTTCGAACCAAGGATATCATGAACAAAAAGCGCAAGTTGTGTCTCGCAGGATCTACCCTTTTGGGGACCAGTCAGTTTTTTCATCAATAGCTTTTCCCTAACGCGATGTCTCACTATCGGACAAGCAATCATATGCTTCATGACCTTACATGATATAGATGTGCGGGAAATAGGTCTGTAATTGCTCAGATCCTCCTTGTCTCCATTTAAAATATAGTTGTTACAATAATACATATAAGTCAGCAATTCTAAAAAGTGTTCATCATAATGGAAAACTTGACTTTGTCCACCTTTTCCATGATCCGGACCGCTGTCCGCGGCAGGGCTGAGAAGCGTGTGCCATGGTATTGGAGTTGATGCTTATGTAGCGATTACGTAAGCGGAAAGGAAACGCCCCAAACATCATCTTTGGTAGTCAAGGATACCTTTATTTTTTAAATATTGATGCGTGGGAACTGATGTGTTTCAGGTAATTGATGTGAAAGTTAATCAATGGATTAAAGAATCCGAGATCTATTTGTGAATGAAGAAAAAGGATATTTTGGTAACTCCGCATCAAGTTTGATAATTTCCAACGTTTATTTGTTAAGATTGATTGACTCGACCCTGACCAAGCCCTCAGTAAAGGAGAAGAAACTTTGCATATTTTTAGCATTATACGGGAATTCCAAATACACTTTTACCGTAGTTGTTAATGTTTGTGCATGGGCAAGAAATTGGTCCGACAGACTTCAGTTCAATTAGCCAATCAATGCTTTTTTAATGTGTGGCAACTGTTTAAGTGAATTTTTATGGATGACCCAAGTTGGTCGTCCGGCTTCCCGGTGGGGACGTAAAAGTCGCCCGAGGTCCCCTCCGCGCTGGAGACACGTCCCCCGGGTCGCTCGGTCGCTGATCCCCTCCCCATTCAGACGGCGACTCACCTCCTCACGTGGAACAAATACGCACGCCATCTAGAAATGCAAAACTACCCGCGGAGGAAGTGTGGACCGAAGAGGAAATAGGCATGGAAGGAATCAAAATAAGGGATTTAGGGGAGACAAGGGCAAATGAATGGTGGCGACGCCCTTAGAAGGAACCCAGAAGTACGAACCTCAAATTTCGCGACCTCCTTTACAACTTTATTAGAAGGGCGTTGGGGAAATCTGACGAAAAGTGCGAGGTGAAATGTTATCTTTCGCTGGTTAGATCTCATTTAGACTATGCTGCTAGTATATGGGATCCTTATGAAGTTGTATTGATTGCCGAATTACAGAGTGCGTGCAGCGTAGAGCAGCTAGATTTGTAAAACGTTGTCACGATAAACTGAGGAGTGTTTCAGGATTATTACAGTAACTAGTCTGGGAATCAATCATGGAGCGAAGGCTAAATTACAATTGAGATTATCTTTTCAGTGATGGTGTTGAAAAGGCATTATTACCCCCATCGTAGTACGGTAGGTGAGATCATGTCAATAAAATTAGAGAGATTAAGTATAGAACGGATAAATTTAGGATGTCATTTTTTCCAAGAACGATAAGGGATCAAAATAACGTTGCCCTACCACGCTAGGGGTAAAAAGTGTTTTGTCAGAAGTATTCTAGTGTGTAATCACCCCCTGCCACACACCCTAGCGATAGCTCCCAGGGTAGCATTTACGAGTGAATGAATGAAATCTTAGTAGAGACAACCCAGCTCTCTTATTAGCCATCTATCACGTAACATTTTTGTAAATATTTTACACGTAGTATTAGACCATCCGAATCGTTGAATAAATGATCATTTATTGCGGATGTCGCATACCTGACGATGAACCACCCCTGCCACAACCTATCAGTGAATTGCACAGTTTCATGTAGAAATTGAAAGAAAGTGAAATAACTCCAGAACTAATAGATCTTGGGAAATACTCATTATTTCTTTGCGAAATTCGGAATCACGAGGAAATAATAGCGAATTGCTCCGAAAAGTGTCAGTGATGTATTTCGTAGTCGTTTTCCAACATACGGTGTCCTTCTCCCCATTGCCATTAATCAACCATGCGATCTATGGGGGATGATCTAAAATAGGCATGGATATTGAGAATGGTTGTAGAGAACAAATAAAGAGGAATTTGGTAGTGAGCGTTGGTGTGAAATTAAGCTAGTGATTTCTATTTTAAAGAATAAACAATTTCAACAGGGACGAAGAATTATGTTGGGCAAAGAAGCTTTCACAAGGAGGGAATTGATGACAGGGACGTTAAGGAAGAAGGTTACAAAAAAGACTCGTAAAAACTTTGATATGGAGCGTCCGGCTAGTAAATGTGGTCATTGCAGTAGGATGACAGGTGTAGGTCGAAGGGTTTTGAAATGTGGTTGTGGAGAAGAATGGAGGAGGTGAAATGGACAGAATTGAAAACAAACGAGGAGGAATAAAGCGTGTTAGGGGAAGAGAAATGACTGGGATAAATCCAAAGGAGGCAGGAAAAATGGATTCAGAGCGTATTGATTGGCAATGGGATGGCTACAGTAGAATGAAGAACGCTGCGAAAACGAGGAAGGATAAGTAATAGGACGGGCATGTTCTAAGGAATGAAAGGAGTAAGGAAATATGCCGAATTGAAGACACGCTTATTGTAGTGTTGGATTTCGGGTTGCGTTTTGTGGCAGAGGCAAGGGAATTATCGTTGCGCGGTTGTGTAGCATGTATTCATCGAAAAATCATATCTTAACCGGCAGACTACCAATGATAATAATTGAAGTATTGTATCCCAGAAATATTTTTAGTGCACACTAATTACTTGGTGTCTTTTACTTATGCTAAAGTTCTTGAGATTATGACGAAGTGACTCATACCAAGTGCTGAAAGGAATAACTGCCACAGTAAACACAGGATAAACTGCCATAGTAAAAGATTTCCCATCTGGTTTGAGACAATATTTGCACCGAATATCTGCAGATATGACATTATTTATTCAGGTATTTAGGAGGCGAAAAATAGTTATTGTGTCGGTGCTGAATAAATGTTCCAGTTTGTGAATTTCGATAATTGGCGGAAGCCTCAGAATCACCGCACACTTCCTCGCCTTTGCTACTAAATCCTATGAAAGCAGTCGTATTAAATTCACGAAATCGCTTATCTATGCCCAACCAACCCTTACTACGGATTCCTTAGATCCAAGTTTGGAAGCAATTTGCGTGACTTTTCCTTTAAATACGGCACTGTTATTGTCACACTTTTAAACCCGGTAAATTCACTCGAAAGTTACTGCGTTTATTCCTTAGTATTTCTTGCTGCTTTCTCTTCACTACAAGGTTCCCTGATTTTAATATCCCTTAAAACACACCTAGAATTAATCGTGCTTTCATTAATATCGTCCCAATAGCTCTGAAAGTGTTTTTGGTAGCGAGGGTTTTCAGGAATGCCTCCTTTGGCGAGATGAGTTCTCCGGAAATTCCCTCCCTCACCACACTTTTCGCTCGCAAGTTTCCAAATGGAAATGGGAATTCCAAGTGTTCTGCAGTTATTGAATCTCCTCTCGAAGTAAATCAGTGAAAAATTATACTAAAAGCATTTATGAACACAAATCGCGTTACATATACTCATGGGTAAACAAAACGTAATGGCACTTAAAAACATGATTTTTAGTGAATAATCTTCATAGTAGCCTTACGAAATATCCATTACTTTGCCCCTTGGTTGGCCTTTTCCTCTCGAACGATTTTGACTAGAGCAAGGAAGGAAAATGTAATTTATAAACTTTTCCCTGTAACTTAAGTCTTTATTACCCAAAAATTGTCTCCAGATAGACCATTGATTTATACCAGTGAATATTTACTTAGTCTTGACTTGGTATCTACAGAATGAGAATTAAGCAGCTACTTTTCCTGGCCATCAATTAAATCTGGTTTAAAAAGTTAGGATTTAAGTGGAGATAAGACACAATATAGGCCTTTGGAGGAGTGTCTGTGAATTTCTTTTGAATATAGTGATATTTAGCACCACGGTCCATAAAAATCTAACCTAAGACAATTGATTTCTGATAATAACTAAAATATTATTATTTGCCTTGATATTTTTATTTTAATTTTGTAAAATATTATGGAAAATTGATTTGCAATTTCATCTACACACCTATTCTTTCAACTATTTTTAATCTATAAGGATATCACATGTTAAAGTGTCATTAGGTGTTAGAATGATGTCTGTCTATTATATGCCAATACAAAATTTTTGAACAGGTATGGCTCTAGGCAACTCTTGATGACAGTGCTTGCTTTTTCCTAGGTTGCATGGCATCAAATAGATAAAACATTTTTCTCATAAGTGTTATTGCTATTCTATTTTTTATCACTTCAGTTCATTCAATCTTTGGAGGAAGAAAGGAAGAAAGAAGAAACAAGGAAGAAATTTGAAGAGACATGAAATGAAATAGCTGAGAAATGGGAGGAAAGCGTAGAGTGGTATGAAATTCAACAAGGGATGAGGCAGATAAAGTCCTGGATAAAAAGAAACTTGGAGCTCAGAAATCATGGATGACAGAGCAAATTTAAAACCTATTTGAGAAGAGAAATAAGATAAAGGGTGAAGACGGATATGAAAAAAGACAGAAGAGGAAAGAATGAGATAACAGAAAAATATAGAGAAGAAAAGGAGAGGTGGACAAGACTGAAGGAAAAAGAAGAACTTATCCCAGCAGGAAAACAAGATCTAACGTATGGGAAAATTAAAGCAGTAGTTTTTAGGGGAGGTCATTTGCACCATTAGAGATGGACAGGAAAGGATGAAGGGTGGAGAGAAATCCGGCATCAGCATTAGCCTACTCATAACAAAAGTTACTAAGGGGACCGCAGCTTAACGTCCCATGATAGAGCTCACTCAAAGTGTCTTTGCAAAGCGCCCAAAATAGGGATCAGGATACCACTGAAAAAGCCCCCTCTAGGATTCAAATCCGGGCCCTCTGTGTGGGAAGTAAGTAAGGACATCCATCGCATCAGCCATTGCAACGTTCCAATGCCTTCAGCGAATCAGTACTCTACATTATCAACTAAGAATAAGGTCAATAGTGATTAATAACAAAGTGGTAAGGTTGTTAGTAGATATTGAAGAATTGTGGGAATGATGGGAAGAATACATGTAGGAGCAATACCATGGCAAACATATAGCTATAAGAGGAAATGATATTGAAAGTAGAAGCAAGCTAAAAGAGAAAGTAGGCCCCCAACCATGAAGAGGGAGTTTGAGCATGCCCTTCAAAAGCTAAATGCAAAAAAAAATGCAAACGTGGATGATGTATCAGCTGAGGTATTCAAAAACTTAGAAATAAAATGAAAGAAAGACTATTTATAATAATGCACGAATGTTATGAAAATGGAGAGATACCTGAAGACTTTGTTAAAAGCAAAAATATTATGATACCAAAATGAGGGAAATCAATAGAATGAATGAATAACAGAACAATTGCTCTTCTGTCACATGCTTCCAAAGTTCTTTTACATACAGTAGGGAACAGAATCAAAAATAAAGCGGAGGAAAATGTTGGAGAAGATCAATTTGGCTTCCGGAGAGGTAAATGAATGAGAGATGCTATACTGGCACTGATCCTAGAGAGAAGAATAGAAATGAACGGGGAAGCTTTCCTTGCCTCCATTGATTTAGAGAAAGCCTTTGATAATGTGGATTGGAAACTTATGTTTGAAACCATAAGGAGAAATAGAATAGGCTACAAAGATAGGAAGCTTGTATTTGACCTCTACCAGAACCAAATCACTTTTATAGAAGTAAAGGGGTGTGAGAAAGGCTAATATTAGAATAGGAGTAAGACAAGGATGTCCACTTTTTGTCATATCAGTTTAATATATATATTTAAGAGGCTAGAGGCAATGAAGGAGAAGACAAATGGTACAAAGATAAATGGAAGAAAGATACAATGGATTAGGTTTGCAGATAATATTGTGACCCTGGCAGAATCAGCAAATGAGAAGAACAGAATGCTCAAAACCATGTCCACAGTTTTGAAAAATGGAAACTCAAATAAGTGTGAAGAAAACCAGAGCTATGATAGTATCTAGAAACAGGACAGAACCCCCTGTGCATTTCATGATAGGGGACTCAAAGGATAAGCTAAGGAGAAGAGTCCTGCAGCCTTGAGATTGGGACAGATGTGCCTCTGCAGAGAAAAGAAGGATAGCCTTGGCGAAGGAGGCAGATGAAAATAAAAAGAATCTTTTAGGAAAAAAACACATGTTATTAGAAATTAGAAAATCCTTTGCAAAAACGTTTATTTGGAGTACATTACTATATGGAAGTGAATCTTGGACATTTGGAAAGAGGGAAAGGGGTCGGTAGAAGCAATAGAAATGTGGAGAAGAATAGCAAAAACAATATGGATAGACAAGAAAAGTAACATAGAAAAATTGAGAAAATTTAAAGAGGAGAGGAATCTAATAAAAGAAATGAAAAAAAAGGAAAATTAAATTTGTTGGACATATTCTCTGGCATAACAACTTCCTAAAAAATATAATGGAGGGGAAAATAATGGGAAAAAGGATAGGTTAAATAAGAAATTTATAGATGATATAAGAAGTACTAAAAGAGTAACCAAATACGAGGGACTGAAAAGAACGGCAATGGAGAGAGAGCAATGGCTGCGACAACAAGGTTCCACCCTAAGAAGAAGATGATGATATCTTTACCCAGCTATTAAATCTGATGATTTACACATTTTCTTACTGCTGATCTCCTATTTTTATTCTTATTAATGGTATTAGAAGGGTGATGATTATCATCAGGACAAATATTTCTCATGGCCAAAAGTTACCAATTCAGACGGAACTTGGCATAGCCCCACTTGAGAGCTACCCACTATATTTTGAAGTAGATTACACACTAGGAGGAACAGGTTAGCTCGCAGAAAACATTTCATGAGAGAGGAGAGAAGTTGCAGTTTGATAACAATTTTTAGATGCTATTAAGCACACATGTCAGAGTTTTAAAAGAAATGCTGTCATATTTACTTACAGGGTGCTATAGAATGATCATATTAACAATTTTCTTAGGCATGCTTTTCATAGTTTTCTCATCTATAATTCATTTCTTAATTGAACCTTGACATTGAATGGTTTAGGGAAAGGTGCAGTGTACCCATCTGGCTCTTGTGAGGGCTGAGGGTTTCTTTTGGGCACTTAAAGTGGGTATCTCTACAAAATGGCAGTGATGATCAGGAAAATGTTTCTTGATAAGGTCTCACCAGGGCATACTCTCTTTCCTGAAAATGTGAAAAATTTAATATATAAGAGGCAGTATTTTGAAATAAAAACTTAACAGACAAACACACTAGATCAGTGGGTTCACCAACGAGGATATGACCCAGCAACTGCATGCTCTTGTGAGTAGTCACTATGCAATTCTCCAACCACAATGATGGCGATATTGATATGAAACAACAGTGTTGCCACATTTCGTGTAGACTGTGTACTATGGCGAGTGTTTGGTTGTCTATGACTGCCCCTTATATGTATATGCAATTGGTATTTCTAAAAGATTGCATTACCGAATAAGCTAAGAATAAATCATTAATTTTATCACCATACATACTTTCTTTTTGGCAAGAAATTAACTATACAGTTATATTTTGAAAATGAGAAAGTTTTTTTGCATAAGCACATTGATAATATTGTGTTGACTAACAGCTCAATAGTAGTGGTAGTAGATTGAGGGGAGGCAACCAACAGCTGAGGTCATTTGAGCCATTAGGAATGGATGAGATGGTAGAGAGAAACCCAGCATCAGCATTAGCCTACTCTTATCAATAGACACCAAGGGGTCCGCAGTTTGATGCCCCATTCGATGGATGGCGTACTCTTTTAAAGTGCTCTTCAGAAATTACCCCAAGTAGGGATCAGGATACCACTGAAAAAGATCTGCGACCTCCAGGATTTGAACCCAAGCCCTCTGGGTGGGTAGTCAGTATGCTAGCCACCTCACCATATCGATCTCCCTAATAATTTAAATATTGGTCAGAGGTAAAATATGTTGCAACTGCTGCCATGGAGTAGTAATTTGTGACAATAGGATGCTTTTAAATGTTTGCATATAATAATAATATATAAGCATCTAATTTTTTGGGAATTGTCTCAGAGAATCTCAACATGATTCATACTTTCCAGTCATTTAATCAAATTTGATATTATGCTGAGTTCCACTAGAAGTGTCTCATGTTTTAATATGGGGTTCCTTTTAATTATTTGTCAGCTTCTTCAGGCTTACTTATTGTGAGTTTGAACTTTTTCTTTTATGATGAAAGAATATCAGTATTTTATCTATTATATAAATTTACTGAGTCATGTTTGGTAAATAAAAGTATCCACATCCTTCGGCTGTAAATTTCTGCATGCGGCCGGACTGTGAGATATCTTCTTTGATATTTCATACTCTGGAGTGCACTTAGTTACTAGACCTGATAACCATTCTCTACATTGATTTGCATGCAATTATACTCCATAGCGGTTTTCAATCCTTATTTTGAGATGCAGACTAAATGTGAGACATGGAGTGAAAGGCAATTTTGGGAGAACCAATAATATTTTTGGTTGAAATGGCATTCTTTTTATTTATTTTTCATTCAGTGATTAATTTCATTCAATAGACTAGATTCTCACTCAAAAATTTCAATCATTAAATCAAGGTAGCTGCAGTATCCATTGATACCTGTGAATTCATCCTGATCCCTACTTGAGGTGCTTTGTGGAGGGCATTTTGAGTGAGTAAGCCATCCGTCAGATGGGACATTAAACTATGAAACCCTTGGTTGACAACCTTTCGCATAACATTTTTAAAATTTATATTGATTCACATCCCATATATATTGCAATGAATTTCCAATTCACTTAGTAATGCTTGCAATACCTTGGCTGACTTGACACCTATCATTAAGAGTAGGCTAATGCCAATGCCAGGATTCTCTCTACCCTTGATCCTTTCCTGTCCATCCCTGTTGTCGCAAATGACCTCAGCTGTTGGTTGCTTACCCTAAAACTACTACTACTCTGAACTCGTCAGTACTATTACTGTAAGACAAGAGTCTAATACTTCCATGTTGAATGGTCTCAATATATATCAGGTGGCTCATTTTCCTGAGTTTCTTCAAGTTTCTGAAGCTGCTTTAGCAAGCAAGAAATTTATTCTCTTGAATTTTTAGAAAGGGTTATATGAAGTATAGTATCTAGGCACACTCTTACTCTTATACTCATTAGAAAAAGCCAATATAAAGCCCAGATTGCAAATCCTATTTGAGTATAGGGCTACTGATGACAGTTTGCCACAAATATCTACCTGGCCTTTGCAAAATATCTTGGGAATCAAGCCATGCCTTAGTTGGCAATTCTCTTCAGGTAAATAAATTTTGAAAATTCCTCCAGGAAACAAATTTTTCTGTATTTGTAGTTTAAAAAATGCATTATTAAATTATGTGTAGAATGCCTTTTGATGATAAGACAATAATGGCAAACAGAACTTAAATATATTGTATTTGTAAGTAGGACACTGTTTGCTGTAATACATTTTCTTCTGCCAATTTCATTTAAACAAAAGTGGAAAATGATCTATTGATGCACCTTAAATTAATTCTACCACTAACTTAAAGAAATTATCAAAGGAGAGCCTACTTGAATTTTTGTTATAATTACAATTAAAAGCATGGTTGTTTAATGCAATAACTGAAACCATTGCTTACTGCTATCGAGCTATATTCAATTTTGATTATTTTTTATTGAGCTTGTTTTTAAAGTCCAGAACATTTAAGTTTCTTAGTATTCAATTTCATAACATTGGAAGATGTTCAAATATTGAGTAGTCACTAAGTAACAAGTTGAGAAAAAAACTCGACTCATTAACAGACTGCTTCATTATTTCTCACAAGATAACATATTTGTGCCCAGAAGGATCAATGCCGACCTAATCAAAAAATTTAAGGTTACTGAGATAGAGATGTTAAGTACTACTGTAGTACATAACAAATTTGTAATATAACATATGCAATTCCAGGTCATGAAAGAAGTATTTCATAAATTTGAAAAGTTAAGCTTGGGTAGAGTGATGATGAATGTAGAAATTTGTGACAGTTCATGCTTGTGCTCTCACAGATCGGAATAGAAATTGCATAATGTATTAAAAATTTTCCAACATATTACTAATGGCTAAGCTTTATTCAGCCTGTTAAATATTATATGTAGAAGTAAAATACTTAGCAGGAGAAAAGGACCATACAATTACAGCAAACAGTAGATATTTCCAGAGTAAGTCGGAATTAAAGTAATTTCAGAGACACTCTCATTAATTTTTTATGACATTGAGGAAATAATTCACGCCCCCCTGGAGCATTGGTAGATTAGATTACCTATAACTGTATTATCAAGGGGAAATATATGTTGAGTGCAGTAAGTGAAGTTTCCTCATTCACCTTTCTATGGTGGATATTTTCATCATTTGTGTGTGTGTACCATAGTTGTTAAATTATTCATTGAATTCCTGCATTGCCTGCCTGCATTGGTAAATACTATAAGAGAAAGGAACTTCAAAAAGAGTGCAACTTCTAGTATTGGCTGAAGGAACCCTAAAGGTTATCATAGATAATGATTTAGAAGACTCAACTTTATTGATAAGTAAATTATGCAAGAAAAACATTCCAAGATGTTTTATATGTATTGAAAGAGCAGGAAGATTATGACTTTGCCTCAGTTCTTCTGAACTATAATGAGCAACTCCTAATCTGAATTTATCGCTGAATATGCTAATTAATTTGTTTTGAATGTTGTCCAATCGAAGGATGTTACTTTTGCAATAATAATTTGCAAGATTAGCAATGGGAAATTTCTTAAGAAAAGTTAGCATTACTCAAATGTTAAAAAAAATTTGCTGGGAATTGCTTGAATTAAGGAGGACTAAATCATGATTGAAGTGTATATACTAATCAATCTTGGATTGAGGATGCCCCTTGGAAATATATTTCAGAAAGGTGGGAAAAGCCCTGTTGTCTGGAGAGGAAGGTTCCTGGTTGTAAAATTGAACCGCAAAAGTATTTTTCTTATTCAGGTAAACACTCCTTTTTTAATGACGAGACAGAATATTGGATTGTTCTTCCCCAAAGCATCCTTGAGCCCATCCAAAGTAACATTGGGACCTTTACAACCAGGTTGTGAAAAATGTATGTATTTTATGTGACAGTGTGTTTTTCATGTCTTAGTATACATGTATTTTTCATTTCCTGTAATATTTGTATCACTTGTTTTTTGCCAACTAATGTTACTACCCAATAAAATGGTTCCATTGTTAATTAATTTAATTATTATT
Organism: Hetaerina americana; assembly: GCF_022747635.1. Lineage (NCBI taxonomy): Eukaryota > Metazoa > Arthropoda > Insecta > Odonata > Calopterygidae > Hetaerina > Hetaerina americana. The sequence goes on from NW_027286148.1 coordinate 832,734, forward strand.
AATGAAATAGTTTCAATCTGCAGAATCCATTTACTCACAAATTGAGAAGGTCAAATCTAGTTGTGCATTCCATTAACCTGCTTTAAATCCAGGAAGTAGAAACATTCTATTATCACTGTGGTCTATGGAGTACAACCAGCTGTTGCCACACCTTCATTTTTCTTTTCCCAGATAATGCTAGGTAAGTTGTAGCCCCAAATAGGAAAATGTGATTATAAGAAGATATGAATTATGAATCAGAGGATATTTTCAACTTAAGGGCAGCAGATTTCATAGATACTAAAAGGTTATTTCCCTCCCATGGACTACAACCTTGTGTGGTGGAAGGGCTTGTGCATTCTGATGACCCCTAGAACTGTGCTGCTGATAGTAATGATAATTGCCCCTGGTAAGTCACCCATGTCGAATGTTAGGAACCAGACGAGAGGTAGTCTACGCAGCGTCTGTTCCTCAGTGAGGCGGCTGCAATGGCGTCTGACCCTAGTGGGGCTGCCATTGAGTGATGGTGTCACGTTCAAAACACTATTGAGGAAGGAAACGGGAAACCACCTCAGTTATCAATCCCAAGATTAATATGATGGTCACTACAGAGAATATGAGTCCTGGCAACTACGGGGCTCGGCCCAATCGGCTGTGTGTCGTGCCCGGCAGCAGGAAAGGCATGGCTTCCACGGTTGTCATCTCACGAAGCCCTAGAAAAGTAAAGCCGACAGCAGCAGAACAGAATATCAAGTGCATTAGGCGAGGAATGTTGTAATTACGAGGTATATGTATTCTTTGTATACAAATTGTAAATGGACAAAAATTTGAATTTGCTGCCTTCATGAAATGACGATGGTCTTAACTGTGACTTTTAAAAATATTTCAGTGACTTAAATGGTGCGAATATAAAAGGATTCTTCGAAATTTCACGGAGTAATGAATGCTCTACTGTTGCGGAAGGGGAAAGTGCAGAAAGATTATAAAGGATACCCAGTCAAAGGGACTTCGGAGACTACAGCTGATAGGAATAACTTTAAGTTAAACATTTACGCTGTGCCCAGTTAAGTTATATTATGATTTAGTGTGTTACTCATTCATAAATGCATCCAATACACTACGAGGCCTTCCCTGTCGGAGTGCGCACTGTCAAGAAGAGCCGGGGTCTACTTCCACTCGCGTACGAATCTCTTATACCTCATCCTGCTATTCTACATTGCTTGCAACTATGTTTCATCGAAATTCAGTTCCATTGTGACGATATACCGGTCCCAGTGGCGGCGGACTAACGTCCTCTCCTGCCAACCCAGAGGTCGCGGGTTTGATTCCCACCTAGGTGAGTTTTCCACCATCAAGGGTTTGCGTGTTTGTAATTGTCTTTGTTCTGTTGTTGCTAAAGTCCGATGTGCTGTTTTCGGATTAATGTGAAATAAATAGACATGTAAACGATGACTAAAGGAAACTCATCGACTAATGGCGAGGCCACGTTGATATGCAGTAGACGAGAGTGTGTTAGTAGGTCCATTAAAACTATTGCAGGGAAATGTGGGCTCTTAAAATAATCAGTGAATATCATCTTTATTCCTCAAATTTTGGTGTGATATTGATACATTGTAGCCGTCTTCCTCACTCGTCATTAATTAGTTCCGTCCATCATTATCATCTCTCTTACATCTTGAGCAGTATGATGATTCCACACTAACTGCATATTCCACATTCATCAGCATCAATGTCCATTTTTCATTTAATCTGTTAGCCATTTCTAATCCTTCATGCACAGTGAACACACTTGTTGTATTCATCTCAACTACTGTTTAACGTGTTGAAATTTTGGGACCACGTGTAAGATAGTATTGATGCTTAACGGCGAGTGATTGTGGACGGGGTTTGATGTTGGACAGCGTGTGGTTCTCGGCGTGATGCAATGGTGGGCCACGTATGGTATTTCATAAGACGGGGCTATGCCTGGGATAACTTTGTGTTTCCCCTTGTAGAGGTTTAGTTTTGATTTTTTTCATGATTGTGTGAATGATTGATTTTGTTAATTATCACTTTTTTTTACTGCTCTGCGTGAAATCAATCACGCTTCTAGGGACTTCTGTGTTACCTGACAATGTCTGCATGCTCACATTTTAATGAAAATATAAATAGCGGATCATTATGAGCCACCCGTGCACATTCCAGTCCATTCCCTCGATCGGGACCCCAACTTCTCTGAGGACCGGCCACTCGTTTTTACGTGATACTTTGAATACACCCGTTAATACGGTATCAATGAGACTATAATAAATTGGATTATAGATTTCTCGTCAAATTGCAAGCAAATAGTAGTCATCGATGGGTATAGATGTAAGTATTTTACAAGTGGTGACCTCGATTGCGAAGGAAGGGAAACATTTCCAGCCCACCGCCAAACGCCCTTGCGGCGGCTTGCGGGGTATTTTGTAAATGAGATCTATGTTATGCCGAGGGTGTTGTGTGACTGCTCTTAAGTCTATCTTTTAATTCACCACAAATTAGTTAACTACAAATAATTCTTTTCATTTACTAATAAATTAAGTATCATACAAGTACTGTTTTATCCAAAGTATATTTTTGTTCTTTTCATTGATTTTGAATGGAGTCATTATAAGTTAGAAAATTGTTGTTCAATGAATCCATTCGCTCATTTAAAAGTTATAAATACTAATTTCAAGTTGAAATAAGTGACTTAAATTCATACAAGTATATTCCATTTTCTAGTATTATTTTCACTTAAAAATTTAAACAAATCTTGTGATCTATATTTGTCACATATATTTTTCAATAATTAGCCAAGCATTAATTAAGGTGTAACACATTATTTCCTCAGTTGTCATTCTGACTACAAAATAATACCCTGAAATGCAACTATTTCAATTGAATGTTTGATAACCTATTTGCAGCTTTATTGATAAAGAAATTTACTATTTAAAAATAAATAATGGAGAACTACATGTGCGCTGAAATTACTATTTATTTGTGCACTCCAACAAGGTGATCATTTGTTTAATTAGAGATAAGTTGAAGTGATTTACGAAACTTGGTATACTAGGACATTTTATGGTTGACTTTTTTGTATGGTTTACAGTTTAGGCTGATTTCAAAGGTGTCTATTCCTTTTCGCTGTCCTTAATATTTATCAATTTCTTTCCATACAGGATGATCCATATGAAATGTGACAGGAACAACTTCTGAGATAAAATACATACCTTTATACATTATTGTATGTATTACATACTCATTTATAATCTTCATATTACCTCCTTGCAGAGACACAAGGTCTGTTCAGAATTTATCGTGACTTTTGTGTTTTTTCAAAATGTTTTTATTTACTCATGAATATCTATTTTGCCCCCTTCAAAGTAATCCCCATTAGATAGTATACACTTGTGCCAATGTTTTTTCCAATACTCGAAGCACTTCAAAAAATCATCTTTTGTGATCTTGTTCAGCTCCTCCTTCCATGCAGTCTTAATCTCGTCAATCATAGCGTAGCGTCGTCCTTTCATGGGGCTCTTCAGTTTCGGGAGCAAGAAAAAGTGATTGGGGGCCAGATCTGGGGAATACAGTGGCTGCGGCATCATTAGTGTGTTATTTTTGGCCAGCTCAAGTAACAATGTGTGAGCAGGGGCATTGTCATGGTGCAAAACCCAATTTTTGTTCTTCCACAAATCCGGGCATTTGAGGCATCAGAATGTGGAGCTCTCGAGAAATGGCTCCAAATTTATTTCTCCTGGTAGAGAAGTAACACTGGGTGTTCCCCAGGGTTCTGCACTTGGCCCTAATTTATATTTAATTTATACCAATGATCTATTAGATAAGCTTAAGTTCATTAAGGGAATAGACCCATTACTGTATCCTGACAGTGCAAATATTATTATGTCAGCTTCCTCCATAGACAGTTTGACAGGGAGCAGCTGAAGTAGCTCAGATTTTCAATGAATGGTGTCTTATTAACTTCATAAAACCCAATTAAAACAAATCCAGCCTGATTTATTTCACTAATAAAAATACCATTTCCACTATAATCTCAATGGATGTAGGATGTGTAAGCATTTCCCAAAATTCCGGTATCCAATTCCTGAGAGTTATCCTGCATAGAAACATGTCTTGGGAGGAACACATTTTCAAGTTACGTAGAATGGTAATTTCCCTATGCTTCCTCATTGGAAATATTAAATATTCTGTAAATTTAGAGGTCCTTCTATCCATTTACTATGGTGAATTTTATTCCCGTGTTACTTTTAGTATCCTCTTCTGGGGTTCCTCTCCCCATGTGGGCATAATATTCAAAATCCAAAGGAGGGTTATACGTATTATGAGCAATGCATTATGTAAAACTCTCTTCAAAAGACTTGGTTTATTGCCAGTACCTTGCATATATATATATATATATATATATATATATATATATATATATATATATATATATATATATATATATATATATATATATATATATATATATATATATATATATATATATATTTAATGTCATCTTGCATGCAAAGGGTAATATTTCTCAGGACAAGTCCAACCACAATTGCCATAGTCACTACACAAGGAACTGCAATGTTATTTGTCAGAACACAATACTGCTCATGGGCCCAAAGCAATGGGCTTTGGGTTATTCTATAAACTTCCCCATGAAATCAAACATGAAACAAAACCACCTATTTTCAAGAAAAAGCTGTTCAATCTATTAAAAAATAATATGCTCTAGTCTGTAAATGAATACCTGGAATTGTCGTTACGCATCAATTACGGGTTACCCAATTAATATGTAAACATACAAGTGTATTGGGATATATTTATATATACCAATTTCATTTTTGCCTCCAGAATTGGCAATATCCAGTTTCATTTAAAGTAATTTAATATTGACGGTAAAAAGAATTTAGGAGTTATCTTTGGGTGAAGATATGTATTTAGGGTATGTATAGATCATAAACCCCAGGTTAGAATCTTTTGAGCCTAAATGAAGATTTCTAACCCTCACAGCTATGGATTTCTATGCATTATTCCTTTGTGTAGACGAATTTGATAAATGGTGTTGAGGGAGTCAGTGATAACTGGTCAAGTCAAATAAGAGGGGGTCGAGGTTTTACAAATTAACATAATATGTATGAAATTAACAAGTTCTTTCCCAAATTATTCTTGTTCGTATTGTATCTTACAACCACAAGTGTAAATGATGTAAAATCATTTATGATTCCTCATTTATAAAACTAGGAGTTAACATGTTGGTCCCTACAAAATAAGTAGGACCCTACTGCTAAAATGTTTAACAGATTTCAAAACTGAATAAATGCGAGAGTGGATATGATTATTTAGGAAGATAGTGCATGCCTTTAGATTGTGATGGAGGCATATGATTTTATGTTTGCCCTACCACATCCAGAGGTTATGCACTGTCTTCATGAATTGCCCTGTCCTAATAAAATTTTAAATGGCCAGAGGAAATCCCTAAGAGAAACTCTTTCAAGATAAAAGTAACTGTGTGCCATCTTCAAAGAGATACGTTGAGGTAAACAAAGGACTGCATAACAAATTAACCATAGAAAAATTTATCCTGCAACAATTTTCTCTTTTTCCCATGCCTCATTTTATGTATTTATTCTCTTTTTCATCATTATCAGTGGCCCTTATCAAATAAAAGCTCTGTTGAAAAAGATGAAATAAATAAAAATACATGAATTTTGTATTGAAATATAATATATACAAAAATTTATAAAATTAAAATGACAGGTTTTGCACTATAATTGAATATAGAAAGAAATAATTGAACACATTATTTGACACTTCAATCCCAATGCTCAAGAGAGTTATTTCTTCTGTAAATGTAATAATAAGACTTAGTATTTGACTAGGAAATTTGTGGCAAGATCTTTATGCATCCAAATTTCATGAACATTCACCAGCTATAATGTTATCATGCTATATACATTTGTACGCTCAGTATGTGTCACAAAAATTTCCTTCCTTGTAAATGAAATGACAAGGGTTGTCCTTTGCAGCATTTTTTCCAGTGATGTCTCAGGTCAGCTTCAAGCTTCAGAAAATAGCAATCAACACTCAAGTAGAAAGTCTAAGGAATGCTTAGATTCCCCATCCACTGCAAAACTTTTCAACAACATTTGTACACATTTAACTGCAAAGGAAAAATTCTAATCTAAAGGCTCTGCATTGAGCAGGGTATCAACTGAAAGGTAATTACATATGATTGTGCCTTTCAAAATCAACTTCTCACACATAAATGCAGTTACTTCACATGGGAGTATGCTTCTCTACACATGGGATGCTCTTCTTGAGCATGTCAGGTCAGTACGGTCAATAAACCTTGGAATTCACAGGTCAACCCATCTACCCTCAGGTCATGATTTGAATTGGTGTTTCATAAGGGGAAACATTCTTAGAAGTGTCTGCTGGTGGCCCTTCTTCCACCTCTGACTGGAAACCGCTTGACCGGTCAGATTGCCTGCTTTTGGCTGAGATTTCCTTACTCTGTGGAATGTTCACGTAGCCAGCCTCATTTACCTCAAGATTGGGAGGTAATTGGCCATTTGTTTTTGGAAGGCTCCGATAGGTGGGGTTAAAGTAGGAATTGGGGCTGCCCATCCCTGAGTCCAGGGAGTCCTCTTTACGGAGGGTGTTTGTTTGTGGGCCTGGAATGGGGGAGCCTTCATTGCTGGAGACACAACCAGGAAGCATTGGGCTTAACTCTGGTCCCTCAGCACCTTTAGTTTCAACTGGTCGTATTCGAGGGGACAGTCTTGATGGATTTCGGGGCGATGGCACTTCAAAAGTAAAGGTCTGTGGGGCAACAGGCCTGGGACTAAAGATCACTGAAGGATTTCCACCACTTCCCAAGGACCCACTTCTCATGCACAAATAGCCAGATTCACTCTCTGCACCATCCTCGGATTGTGGCACAGGACTGCTCATTGTCATGTAATCCTCATTTGGATCTTCAGTCTTGATGGGCACATTAACATATTCCCTTTGAGGTGTTGTTTCTCTGACTGCATTTGCATAACTGGGTTCACTCATCATCCCGAGGTAGTCCGCATTCTCCTTCTGTTGGTCATTCATGGACATGTATGGATTGTTCAAGTCAATGTAGTGCTGAAACACAATGATAATTAATTAGTTTCTCATTTTCATGCAATAAAGGTATGGAACCAACAGTAAAAAAGATTCTTACATGAATTCCAAAACTGCTTTCAATTATTGCACATGCATTTGTGATTGTATAACTACAAGATGACCACTCTCAAGAAGAATAACTTAATAATACACATCTGCAATAATTTTTGTGTAAAACTGCTCCTCTATAGGTCGTAGCATCAAGAACTTGATGAAAATAAGAGGACTATGGACTATGCTATCACTACAGTACATAACCCTTTTTTTTAAAGACAGGGATTAATATTTGCCCACAAATTATAAGTATTAAGTTTATGATGAGGGTAACTCAAAAAATATTCTATGATGAGGGCCAGAACCAACATTTGGATAAAAATACATTTTCACAATCAACTTAAATATGTTATTTCTCCTAGACATATGGGGAACTCCTAAATATATTAAACTAACATGGACTGCCTTCTTCCAGACTAGTTACGAAAACAGGCCAGGGAAATTTGGAGAGCTTTATGCTGGGAATTTACAGTACTTAGAAATGGCTGTTTTCATGAGAAATTATTCCTCATTGCCCACAGTGCCTATGCAAGCATAATTTCAAAGCCAGTTTCAATTTCAGTTAACATCTACATAATACCCTGCACACGGGGTATTATGTGGTGGGGTAATTTAAATTCCAATGTAAAGCAGATACTGTAATACCCACTATATGTATTCTTAATGTAGGAATAGCATTCTTACTCTTTTGACTGCATCTTCAAGCATTCCACCTAGAATGTCTGTTAGATCCATGAAGGTTGGTCGTTCATTTGGCTTAACCTTCCAGCAATCAAGCATTGTTGTGTATCTGCAAAAAAGGTAATTTTTAGCATATTTACTTTTCAAATTTTCATTTTAAAGTTGAATTAATTCAAGCAAATATTATGTTTATGTTCATGCCTAGAGGACATCGTGAAAATAAATCAATTGATTGTAGATATTATTTTAGTTAATTACGGCACATATAGTTTCCCCTACATCTGTTGCAGTATAAAGGGCTTTCAAAAACTTTTTTTAAAAAGTCTCCTGGCTCTTTTGAACATTATCTGGTCCAATTGAAATAATAATACCCAATCGTATGGTTACTTCAAAATAGCAGCACTCATACTCAAGAAAGTGTGATATAATTCCATCACTAACCAAATAACATGGTGTGGCTTTAAAATATCTAAAAAAACACTTAGTCTTATGATTAATATGAACGTTTTTAAATATCAACTTGTATCTTATGGTGTTTCTGTATGGTTTAATTCCATATTTTTCACTTACATATCATCTGTGGCATATGGAGGTTTCTCCATTCTGTAACCAGCAACAAGTTTATTGTATAACCTTTCATCAGCTTCCATTCCTAAAAGGCAAGAGATATAAATTGTTTTTGATTCAATGCCATAACAAAGTCATTCGAAAGAACATTAAAAAATAAAACATCATTACCTGGATATGGAGTCCGGGACAAAGAGAAAAATTCCCATAAGACAATACCAAATGACCACACATCTGACTGGGTGGAAAACACCCTGTCCCTTATGGATTCTATAGCCATCCATTTGACTGGCAATGGCCCCTGAAAAAATCATGTGAAACTTAGCACAAGCAAGAAATGAGTGGACTTAATAGCTATATAGTGGTAAAAAACCATATTATTGTTTCGTAACATTAACTATTCAACTCGTTTAGAAGTCAGTTCAGACAGAGCAAAATGATATAATAATTGACGTTTTTGTAATATAATAAATTTAGTGGTGCAAATTTATTTGTAATCAATTAAATAAAATTAAGATATGGGTACAGTCGAAATATCAATTGCTCAATAATTAATTGTCCTCAATGAAATCTTGACTTTACTCTTAGTTTGTAATCTTAATGAACCTTAAAATCATCTGATTCTAGTTTTTTTAATCAAAATTACATCAGTTGCAAAGGTTTTAGCCTATTTCCTATATCTCTGGCTGAGACATAACTATGTAGGTGATGTATCTCCTAATGAAAAAATTGGAAACCAATGCCATAAATTATTTTTATGTGTCTACTTACATCTCCCTTCTTTTTGTAATTGTCAGACTTGTACATGCTCTTGGCCAATCCAAAGTCACATATCTTGACTATATTATCTTCTGCTAATAAAATGTTTCTTGCAGCCAAATCCCCATGCAGTACCTGGAATATTTGTATAATCATATATTATTATTATAAGGTAATCTACCGGTTAAGGTAGGTTTTTGGATGGACGTAATTACTAATTAAATAATTTGTGGCCCCTAGGAAAACACAACATCCTACTCTACATCAGGTCCCTCTTCATTTCTGAGTACTTCCTTCCTCACTCAATCCTTTCCAACATCCATATCCTCTTCCTTCCCTTAGGATTTCTCCCAACAAACCCCTCTCTTCGCCCACCATACCAAGTACTTCCTCATTTGTTTTCTTCTCTGTTCATTTCACCTTCTCCATTCTTCTCCACACCATTTCAAAAGCCTCCAATCTACGTCTATCCTTCTGCTTCAATGACCACATTTCCACACCATACATAGCTACGCTGCATATCAAAGTTTTTACGAGTCTTTTCTTAATATCCTCACTCTGCCGCCCAACTGCTTTGACCGTGTTGGTCCAAAACACTTCCGAGTTACGTAAACCGTTCTACCTGCTCCAGTTTTTGCCCTCCTATTTTAATGTTTAGCTTAGCCTTATTCTTTCTAGATAATCGCATAACCTTTGTTTTATTAATATTGATTTTCATCCCATATCTGTCGCACTGCATTTCCAATTCACTCAGCAATACCTGCAACCCCTTGGCTGACTGACAAACTAAAGCTTGGTCATCAGCGAACCCAATTGATTTTATGAATTCCCCGACCACTTTCATTCCTACATCCAGTTCTTCCCATGCCTCTTAAATCATTTCCTCTACATACAGGTTGAACAGCAAAGGTGATAATGGGCAACCCTGCCTTTCACCTCTTCCTAACACTGCCCATTCAGACTCCCCGTTCCCCACTCGCACCTGAGCAGTCTGAGACATGTACAGGTTGTGGATTAGCCTCCTGTTCCTCCAATCTATTCCTATTTTCTGCAATATACTCATTAATTTTTCCAATTCACTCTATCAAATGCTTTTTTGAAATCTACGAAACAGGCAAATACCTCCTGGTTGTATTCTATATTCCTCTCGATTAATAATCTCATTACTGCAATGGCATCACGCGTACCTTTCCCCTTCCTAAACCCAAACTGATCATCCCCTAAGTAATCATTTGCCCTACTCTCTATCCTTTTGTTTATGATCCTGAGAACAACTTTAGCTGCGTGGGATATCAAACTAATTGTCCTATAGTCCTCACATGACGTGGCCTTTACCTTTTTCAGAATAGGAACTAACATTGATTTCACAGTCTTCCGGCCATATTCCTTCCTCATAGATACTACAAATCAGCCCATATAGCCTCTTCCTCCCACATTTTCCTACACATTTCTGTAGTTCTGCAGGAATTTTATTCACCCCCACGGCCTTATTTAGTTTCATCTCTCGAATTGCCCTTTCCATCTAATCGTCGAGTATGCCTGGACCTAAGCTGTCTTCCTCTACATCATATTCTTTTTCAATGTCTAACTTTGTTGGTTTAAGTTCTTTACTATACAGCTCTTCTATATACTCCTTCCATCTCTCTTGGATCTTTCCTGCGTCAACTATTACCTAACCCGCCTTATCTCTAACTGTTAGCATAGATCTTCCTTTCTTACTTCCCGATAACGATTTAACTTTGCTGTACAGCGCACTGATTTCACCCTTCCTCTGCAGACGTTCCATATCATCGCACTGCGTCTTCCACCATGCTTCTTTTGCCTTATTTGTTGCCCACCTCAAGTTATTGTTCAATTCTTTGTACTTCATTTTGCCTAACCCTGTATTTACATTCTTCCATTTTCGCCGCTCATCCATCTTTGTAATCATCTCATCCGTGATCCATGGTTTCCTAGTCCTTTTAGCGTTAACGGTTCCAATAGTGTCTTTTGCGGCTTTAGACAACCCTTTCTTGATCATTTCCCATTTTTCTTTGATAGTACTAAGGCCTTTACCATCCCCAATGATTTTCTCTACCGCCTGTTTGTATTCCTTCCTTTTCAAACCATTTAATGCTTCTACATTCCATTTTCTAACTCGCCGCCTCTGCCTTATCTTTTTGAAACGGATGCTAAATTTCATAATAACTAAATTGTGATTAGAGTCTTTATCAGCTCAGGAAGCTGTGCGAGTTTATTACACAGTTCTTAAGCCTGTGTCTAACCAGAATATAATCTAGCTGATATCTTTCTGAGTCACCGGGCATTTTCCATGTTTACCTGCGTCTTTTGTTGTGTCTAAACCAAGTGTTGGTGATGACTAACCCCTGTCTCCTGCAGAACTCAACTGCTTTCTGCCCGCGGTCATTCATCGTGCCTAAACCATAGTCTCCCACCTCATCACAATCTCTTCCTTCACCTACCGTCACATTCCAATCCCCCATAACTATCAAATGTTTCCCTGCGGGAACACACGCGATTATGTCCTTTAACTGGTCATATATTATATCAACCTCTTCCTCCTTATGGTTGCTCGGTGGCATGCATACCTGAATAATGACCAAGTTTGTCTGTTCTGCTTTTATCTCTACTAGTAATGTTCTATCTGTTACCTGTTCTATATTGACTACGCTTCTTCCCACCTCTTTATTTAATACTATGGCAACCCCTCGTTGGCTCTCGTCCCTGCCGCTGTTAACTAATCTATACTTATCACTCCAGTAATCCCTGCTATCCTTCCATCTCACCTCGTATAGACCTAAAATATCTATTTTTCCCCTTTCCATCACTCGCTTAATATTCTCCAGTTTTCCTGTCCTCATCATTGTCCTGACATTCCACGATCCTATTCTAACTAATGTGGTCTTCTTCTTCTGCGTCTTCTGTCCTGCTGCTACTGGTTTTCCCTTGCATGGGTTTTGTAGGATGACGACCGCGGAAGCCTTGCCTCCCCCGCTGTGGGGCATGACACACGGCCAATTGGGCCAAGTCCCATAGTTGCTAGGACTCATATTCTCTGTAATATCCATCATTTTTATCTTGGGAATGATAATTGAGGTGGTTTCCCATTGCCTTCCTCATTAGTGTTTTAAATGTGACACCATCACTACTTACTGGATGTCCCACAGGGGCCAGACGCCATTGCAGCCGCCTCACTGAGGAACAGACGCTGTATGGACTACCTTTCGTCCTGCTCCTAACCTTCGACCTATCTGGCATGGGTGACCCTACCACGAGGAATTATTTTTACTCCCGCCAGCTCAGCTTTGGGGTCATCAGAATGCACATTCCCTTACACCACATCAAGGTTGTAGTCCAGGGAGGGGGTATATTCATATATATCAGCTAGAATGTCTGATTGATTGATATTGTGATACATTTGTGACTGATGGAATATTTGCGACATAGGTTTGGTTAAAAATGATGGCTAATCAGGAGGTTTGTAAGTTTTTTGATGAATTACTTATCTTCTGGTTGAAATGTTTAGAAATAATCATCATTTTATAGCCATGCATGTTGCAATGTACTTTTAATGCCCCCTTAGTGAATCAATTACAGTGCTCTTTGGGCAGTTAAATTCATTTCTAGCAGTAGTTTCTTGGGTTAGAGTAGATTCATGATGGACCCCATTATTGCATAGTCCATGGTAAGCATTAGCCAGTCATTTTTTGGTTAAAAATTTATTTACTAAATTAAGAAACTTTACATTATAAATATTATTTTAGCAGTTGCCTACTCGATAAGAATAGGTTTTCCAATAGACCCAGGTCAGGTTTATGACACCTTGTCACTATATACTACTGCACTTATAAGCCCTGACTCATAGGGCACAAAATATCCTTAAACTAGATTCTACATATCAAAATAACTCATTTTTTATCTCTGCATACATACTTCTATCTCCCTTAATTTTATCCAGAATTCCAGTCTTTTCTTCCCTCTTCTACTTTGCTTTGCCCACATTCTCCCACAAGCAACCCTTAATTAGGACAAACATGAAATAATATGGTGGCCATTTATGTTTACGGAAGGAAAAACTTGGAGAATTCGATGATTTGAGCCTCTACATTGGGAAAATTCATGATCACTGAAAAAATAAGCATCATACCTTATGTAGATGTCACCTATGCGTAGAAACCGGTAGTATTATAATAAAGTTTTTTGTGTGAAAAAATACCAAGTTTATTTATTTAGCAAGGTAAAAATTAGATTAATGTACCAGCTATCCACTTAAATAAATAGGAAATTTCATAATGTTCTTAATTTAACAAAATATTTTTATCGGTAGATGACTTTGCATACCAATCGGTCTTCTTACTTTTTGGTAATTAAGTCTTCTGAGAACTGAACAAGTGATTTTCAGAAGTAGCAAATATTCATGGTGCCATGAAACATGACGATGAAAACTTACTCCATTGCCATAGCTAATAAGTTTCAATGTTATAGGCATTCAAATGTATAGTAGAAATTATATTGTCAATTTATACAATATAAATCTCTCAAGCCATATCTGCCAAATGCCACCAGAATAGACTGAATAGGTCTAGGCTCTTGTAGGTTGTACTCACTTTTCGTGATGCCAGATAATCAATTCCCCTAGCAACCTGGAAAGCCCAGCAAATGAGATCGCTGGTGCATATTGGACGAACCTCTCGTCTTCCGTAATCACCACGGTAGTTTGTCCTCCACTCAGGTTCAGTACCGCTGCCACCAGTGACTCCACATTCATCACCTGCTAATGGAATAAGAAAAATAAGATTGATTTTAAAAATCAAAATAAAACCAGAAGTTAGCAGGTTCAGACTAGCATGTAACACCTAGAAGACTTGTCTTTCGCCAGATACAGGGACAGTTGTAAGGATGACGGTACTAATTTTAACAGCATTTTGAATTGCACAGAATCGATGGACCATTTCTGAGACCCACTCTGACCAACCTTTCAGTGAAATTTTTTGAAAACATTGTAGATGATGATAGATCAGATTCACATTAAGGCTTTTGAAATCAATCACTTTAAAGTGACATTGTGCTTACCCACTGCATTCACACAGATACCATTATTCTACCACATTCTTAAATATGTATACTCCTTAATTTGCCAATTTCCTTCATTTTCAAACATCTTGCTCATCCATTTGGCTGATAGCATAAGAAAATAGGTATATTGTGACCTAACTAGAGGCATTGAAGTATAAAGACTTGGCTCCTCTAAAGATGCTGAATGTAAACTAAATATAATAATGAAAGAAAATTGAAAATAATATTTAATAGTGTGGCAGCTGCCCTACCATTGGTGATTCCTTCTGGTAAGGAAGGGAAAAAGTGGATGTGGGTGTGATGAGTTGGAAAATGTGGAGCCTTTGTTGAGGGATTATATCTCCAGGTGACAGTCAGGTTCTTTTGTATTTTCTGAAATGGCTCGGCTGCCTTTCATCTCTCAGCAAACACCCAAGTCATACATACTCCCATTCAGCAGAAGCTTGCAAGATGTATATTGCTCAAGTATGTTAGCAGGGTGGGATGGTTTGGGTGCCATCCTGGAAGGAGGAGGGGGAAGAGGCTAGGTGTGGCCATAATTAGGCTGAGGTATGTACTGAGGAGAGTGAAATGAAAACCTTGAATCATAAATATTTTTAACCACGTGATTTCTTGAACCCAAAAGATTCTCGGGTATATTATTTTCATATGTACTTTTCATGGCATGCAACATACATGAACGTTACTCAGACACTTTGAAAGTTGACCATACCTCTAGAAAAGCTATGACTTCTACAAATGCCACCGGTGTCAATACTTGATGTGCCTGACCTGGTTAAGGGGAGTCTCTTAGAGAGGAGTAATGATGTTCAAGAGCTGCCTAGTTCACATGTAAACTTGTTGGAGTGGCAGAGATGAATCATAAACTTTCATTCATTGATGAATTTCAATGTTTCTCCTCATAACTATTCAACAAACAAATGAGACAGTGCTGTTCCTCTGTGTTGCAAATTAATAATTGCCATGTTTACATTATTGTTCCACCATATTGTTGCTTTCTGGCATCATGCTGCTAACCGTGGGACACTCATCAAACCATGGCTATCACTATTGCCAACTAACAAAACGGTGGGACACCATTTTGAAATTTTAGAGCACTTTAAAGGATTTTTGATTCACTCTTGCATGACATGTACTCCTGATAGTCGGTCAAAAGGGCTACACACTTCTCCGTTTCCACATGCGCTAGGTTTCCACAGCCCATCCTCCCTCTCCCACCCGGCCCCCTACCTCTCTTTTTGTGCCGTACCCCACCATGGGACTCAACTCTTCAACAACACTTGTTAGTGGATCTGGGCCATCGCCTCCTGACCCACTTCCATCTTCCTCTGTCGAATCTCTGAGTGGGGGATACCTATCATGCACTAAGTGGTCTTATGAGTGGGAAAGGAGGGTGGCAGGGAGTAGGGCTAAAAGATGAGGAATATCAGACCACAACTTGACTATACTTGACAAGCATACTTAAATACGTGGTCTGTGCAATAAATTTGCGAACTGGTGCAATCTGGCGGCCATGGCGCTGATTATAGCCCTGCCCACTAGCGGTGCTAGTTGCCTGAGACCCAATGAGCCGTCTGCGCTTGCCGGATTGTCGAGTTTTTACTGTTTGTCGAAAATAGAAATTGGCAAAATCATGGAGCAACGAATCAACATCAAGTTTTTGGTGAAGTGCGGTAAAATTTACCAAGAAATTACTGAAATGTTGACAGTTGTTTACGATGATAATTCTCTGAAGAAAACATCCATTTTCAAGTGGATCAAGCATTTTAAAGATGGCCAACAAGACTCCATGGATGATGCAAGGTAGGGATGACCTTCAACGACCTGTGTTGACGACAACATTGATTGTGTGCAGTCTCTTGTTCTTACCAATTGTCAAGAAACTGTCCGAATGATAGCTGATGAACTGAATTTAGGAAAATCAACAGTGCACACTATTTTAACCAAACATGATGGATGGATCCTTCACCAAGACAATGCACCTGCACATTCAGCATTGATTGTCTGTCAGTTTCTGGCAAATAATTCAATCACCATCCTCCTTATTCGCTAGGTCTTGCCCCCTGTGACTTTTTCTTATTCCCAAAATACAAAAATGTGAACACATAACACATATGGACCTAAGAAAGCAAGAATCGACGAGAAAACGAAAATGCCTAACTGCCGAGGACTTCCAAGGGTGCTCTAAACTATGGAAAAGAAGATGGAATAAGTGCATAGTAATGAATAAAGAGTGCTAATTTTGTCCCCTTAGTTTTGAAGGGGACAAAATCATTTTAGACTAAATTTTACAAAATAAAGTTTTTATGGCCCCAGTTTGCATATTTATTGGACAGATCAGTATAACTCTTATGACATTCTGTGTTCTGTATTTTGTTCCATCCTGTTGTATAGTACTAGTTACTTGCCATTTTTGTCCCAAATATGACTACGCAAAATAGTTTGCCCACAATTGAACGGTGTAGTGGATATTGGTGTTTAAGTTCCTGCTTAGTGTATCATTTATTGTTGATGTATGTTGTATTATTTTTGTCTGATGTATCTGTGATTTTATGGTGGTTTATTTGAAATATTAGGGTTTGATGCTTTGAGCATACTTTCATGGTTAATTTTCTCATTTGTTATTCATATATCTCAGTCATTTTATGAGAAGAGATATATGTTATATAGATGTAATTGATAATGCCATGAAAGATATTCATAATGGGTCCTAAGGTTCAACTTTGAATGGAATATGTGTGCTAGGCCAATTGTACCAGGGATTTATGGTTATACAATTGCAATGTTTGTATAACACCTCAAATAAAAGATGACTGCTTGATAGGATACCTCAGAGGCTTGAATTCAATTTTTATAAATTTTGAAAAATGTAAATTGTATAAACTAATCTACTCAGGGTGGAATAGGGAATTCACTAGGATTTCTTCTCACTCCTAGATGGAAATTGATTAAGATGCTTTCCAGGAACCTCATTTAGCGTATTATTAAAACAATGATTGAAACTGGGAACATAAATCCATAGCAGTTGACATCAGTAAGGATAAAACAATCATTAGAACATTTCCTTACATATTCCAAGAAACTACGGGAGATGCTGCAGCAATAACTTTTTACAGAGTCATTCATTAATGTGCATTTCAATGCAACAATTTCAGAGTAAAAAATCATTTGCCTTGGTCAAGGCAAATGATTTTTACACCCTTAAATTGCTGCATTTAAATTTCCTTACATATCTAATGAATACTTGATGCTATAAGATCTCAGATGCACGTTTCCTGCAGTAATTAGAAATAAGGAGACATATTTAGACTACTTATTCTTACTATATATTACCTTACATGATTCTTAATTAGGAGATCTTCTCTCCTTCAGATTACATTCTTAGAAATTTTTTAGATATTCCTCGAATTATTTTTTGGAAGCATAAAGGGTGAATCAGAACAGGGTGCTAACCATTTTCTGCAAACATTTTAATGAGGATGTTTTCATTTTCCAGATGAAATACTTGCCTGATGGTGACATGGAGACAAAGCTCATATCAGTGCTGAGGATTTGCCCATTGCTGCCATGGCAAGCTGTGTCATCCACTTTCACCACTGGTGCTGCTCTGTAATCCTGTACAGATCCCTGGCTTCCTTGGCTACTTGCACTGGTGGAGAAGGACAGCGCTGCATATTTAATCCTGTGAGTTGTCAGTGCAAGCAGGCAGGGGAGATATCTTGTTAATGAGCAGGCTACTCCACAACCACAAACTCATGCCAGGAATCGAAATGTCAGTATGGTAAGATTAAGTCATTACTCATGCATCAACGTAGAAACCATCATCATGGTGGATTGATGCAACAGTGCTCAAACAACAGGCAGATCTCTGTTTTTCAGAGGGCCCACAAATAAGGACATTACCCGCAGGCATTAGAATGCTAAATTCATGCATTTTTGGTGAAATTATTCAGGAAACCCTTTGCCAACATACAGGTTATAGCAATGTTGTTTTAAAAAGGCTATGTTAGCAATTATATTCATTACTTCAATTCATAGTTTGGTGAATTTATAGAGCTGTGCTGGAGAGGGAAATTATTCAATATAATGCAATGGACTCATTCAGGTATCAAAACTCCTTTTGTGTATTTAATGATTTATTAGAAGGGTATGCAAGATTGTTTTCCTTCAAATGCATGCTAAAGACATGCTGATTTTATATCGACAGAACAGAATCTTTTAAAATAAATCAACAAGATTTTTTTAAATAAAAATTTTTTATACTTTGAATTTCTCATGCCATTCTTTTGCTAGAAAGTATGCAGCTCATGTCAGACAGAATTGTGTATTATTGATTGATTCTCAAGGAAAGCCTTCCATGCATTTGTAGTCACTCATGATATGGTTAAATTTATCATGTGAAATACGTAAGTGATATATAGTAAATATACTGGAATACGAAGCAAGCTGCAGAATTTTTCCATACTTATTTGTCATGGCAAACATGATGTGGGTTAATTTTATTCAAATATTATTAAAGTGTGAAAGGTACATACCGTGGATCAGCTTTTCCAGCTTCTTGAGTTTTAAATGATGATGGTGCACCTTGCATATTGCCTTCCATTCCTCTCTGGGGATCAACTTTACCAGTAGAAGGATCAATTTGATCTATGAAATCTTCACGATGGCGTAAAAGATAATTTTGAAGGTTTCCAAAGCGACAGTACTCAACAATCACAAGCAACTCTCCTGTAAGCAAACAGTATGCATTTTCATCGTGCCAGTTGTTACACTTTTGTCTTCCTCTTCTGCTTTAATTTGACCATAAATGTAATGGTTTTTGGCAGTGTTATAAAAACTTGCCTGGATGAATGAATTATATTATGGCTTATTTTTGGTTTGTAAATAAGCAGATATATTTGACAAATTATTTAAATCTTATCAACTTTGCAAGAGTTTAATCCTAGCGTGTACAAAGAGCTGGTTTTTAATTTCAAAAGGGCTTCTGTGCAGTGAACCCAGTTCTAGTAATCATAAAATATATGCACAGACATTTCAATTTCATATGCTCAATATTTTCCCTAGAAATTTGTAAATTCAATGTGCATGTATTCACACAGAAGCATGTAAGATAACATGACATATAGTGTCCCTATTTTCAAATGTATATCTAATGAAAGAAGTATCTCATGTTCTTTCATATACATAGTAATCACAGTACTGCTTTTAGATACTTATTTCCCCACTTACTTTTAGTTAGATTTTTTGTACAGGCTCCCAACAGATTGACAACATTTAAGTGTTTTCCAAGATGCACCATTATTTTCAATTCAGATGCTAGGGCCTTGATGTGTGTATAGTCTGCATTTCGTTTCACCATTTTCACTGCAACTGTAGTCACTGCTTCACCTTCAACAATTCCACAAGCATCTGCTTTCATTACCACTCCAAATGCTCCTGATCCTAGTTGTTTACCTAAAAATGAGCAAAATGAGATGTAACTGTCTAACTGATGATGGTAAATGTAAAAAAGAATTAGAGAAACTCATATTTTTGTAAGGAGGACATCAAATTACTTTATTTTCTTCTGTTTATTTTTTCATCTGTACATCCATTGAAAGACTAATTCTCGATGAATAACAGACATGGAAGTTATGGTTGAAGGTAAAAGAAGAATAGAATGGAGGTATTCTAATTGAGACGATCTATCTTGGGAAAAATGTTCCAATCCCAAATGGGAAACAAATGAATAACCACAATATGCACAATATGCATAATAATAATAATAATAATAATAATACTTTATTCATTTTAAAAATGGTACAACCATATTAAATGTCGTCAATCATAATATTACTTAATATATAAACATAAGTTCTTAAATGTGATGAAGATTGTCACAAAAGAATTCATCCAATGAGTAAAGTGGGTGAGCAAGTAACCAGGTATATACCCTATTCTTGAAACTCTGAATACCATCTGATTTCAACTGAGTAGGCAGATAGTTATATAGTCGTATGTTCATATTGTGAAATGTGTTGTAAGTTGATGACAATCTACAATAAGTAGTATTTAGATTCGATTTACCTCTTGTGGAATAGTTATGGAGGTTGGATCTTAATTGGTAAGTTTCTAGATTAACTTTCACATGAATCAGAGCCTTAAAGATATTCAAACAAAATACAGTCATGATTCTATACCTAATAAAAAAAGGTTTGCAGGAATCACGTGGTGGTATATTAGCAAGAGAGCGAATAGCTCTCTTTTGCAGTAGCAAAATTTGTTTAACATGAGGGGAATGACCCCATAACTCAACACCATAATTCAAATGACATTGAAAGAAGGCATGGTAAAGTGTTAAACGATACTCATTTGAAATGATAAAGTTGAGCTTTCTTAACATATAAACAGCTTTACTAAGTTTATTACAGGTCTGACTGATGTGAGTCTCCCAATTAAGTTTATATATATATATATATATATATATATATATATAATTGGCTGACACAACATAACACAAATAGAAAAGAATAGACACATATAAAAGAACACTTACACGGTAAATTGTTCGAGCTTTCGGCCCTCTCAGGGGCCTTCTTCAAGAGAGACTGAAAATATGCTATGGAACAGGAGAGGGGAAAGAGTTATGGGCGTGGAGGGGAGGTGTGGAGGGGAGGTGTGGAGGGAATGCTGGGAGGGAAATTAAATATGGCGGTTAAGGGTGGGAATTTTAAAGGAACGGAAGGATAGTATGTAGGCGGATTCACGAGTTCTCACCTCTATGTTGGTAGCTGAATCAGGTAGGGATTCTAGGATGCTGAGGGAAAAACACTGGTCGAATGAAAGGTTGTGGGAATTGGCGTGTGAAGGGATAGGAAGAGAAGAGAGTGAGGCAGAATTACAGGAGTACCGGTGATTATTCATTCGGATGGATAAGGGCGTAATGCATTCACCTATGTAGAAGGAAGTGCAATGCTTGCATGATAAAAGATAAATAATATTTTTTGAGAGGCAATTAGCGTGGGAACGAGGTGGGGGGGCTATGAGGGGATGTAGGGAGAGGGGAGTAGGCATAATAAGAGGACAGGTTTTACATCGGGGGCGGTTGCAAGTTGGGGAAATATTGGGAAATTTGTCACGGGGGGGCGCCAAAGGGTTGGTGGACCTCAGAAGGTTTTTGAGATTGGCGGGTCGTCTATATGCGATAGATGGGCATTGGGGTAGTAAGGATGAAGTCGCGTCATTGTCATGTAAAATTGGAAACAGTTCTTTAAGGAAGGTTTTCAGTCTGTGTGATCCGGGGTAATAGGTGGTGCAAAGGTTGAGTCCTGCGTCAGATGTGGGTTTGTTATTATGTGGTTTGTGTGGTCGGGTGGAACGGTGGATTTTATTTCGTAGCAACTTTTCTGGGTAACCGCGTTTGAGGAGTGCAAGGTGTAGATTGGCAAGGTATTTGTTGAGAGTGGCTGTGGTGTTGCAAATTCGGTGTCCGCGGATGGAGAGAGAGTTAGGAATCGAGCGTTTTGTGTGTTGAGGATGACAGCTAGTGTGGTGTAGGTATTGCTGATGGTTAGTGGCTTTGATGTGTACTGAAGTAGTGAATTTGTTGTTTTGAAGTGAGATGTCTGTGTCAAGAAAGGTGATAGTGGAGTCTGAAATGGAAGAGGTGAATTTAACCGTGAAAGATGAATTTAAGGAGGATAAGAAGTTGTTGAGAGAGTCAGAGCCATGTGTCCAGAGAATAAAAATATCGTCTATGTAGCGGACCCAGAAAAGAGGTTGAAGGGGTTGCTGTGACAGGAAGGTCTCTTCGAGATGGCCCATGAAGAGATTGGCGTATGATGGTGCCATCCTCGTTCCCATCGCTGTGCCTTTTGTCTGTAGGTAAAAACAATTTTGGAAAGTGAATGCATTTTTTGTAAGGACGAAAGTGGCAAGATTGAGGAGAAATTCCGTTGAGGGGCGCTGGGGTAGGGGGCGCAGAGAAAGATAATGCCGGAGGGAGGATAAACCTTCTGCATGGGGAATAGAAGTGTAGAGTGAGGTAACGTCGATGGTGGCCATAAGTAGGTTGGGTGTGGAGGGAATAGAGACGGAATTTAGACGGTCGAGGAAGTGGTACGTGTCTTTCGTGAAGGAGGGCAAGGAGAGTACAAGTGGTTGTAGGTGGTGGTCAAGGAATGCGGAGATTCTTTCGGTGGGAGAATTGTAACTGGAAACTATAGGACGACAGGGGATGTTGGGTTTGTGTATTTTTGGGAGGAGATAAAACTGGGGTGTTCTGGGGTTTGGGGGTGAAAGTAGGGATATGTCTTGGGAGGTGAGGCCTTCTTCTGGTCCGGAGTGGAGGAGAAAAGACCGAATTTCGGTTTGGAAAGTTTGTGTTGGGTTTTTGGTTAGAGTGGTATAGGTGGATGTATCATTCAGGTGAGCGAGGGCTTTGGAAATATAATCTTTGGTGTTTAGAATTACAACAGAGGAGCCTTTGTTGGCGGAGGTAACAACGATGTTAGGATTGGACTGTAGGGTTTTTAGGGCATGACGTTCGTTCATGGAGAGGTTATTTTTCGGTCTGAGATGTTTTCTGAAGGATTGATTGGAAACTTTTTCGATGAGAAGACGTATAAAAATTTCGACAGGATGGTTACTAGGAAGGGGTTTTGGCTCATGAGTTGAAGCCGGGCGGAATTTGTCAAGTGCGAGATTGGTTTTTAGGTTACTGAAAGGTTTACTTTGTGATTTCCAGAAGGCGCGCCATCGAAGGTTTCGGCAGAAATTGAGGGTATCAGTGAGTATGTTTATGTGGTTTATTTTTGGTGTAGGGGAGAAGGATAGGCCTTTGCTAAGAACGGATATTTCATTGTCTGAAAGGCTGGTGTTTGAAAGGTTTACAATGTCATGGGCATTGTCGGAGGGAGGGGGGGTGTTGGGATTGTTCGGTGGTGGCTGGCGTTTTGGAAAAACCGGAGGGCCTTTGGGAGGAGGGGGAAGGTTGTAAATGCTGCGGAGGTCAGGCTTATATTGAAAGAGTGGGGGTGGTTGAGGAGGAGGTGGCGGGAAAGGGTGAGAGTGTGGAATTTTGAGACCAACTCGGAAGTAGGAAATATACAAGTTGGACAGCTTTTTAAGGAGAGTTTGACGTTTTTGTTGGAGGGAACGTAGGGCAGACGAAATTATGGCGTTGAGTTGTGGAATTAGGTGAGCAGAAGCCAAAGAGATTATTTTAAAGAGGGAAAAAAGGTTTGATTTGTGTTTTTCACGAATGCATTGGTATTGCATAAGGATAAGGTGGGTGTATTCTAAAGATTTTTGGTAAGAAAATGCATTAAGTATGGGGTGGATATCAGGAAGAGTAGCAGATAGTGGTAGGGAAATGACTAGACCGTTGGGAACGATTCCTAAGGACAGGCAGGAGGTGAGAAACTCGGTGTGGCTTGTGTATTTGGCGAGCTTATAGGCGTGACGGCGAAAATTTCGGATCCAAGACGGAATGGGATGAGGGTGGTCCATGTTTTAGGCGATTGAGAAGGTTGTGGAAAATAAATAGGAAACGAAGGAAGACAGTGGTGAGGGAAAGGATAGCACATTCAAAATAGAGCAGAATCCGCGGCGCAAAACCTGGTGCTGGATCCCACGACGAACACAGAAGAGACAGGAACAGTAGCTAGGTAGCTTAATATCACGATTGTACGGAAAAACTCATACGAGCGGCACAATAATTGGCTGACACAACATAACACAAATAGAAAAGAATAGACACATATAAAAGAACACTTACACGGTAAATTGTTCGAGCTTTCGGCCCTCTCAGGGGCCTTCTTCAAGAGAGACTGAAAATATGCTATGGAACAGGAGAGGGGAAAGAGTTATGGGCATGGAGGGGAGGTGTGGAGGGGAGGTGTGGAGGGAATGCTGGGAGGGAAATTAAATATGGCGGTTAAGGGTGGGAATTTTAAAGGAACGGAAGGATAGTATGTAGGCGGATTCACGAGTTCTCACCTCTATGTTGGTAGCTGAATCAGGTAGGGATTCTAGGATGCTGAGGGAAAAACACTGGTCGAATGAAAGGTTGTGGGAATTGGCGTGTGAAGGGATAGGAAGAGAAGAGAGTGAGGCAGAATTACAGGAGTACCGGTGATTATTCATTCGGATGGATAAGGGCGTAATGCATTCACCTATGTAGAAGGAAGTGCAATGCTTGCATGATAAAAGATAAATAATATTTTTTGAGAGGCAATTAGCGTGGGAACGAGGTGGGGGGGCTATGAGGGGATGTAGGGAGAGGGGAGTAGGCATAATAAGAGGACAGGTTTTACATCGGGGGCGGTTGTATATATATATATATATATATATATATATATATATATATATATATATATATATATATATATATATATACATACATACATATATATATATATATATATACATACATATATATATATATATATATATATATATATATATATATATATATATATATATATATAGTGTATAACACTTAGCACTAGTGGACACAGACAAAAAGACAAATGTGTTTTTGTCTGTGTCCACTAGTGCTAAGTGTTATACATTATTATTCACGTCCGTGAGTCTTTCAAAAAGTGTTATATATATATATATATATATATATATATACATACATACATACATACATACATACATACATACATACATACATACATACATATATATATATATATATATATATATATATATATATATATATATATATATATATATACATTTAAACACGAAATCCCGCCAAACGGCAAATAAATACTCATATATACAGAAACAGATATAAGGAAAAGGGATAGGAACACATATAAAGGACGAACACAATAAAGGTGGGGAAGGCGGAATCGAACGGATCACAAGAGTAAAAATATTTCCTTGACCGGGACTCGAACCTCGGATCTTTCCACTTGCCGGGCGGATGCTCTTAACCACTTGAGCTATCGAGGAAACGTAATTTACCCTGAGATCCGTGGGTCTAATATGTCGCCAAGCGCCCCGATTCTTTAGCCAAGAGATGGCGTCAGGGGATTGTTTCACCCACCAAAGGAGAAATAGACAATACACAAGTGGAAAGGACAGTGGTTTTAGAATTCATACAACATCATACAGGAAAGGAACAGTGCATTTCGTGGCACGCATAGCCAGAAGAAAGAGATGAGCCACATAGGCCAAATACACATTCAAACACGAAATCCCGCCAAACGGCGAATAAATACTCATATATACAGAAACAGATATAAGGAAAAGGGATAGGAACACATATAAAGGACGAACACAATAATGGGGAAGGCGGAATCGAACGGATCACAAGAGTAAAAATATTTCCTTGACCGGGACTCGAACCTCGGATCTTTCCACTTGCCGGGCGGATGCTCTTAACCACTTGAGCTATCGAGGAAACGTAATTTACCCTGAGATCCGTGGGTCCTTTGGTGGGTGAAACAGTCCCCTGACGCCATCTCTTGGCTAAAGAATCGGGGCGCTTGGCGACATATTAGACCCAAGTAGAAGTAGACCCAAGTAGACATGGACATTATATGACATTAAACTCACACACCCAATGGAGGCTGAGGGTGTTCAAAGTCATTAGGAATCAAGCACAGTCTTTGCCGTCAGTAGATAAATGCGTTGCTAGCTAGACTATCATGCCCACCATTCAGGGTGATATGCTACAGAATTTTTTGCAAGTTTTTGCTGAGTGGAGAAAGTGGTTTCCTCACCAAGCTTCAGCTTTTCCCTGGGGAACTCCCACTTCTTATCATAGGGTAGTAATTCTGCTTGGTCATCTACTCCCAGCTCAGGATTAATGCTTTCTAAGGCACCTTCTTCAAAATTTGCCAGACCAGCCAGCATAAGTTCTTTGCGCAGTTTCTGGAAGGAAAAATTATTTTTGGGTACCAATAGAATATTCATTCTGCTATTTTACATAGTAATCAACTATCATCACAATTTTTAATAAGTGCATTTAACACTAAATTCATCTATTTTGATATTCATTATGGAAACAAATCATGTTTTCTCACCTGTTCTTTTCTGTTGTTTATAAAGAGGTATAAAATTATGAGGCAGAGGAATGTTGTACCAAGGGCAAGTCCAATCCATAGTCCAGTACTGACAACACTTTTGTCTGCAATTGAATAAAGCATTTATGATTATGGCAGTTTTAACTTTATGTAGACTGTTAGTTTAGCATTTAGAAGAAATTGGCCATTTTTCACTTTGTAAGGAAGAGGCTGAAGATGATTAAATGAAGCAGGAAATAATATAGCACCAAAAATAGTAAACAGTAAACAAAATCATGGATTGTTGTGCGTCACAGAAGAGAGGAACTATAAATAAAAATTTGGTGATTCCACGAGAAGATTGGAAACAAAAGAAAAATTTTGCTGCAGGAGAATGATGGTGATCAAATGAATTGACTGTAGAGTCAATGAAGAGTGGTATATCTTGTATTTTCATGGCCATTAACATTTTGAAAGGTAAATAATCAAGGTACAGGTATATGCCATCATACTCATTGGAATAATGTTTCCCATCTCTTTTTGAGGAAGTTAAACGATTATTTTGACAACCTGTTAAGAATTAGTTTCATGATTGAATTTTGCTAGCCAGCCTGGAAAATTCCTTAAAGAGTCACTTGAGAAATTAGATTTAATAGATTTCACTAGGTTTTTAAATACTCATATAAATATGTAGTGTTACCAGATAATGGTTTAGAGAGACTACTAACTACTTATAAGTACATGTATTGTGTATTTAACATTTGCATATATTATTCATACTAAAATGCATCTTCAATAATATTTGTGCTCCAATATCATTTTATTCCTGATTACTAGCACTTGCTGGTAATTCAGTTGTATCTTCTTTACTTTCGAAGTGGTAAATTCAATATCACTTAACCCTCTTAGTGCGGCGGGCCGATATATCGGCTTTCGTATCCCTGGAGAAAAGTGCGGCGGGCCGATATATCGGCTCTTGGGTAGGCTATTGTTTAAATCTTTGTAACTTATGGTTTTTTTCTTTAATTATTTATGGTTTTTGTGCTATCGATAGGTCGAATTTCATAGAATTACATAAGTATTTTTTTAACTTTTTACTAGCAATTTTAAATGCTTTTCAAAAAGTATAATTCCTACTATAATTTTTCGTTTAGTTTTGTACATGTCGGGAAGCTCAGCCTAATTGTTTGCTCGTTTTTTTTTCTGAGTGGTCTTTCCGCTATGAAAAGCCACTGAAAGGCTACTAATCTGTTTTCATCTGTAATTTTTGAATGTGTTATGTTGTGGTGGTGTTGATATGTGGCTGCTTATTCAGACTTTGTTGATACGATGGAAATGAGAGCACTGCATTGTAATCATTTTGGTTTCTCTTGCGGTCCATCCGATCTAATCAATTGCGCCCTGTGTATTGGATTACATTGTCAGCAGTTCTCTGTGAGTTAGAACTGGGTTTTTTTCTGCCTTTAGATTGTAAGCACATTGCCGCAGTCTCAAGGAAAGGGAAAAAGTCCCAATTTGACTCAGTGAGATCAGCCTTTTCAACAAAATCGAACTATGCAGAGGTTGACAAAAAAATTTGCAATTCACTGGTTTTTCTTTATTTATTTATAATATTTTCTACATGTCTTTTTGATTCTTTATTATATTTAAATATCGTAGTTTTATTGCAAGATGTTCTTAAAAAAATATTATTATTGTGTCTAAAAATCGAAATATTATTGCTAAAAAAGTATTCTTCAAATTTATAATGCTGCGATAATTACATTTATTTTTCAGATGATGTAAATGTATTACATCATTATTAACTACAATATTTTATTTTAAAATAAAAAAACTGCATATGGATATCTGAACAAATAACTTCATAATGATTTTTTTCCTATGGTGATACATTTTCTTAAATTACCCTTCGCACTTCTCACTGGTACCCCTGGAATCCCCGCCGCACTAAGAGGGTTAAACAGTAGTTTTGGAGTTATTAATCTATTCCAATATCTGTCATATCAGTTTAAGGTAGGCAATATATGTATAATTCTTTAATCCAGAGATATACAGATGTGTTACAGCCCTACTGTATTAATTTGAAATGTTTGAATTTAACAACAGAAAATTGTTTGCAGTGAATCTTAGATTTAAAGAGTTCCTTGATATCTGTGTAATTAGACACAAAATTATTTGAGCGCTGAATTCACTTCTGGAGTGAAATTATAGAATTTAAAAAACCTCAGATCACCACCACAAAAGAAGTCCTATAATCACTCATAAGTAACTATGAGAACAAATATCACAAAAGAACACAAGCTGAGAAAGGAGATTAGGAGCTGTTGCAATATTTCTGGCATCATCAGCAGCAAGCCTTGGAACACAACTTGTGACAGATTTGAGGAATTATGAGGAAAGTTGGATTATTTGAGGAATATGCACATGCATAATTTGAATTGAAGGTTTGTACTGAGTGCATTAAAAGTGATCAGTCCAAAATTATCGTTATTACTCTTCATAGCTTTTTACAAATGCAAATCCTTTTTATATCAATGTATTGAGTGGATAGTGGGATGTTTCAACAGTGCCTATATTAACCATTCATCAAGCATTCTAATTTATTGTCAGTATTCCAACTTAACAATCTTAATTCAATGGTCACAGGAGGACAAATGTATTACGCTAAGTGAGACAAAAATGGAAATTGAGGGAGTAATCAAAGTTTAGGGAAAAATAAGAGTGAGCAATTTTACTGGTAATTTTTGTGGCAAAAACATTTTAAAAAAATTCACCAGGGTATATGATAGAAATACTTGGTTGTAAGCTATGCCATTGAAGAAAATCACCAGGACAATATTGATTGGCACAAATAGATTATGGGCTAATGGCCAGAATGGTTCACCAATCCTTTCATTGATGTGAAGCAATCTTCGTGAGTTAGAAACACTCACCTTTAAGTTCCAAAGTTCTTGAGCCCTCAACGGTGCCAGCCTTATTCTTCGCCTGACATGTATATTTCCCTTCATCTTCAATGCTCACAAACTTTATCTTTAAAATTTGTCTGTCTTCACTGAATTCAATTCTAGTATTATTCTTTGGAACATTGTATAAATCTCCATCCTGTAATATTAACATTTTCAGCCTTTTAATTTTTTAAATACAAATTTCAAGTAATAATATATATATATATATATATATATATATATATATATATATATATATATATATATATATATATATATATATATATATATATATATATATATATATATATATATATATATATATATAAAAACTAATATACAACATTCATTGAAACTCAAATAAATTATGGTAATTTTTGCTACATCATTCAAAACTTGGCGATGAGTGACAAAGAGCGGAGGTTTTTGAGAAAAGAGTTTAGAGAATTATGGAAAAATAAAAAATTTTGGATGGCATTAATAGAGGTAGAAAAATTGCTGGGATAAAGAATGAGTAATTGTAATATGTTGTACAAATCACATTTAAGAATATTTTGTGCTGGGTGAGTCAGAGCTTAGGAGTATGGTAACGTTTAGTGCCAGGTTCAATCAACCTGTCACAAGCCTGACCTGAGTAAATCAAAAAGGTAGAATACAGTAGACTAATGCTAATAATAACAATGTAAAATTTACTCAATTTAGTCAATAACTTTAGCAGGAAAATAATTGGCAACCTTTACCTTGTACCATGTAATAATTGGTTTGGGTGTTCCTCCGACAATGCATTTAAATTCAGCACCACTTGGTGATCCAACATAGTAATAAGAACCATTCATGTTGCTATCCTTAAATGCAGGCTTTTGAATTTCTGTGAAAATTAAAGAAAGCACACTGTTTCAAATGTTCAATGAAGACTTAAATGAAAGCATCAAAATAAATGAAAAGAATTGTGGAAATTCAACCCACAAGTTTCATACTGAGTCATGCATTAAGTACTTATGCTATTAATGAGGTGATATCATTCTAATACATATTTCTATACTAGATGTCCTCATTCCATGACATATTGAGAAATTATCTGGAGCATGTAGCCAGCAGATTAATCAGTCAATTTGCTGAGAATGTTTCTAACTTCTGGAATTTCAATAATTTTTTGGACAGATAGATATGCGATTAGATAGAAATATGCATGCATATATAATTTTATCTCTCTAGTGGCCATCATATTTTTTATTAATTACTTAGGGGATGACCAGTTTGGGTTTAGGAAGGGGAGAGGTACGCGTGATGCCATTGCAGCAAAAAGATTGTTAATTGAGAGGAATATAGAATACAACCAGGAGGTATTTGCCTGTTTTGTAGATTACAAAAAAGAATTTGATAGAATTAATTGGGAAAAACAAATGAGTATATTGCAGAAAATAGGAATAGATTGGATGAAAAGGAGGCTAATCCGCAACTTGTATATGTCTCACACTGCACAGGTGCGAGTGGGGAATGGGGAGTCCGAATGGGCAGTGTTAGGAAGAGGTGTAAGGCAGGGTTGCCCATTATCACCGTTGCTGTTCAACCTGCATGCAGAGGAAATGATCAAAGAGGCATGGGAAGAACTGGAGGTAGGAATGTAATTGGGCGGGGAATTCGTAAAATCAGTTAGGTTTGCTGATGACCAAGCTTTAGTTTGTCAGTCAGCCAAGGGGCTGCAAGCATTGCTGAGTGAATTGGAAATTCAGTGCGACAGGTATGGGATGAGAATCAATATTAATAAAACAAAGGTTATGCGATTTTCTAGAAAGAAAAAGGCCAAGCTTAACATTAGAATAGGAGGGCAAAAACGAGAGCAGGTAGAACAGTTTACGTATCTCGGTAGTGATTTGGACCAACACGGTCAAAGTAGTAGGGGCGTAAGGAGAAGAATTGCGCTAGGCAAAGAGGCTATCACAAGGAGGAGAGAATAAATGACAGGGACGTTGAGTAAGGATGTTAAGAAAAGACTCGTAAAAACTTTGATATGGAGCGTAGCGGTACGGAAACGTGGTCATTGAATCAGGAGGATAGACGTAGATTGGAGGCTTTTGAAATGTGGGTGTGGAGAAGAATGGAGAAGGTGAAATGGACAGAGAAGAAAACGAATGAGGAAGTACTTGGTATGGCGGGCGAAGAGAGGGGTTTGTCGGGAGCAATCCTATGGAGGCAGGAAAAGTGGATGAAGGGGGTACTTAGCGGCAGTGGGATGTTGAAGACTGTAATTGAGGGGAGAATGTTAAGCAAACGAGAAAAGGGAAGGAACAGGATAGGGATGTTGGACGGGATGAAGGGAGGAAGAAAGTACTCAGAGATGAAGAGGGACCTGATATTGAGTAGGATTCTGGATTTTTTTTGTTTTGTTAGGAGTCACAAAATGTTTTATTTAGTAGCTGTGTCCATCCAAAAGTCTACCGTAATCAGTAGATTACCTAATAATAAATAATATAATTTTATGTGGGTTGTGGTAGTCCAGGGGTAGGTTGTGGGACTACTGTCCAGGGGGCCAGGATTCAATTCCCGAGCAAGCCTTTCTGGGTACCCTCAGCTTCACCCAAGCTGTGTGTTTTTCCAGGTACCAAATCTTCCTAGGAAACCGTACCCATTGCAGGGAAAGGAACTTGCCCCCTACCCTGATGTGTACATTTTATATGCCATCAGGCATAGTACTGTGTGAACTCTATCATCATCTATCAAATCGACCTTCAGGTTGACCACTGTGCTTATGGTTTATACTATTTTATATGACATTCATTAATAAATAACATGTATTACATTCCTTTATTATTAAGAAAATGAAAAATAATTACACACTTATTAACAAAATACTCAGCAATCACTCAACTCATATTTGTTTTGTTCTCACTGAGGAATCTTCCAGTTACCATAAGAGAGTGTCCGATTTTTGAATATTTTGTTTGGTTGCATTTTTCCTGTCTTTTCAAGATATGTGTCTTGTAACTGTTTTATAAAATATTTACTCATCCTTGACTCACCTGTCTAAAGCACTCATACTTAGTTTTACTACCATATAACAATCTATGATTCATACTTCAATGACCCACAGTTTATATCTTCCTTTTTGACATTCTAACTGCACATTCTCTCCCTCCTTACCTAGCTATCTAACAGACTCACTTCTATAAGATACTTCAACAACTTCCCACCAGAAAATGTATCCACCAGCAACTGTTATCTATTTTTACAACACCCTAAGCATGACTTCTATATCTTCCTCACAGCTAGTACTTTCCATCCTTCACCATATGCAAAGAGTATTTCATCAGAGATGAGAGGGTTTCAGGTTCAAATCCAATTGAAGCTGTCAGATTACCCTTGTGAAAATTCAGGTCGTGTGAATGGCTAATTTACCAGTATTTAGTGGGAAGTATGAGGTACTATTGACAGCTGGGTGGTTTGTAGGTTTCATCATTTGAGAAATCAATACAATTCTTGAGTTGTGCATTACAATGTGCTTTGCATAAACACAAAAGTTGATCAATTCATCAGAAACTATACAGTTATACCTTCAGCAGCAATTCATGGTGAAATGCTAGTATTAAATAGTGAATTTGTGAATAAAGAACATAATAAACTTTTTTGAGCGGGCATTGATAATGATATTACCTTTCTATTGAAGTTGTAATATTTAATTGTTATATTATACCCAGTGTCATCTAAAAATACTATTATACATGTAAAAGCTTGTCTTTTGGTACCATACTTCCCTCCTCTCTATCATCTATCCTGATTGTACCAATTTTTTTGGCCATAATTACATAATTAGTTCTCCAAGCATACTACCTTGATCAAAAATTTCCCGGAATTTATTCAGAAAATTAAAAATACAAGTTTATTCATCTAAATCTATATTGTCCCCTTCAAAGTAATCCCCATCGACTGCAACACACTTATGCCAGCGCTTGATCCAATCCTCGAAACATTTTTTATATTCGGTTTTCGGTATGTCCATCAGTGCTTCCTGCGATTTTTCCATTACTTCCTCTCGGCTGCTAAAACGCGTTCCCCGTAATGGTTTTTTAACTCGATTGAACAGAAAGAAGTCACAGGGAGCCAAATCAGGTGAATTCGGTGGCTGTTGGATGGTATTTGTTGCATTTTTCGTCAAAAAATTACGAATAATGATAGCACTGTGCGACGGTGCGTTATCATGGTGCAAAATCCACGAGTTTTCTGCCCACATTTCTGGTCTCTTTCGGCGAATTGCTTCACGCAAACGTCTCATAACGCCCAAATAATACTCTTTGTTTACTGTCTGGCCTTCTGGAAAAAATTCATGATGCACTACACCGTTGTAATCCATGAAAACCGTCAGCATTGCCTTCTTTTTTGACTGAAAACGACGTGGTTTTTTTGGTCTCGGCTCATTTGGTGAACGCCATTCACTTGCCTGATGTCTGGATTGCGTGTCGTACTCATAAACCCACGTCTCGTCTCCAGTAATGATCCTTTTGATGAATGTGGGATCGGATTCAGCCTCGCAAATCATGTCTTTTGCGACGTCAACACGGTCTCTTTTTTGCATGAAATTGAGGTCTTTTGGCACCAACTTTGCTGCTACACGACGGATACCCAAATCATTAACCACAATGTCTTGGGCGGATCCATAGGCAATGTTCAAGTCCTCCGCTATTTCTCTGATGGTTAATTTGCGGTTATTGACCAACATTTCTTTTACTTTATCAATTTTTTCACCGACTTTCGATGTCGATGGTCTGCCACTGCGTTCATCATCTTCGATTGACTCACGACCACTTCTGAACCGCTCGTGCCACTGGTAAACGACCGTTTTTTTTAGAGAATCGTTGCCGAAACACTTTTCCAACATTTCCAACGTCCGTGCGCCACTAAATCCGTTTTTTACGCAAAATTTAATACAAGTTCGTTGTTGCAAATTTAAATCCATTTCTGCAATTGTAAAAAATCGCCAACACACACAGAGATAGATGTACTCTTGGCTACGTAACTTTTGCAAATGTCAAGTTATGACACTAAGATTTAAAGGGAATATCAACAACAGATGTACCAATTTAACAAAAAAAACAGAACTCAAATCGGAACGATGGGAGCGCCACACGGTGGTTATTCCGGGAACTTTTTGATCAAGGTAGTATATCGGTGTACCTTAAGGATTTTTTAATACTGAGTTGGATTTTGAGAATGGCTAATCTCAGGCATCAATACTTCTCTTGATGAAAGGATACCTTCTTTCCACCCATAAATGATAGTTTTACCTCATTTCATCAAAATCCTAAGGCCCACTCTCAAAATTTACAGGAATTGGCTTTTTAATATCATAGTATTTTAAAAATTTAACTTAATTTTAAAATATACATTTATGATTACACAATTTTTCCACGAACTGGATAGTTTTGTTTCTTTTATGCAGGTACTGGGGTATAGGAAATATACATTCAATGTTTTAATTACAAATATGTATTCTTTCTATACATTATATTCAAAACCAGTAGATGAAATTTATTTGGGGGAGAGTTAAGTCATAGATGCTTTAGGAGAAAAATTTAGGCTTACTTAGCACTTCCACTTCCACAGCCATGACTTCAGAATCGTTTAGGTCATCTGATATCTTGCGCACTGAACAGGTATAATTTCCTGCATAATCCAAGGTTATATTATGGATTAGAACATCCACTCGATAAGAATAGTCTGTTTGACTCTTTACAATCTTGTAGTCTGAAAAAAATTTGTTGTCATTCAAGATATTAGACATTTTACATTCACTATGCCATATGTGTTAACATACCTCAGAATGAAATCAGACAGCAGTTGTAGCACCAATCATTTTAGTGACAAAGTATATGTGATAGCAGTAGCTGTGAAATTTGGGCATTCTTTTGAGGGCGAGGTGACCCTCCTTCAAGATAGCTATATATATTCATCAAATGAAGTACACAAGTTATTTTTCCACTGTTCTTTATTTTGGTACTATTAGTTTGAATGCTTCAGCATCATCATCAGGTACCTGATAATGATGCCTAAGTGTTGAAATTAGTAGTACCAAAATAAAGAACAGTGGAAAAATACATTGTGTTCTTCATTTAAGGAACATGAAGCTGAGCCAGAAACAATCGAATACACATACATGCATATTAATATATGTGTGTGTAAATATATATATATATATATATATATATATATATATATATATATATATATATATATATATATATATATATATATATATATATATATATATATATATATATATACATAAATATATATTTGCATAACAAACTTTGACAGCAACAAACAATATAAGAACACATAGAAGCATCAATCACACGTTATTTCTTGATCATTTTGATGGAATTCAGCTCCGTCTTCATCGGAAGAAATAGAAGTAATGATATATATATATACAGGTATATATATATATATATATATATATATATATATATATATATATATATATATATATATATATACATATACATATATATACACACATACACACATAGCTGTATACATAGCTACACATGCATGATCTAGAACAAAGTTAAATGTGGAGGATGATTGAAAGCTTCCACTTACTTGGGCCTTCCTCTAGCAATTTAAAATCATTTCTTTCTGAATTATATTTGTTCCATGAGATAATATCGGTAAAATTGAATGGAGAAGCTCCACACATTAACTTGACATCATCACCCTCAACTGGGTGACTTGGTTGTACAACAGCATTAAATCCATTGATTATATCTGCAAAGTAAAATAATATTATACCATTGCCATGCAAGATAAAAACAATTTACTCAGTTTAAGAAAGAAACAACATATTACAAACAAGAATTGAATTTGAAATGTTTTGAAATAATTTTTTTACAATCATGGACAACAATAAATAGCATTCCTACAAGAAGATGAAAGTACTATTGAAAGATTCAAAGTTGCAGCAATATAAAAAACAGTATATTTATATTGTGTTGTCTAGGATTTTTGATGAATCAGACATAGATTTTGAAGAAGCAAATAATGATTAAAAACTTCCTAGGCCATAATCTTTATATCTTGACCATAATCCAAAGTTAACAGCCTAGAGCATTTATACTTATCACTGCTTCTTGGCCATAATGACATACTTCTACCTTACGTATATTGAATAGAAAAGCATTTAATAATTCAACACATCTATTTTATAATGTGAGGGGGGAAATAATTATTTCACTTGGAAATAATAGGAATATAAATGGTAGTTCCTTGTTTGCTGTAGAAAACTCTTGGTAAATTTTTATTTACCAAGGGAAAATTATTATTGCAGGCTATGATTTTAAGTGCTAAGCTGAATTAGAAAAAGCTCTGGTAATGAAAAAGAATTTCAGAGAGAAAAATAGCTCAACAAAAAAGACAGCATTTCCACAGGATAGAATTTTGGTTTCCCCTAGTTTTACTGTAGTATCATTGGCACTAGTGGTATTAGACAGGTCACTCACATCTTGACAAAATGAAGAGGTGAGATTGGGTGGGAGATGGGAAGGGAGGAAGGGGTGGGGTAAGAGTTGGGCATTAACATGTAATGGGAGAGTAGGAGCAAGAGAGGGCGGTGGATTCATGGAGGCTAGTCTCAGGGTCCAGGTAGGGGCAGGAAGGTCATTAGTTGGTTCCCTAAAGTTCTGCTAGGAAGTATTTAAGGAATGGAATTTGTTGGAGGGGGAGCAATTTGGGGTGTTCATAGTTTCCTTCTTCCATGCAAGGGTCATTATGGCTAATTGTTCTTGGTTGTCCTACAATGCCACTTTCATCCCATTGTGTGCCATCTCCCACTATGCCTTATTTGTTGTGCAAAATCTTATTTTTTACTTATTTTTCATTATAATGGAATTCCACAAAGTATTGACCTCAACTACCCCTAAAAAACTTGTAGTTCCTAATAGCGTGTTGCTTTTCCTACTGGCAACTTTTAGCTGAGTAATACAAACCCACCTTGCTTTACAGATGTGGACTTAAATATTTACCTGTTAGAAAGAAGTTGATTGTTTCATTTTCACATCCAACCTCATTACAAGCCAAGCAAGTTAAATATCCTGAATCAGTAGCTTGTATTTGCAGGGTTGAGCTCTTTCTTCCTCCATCTTCCAATTGAAATTCTTCATAATACTTTTTCTGTAAATGAAAAATTTATTCACGTTAATTTTAAGTGAAAAATATAACATATAGCATCATATTTCATAAGTGAAATAGGTACTATATGCTACTGCTACTATTGCTATAATAATATAGAATGATTGATACAGGTCCCTTGATCCCAGTCAAGGCAAATGATTTTTACACTTTGAAATTGTAGCATTGGAATGCATATTAGCAGATGACTCTGTTAAAAGTTACCATTGCTGTATCTCCCGCAGTTTCTTGGAATTTTTCAAAGGTAAAAACAGCCCAAGTGTTTAAAGTTGGCTTTAACCTTGTGGACTGTGGCGCGTTGCGCATGACTACAAATGCCTGTGACATTGTATATACAGTATTTCATCACAATATCTTGTTTCTTTTAAGCCCCCAAAATTTCAGAGTTTATGAGGACACCTCGATAGCTTAACTGGATAAAGCACTCGACTAGATATTGAGGGATCCAGGTTCGAATCACAATCAGCGAAGAATTTTTACACTCTGAAATTGTTGCATTGAGCAGCAAAGAAGATGAGGTAATTCTTTCCTAGTGTTGTTGCAGAAGGGTTATGACAATCAAGTATTTCATATATTTTTAGATGCATGAACCATTACCATCTAGTTATTTATCCGTATGTATCCATATCTATCACTTCATAGTCTTCAATTCTTAACCAGTGATGATGTTCAATTGCACCAATGTAGTTAGCATAAAATATGTGTAGTTTTCAGATATAATCATTAAAATGTAACCTAATTACCCAGTGATTAGGAAGTTGAATCATTAATATGGGTGAGCTATTGGTTGGATATTGAAATTAATCAGAGATAATCTGAAGCCATTATGTAGAGGGCAAATGCCCAAATGCTATGGGTACCTTAATATTTCAGTCAGGGGATCATTTTCACTGAAGAAGTAATATAAGTAGGAAATGATGCATTTACTCATACATAGTCTCTAACTGAGCATTACTTCAAAGTTTATGTAAAACTCATTAAACTTCATACTTAGGCATACACCTGTTCATGGCTAATGCCTTTTTGCCCAATATATGTATTCGGTGTATAACATTCCTAACCGAAGATGGTCATCAGGTGACCAAAATGCTAGCACATACATGCATACATATTTTCTGTGTATATTTCAGACTAAGGGGTATATTTGATTAAAATTGGCTATAGAGTCAAATCAGAAAAAAGATCCTCAGGATATGACCTAGCCTAGTCCACTTAGTAAATTTGTCGGTGTCATGTAGAATACTTGGTTCCCCCTACTCCACAATTAACATGATTAGTGATACAAATTAAACTTCAATTGTCATACCTCAAAAGCAGTTTCATGTTCCTCACAGTTTGGATAGGAATGTCCGCAACTTCTGAAATACCATGTAATGTTGGGTACAGGGTATCCAACTACATCACATTTTATTTTGTGCTGCTGGCCATACATGTAAAACATTTTAGTTGTACTTTCATCCATGTCCACAGCAGGTTTATCTGAAATGAAGTCGGTAGAATTAGATGGATAATAAAATCTTCTTGAGGAGAACCTCTCTGTGATGAAATGAAAGAAAGAATATAGCTTTCGTTTGATATATATAAAAATAATTTTTTTATTCTTATTAAATATCACTAATTTAATATGTGCATACAAGTTATATTCATGGAGAAATTGGTCACACCCTTGTGTACAAGTGAGAAAGTAAATTGTATTGATAAGAGAAACACAGCAATCCCACAGTTAATATTTATTGAAGACCTTGGTTTCCCCACCGTGCAGCTAATCGTGCAAAGATACAGCATTAGGTCAGCGGTATGCATGTGTACAGTTTCAGAAGGAAGGGGGTGTGGGTGGAGGAGTGAGGGGGGGAGGGTTTGAAGAAGTGGTGTATTCTGTTGATGAGTGGGGCAGGGGTAGAGGGGATAGGGGCTGCTAAGCAGCTCACAGGGTTATTGCAACCCTCCCACTCCCCCCCCCTTTGTTTCCCCTTACCTCATCCATTCCTCTTGACCATGCAGTGCGGTCAAGGGAGATGGGTAAGAAGGTACTATGATGGTTGAGTGTGAAGATGTATTTAGTGAAAAGTGATGATGCCACAGTGGCAAAACAATGGTCCTCAATAAATTTCAACTTTAGAATTGCTCTTTTTTGGGATTGGGATGGTGCAGTGGCTAACAAATTGGCTTCCCACAAAGAGGGCCCAGATTAAAATCCTGGTGATTACAGATTTTTTCAGTGGTATCCCGATTATATGAAGTAGTTGAAGAATCATAAAACTTAACTATTTTAGCCATTATTTTTAGAAGTACAGACTTGAGGTGCTTTGTGGAGAGTTGTTAGGAGTCAGTGCGATGTCCGTCAGATGGGACATTAAACTGCGGGCCACTTGGTGCCTTTCGTTAAAAGTAGGCTAATGCCTATGCTGGTTTCTCCCCACCTTTCTCATCCATCCCTATTGGCACATATAGCCTTAGCTGTTCGTCACCTCCCCTCCATCTACAACTACTACTCTTACCTATACAATCAAGAAAATCCACTGAAAAATGGCGAAAGCAGTGTTATAAGAGAAAGTTCATTAAAAACTTAGTAATTATTCCAGAATCATGATTTTTCTGTTAACTTATACTTATAAATCTCTCAGCACTTGGAGTCGTCTTCCATAGTATATATGTGTGTGTGTGTGTTAATATATA
Organism: Hetaerina americana; assembly: GCF_022747635.1. Taxonomy (NCBI): domain Eukaryota; kingdom Metazoa; phylum Arthropoda; class Insecta; order Odonata; family Calopterygidae; genus Hetaerina; species Hetaerina americana. The sequence continues at coordinate 872,821 of NW_027286148.1, forward strand.
TATATAGTAACACATAATATAGAAACAAAAAAAAAAAAAAGAACACACACGTATTTTCTTGATATTTCGACGGAAACAATCCGTCTTCCTCTGAAGATATGATATATCTTCAGAGGAAGACGGATTGTTTCCGTCGAAATATCAAGAAAATACGTGTGAGTGTTCTCTTTTTTTTTTTCCTATATTATGTGTTACTGTCTATTGTACTATTCGGCACTTCCGTGTTACGTCTACGAAAGCATATATATATATATATATATATATATATATATATATATATATATATATATATATATATATATATACACACACATACATATATACTGCAATGGCACAATATATATATATATGTGGGTCGCGGTAGTCCAGTGGGTGGAGCATTGGACTGCTGACCGGAGGGTCCCGGATTTGATTCCCAGGCTAGGCACTCTGGGCACCTGCAGCTCCACCCAAGCTATGAGATTTTTTGGGTACCAGATCTTCCTGGGAAACCATAACCAGCACTGGGAAAGGAACTGGCCCTCCTACCCTGATGTGTGAATTTCACACGCCATAGGACTTAGTACTGGGTGAACTCTACCATCACCTACTGAACCGACCTTCGGGTTGATTACTGTGTTTATGGTGTTATATGTATATATATATATATATTTATATATATATATATATATATATATATATATATATATATATATATATATATATATATATATATGTATATAAAAGAGGACAACTTTATATATATATATATATATATATATATATATATATATATATATATATATATATATATATATATATATATATATATATATATATATATATATATATATATAAAGTTGTCCTCAGGATCATTAACAAAAGGATAGAGAGATGGGCAAATGATTACTTAGGGGATGATCAGTTTGGGTTTAGGAAGGGGAGAGGTACGCGTGATGCCATTGCAGTAATGAGATTATTAATCGAGAGGAATATAGAACACAACCAAGAGGTATTTGCCTGTTTCGTAGATTTCGAAAAAGCGTTTGATAGAGTGAATTGGGAAAAACTAATGAGTATATTGCAGAAAATAGGAATAGATTGGAGGGAAAGGAGGCTGATCCGCAACCTGTAAATGTCTCAGACTGCTCAGGTGCGGGTGGGAAACGGGGAGTCCGGATGGGCAGTGTTAGGAAGGGGTGTAAGGCAGGGTTGCCCATTATCACCGTTGCTGTTCAACCTGTATGCAGAGGAAATTATCCAAGAGGCATGGGAAGAACTGGAGGTAGGAATGTAATTGGGCGGGGAATTCGTAAAATCAGTTAGGTTTGCTGATGACCAAGCTTTAGTTTGTCAGTCAGCCAAGGGGCTGCAAGCATTGCTGAGTGAATTGGAAATTCAGTGCGACAGGTATGGGATGAGAATCAATATTAATAAAACAAAGGTTATGCGATTTTCTAGAAAGAAAAAGGCCAAGCTTAGCATTAAAATAGGAGGGCAAAAACTAGAGCAGGTAGAACAGTTTACGTATCTCGGTAGTGTTTTGGACCAACACGGTCAAAGTAGTAGGGACGTAAGGAGAAGAATTGCGCTAGGCAAAGAGGCGTTCACAAGGAGGAGGGAGTTGATGACAGGGACTTTGAGTAAGGATGTTAAGAAAAGGCTCGTAAAAACTTTGATATGGAGCGTAGCGGTACGGAAACGTGGTCATTGAATCAGGAGGATAGACGTCGACTGGAGGCTTTTGAATTGTGGGTGTGGAGAGGAATGGAGAAGGTGAAGTGGACAAAGAAGAAGACAAATGAGGAAGTACTTGGTATGGTGGGCGAAGAGAGGGGTTTGTTGGGAGCAATCCTATGGAGGCAGGAAAAGTGGCTGAAGGGGGTATTGACCGGCAGCAGGATGTTGAAGACTGTAATTGAGGGGAGAATGTTAGGCAAACGAGGAAAGGGAAGGAACAGGATAGGGATGTTGGATGGGATGAAGGGAAGAAGAAAGTACCGGAGCTGAAGAGGGACCTGATGTAGAGTAGGATGTTGTGTTTGGCTAGGGGCAACAAATTATTTAATTAGTAATTACCTCCATCCAAAAACCTACCTTAACCGGTAGATTACCTAATAATAATAAATAAATAATATATATATATATATATATATATATATATATATATATATATATATATATATATATATATATATATATATATATATATATGAAACACTTTTTGAAAGTCTCACGGACATGAATAATAATGCATAACACTTAGCACTAGTGGACACAAACAAAAACACAGAAACACACAAAAAAGAGACTCACTATTTTTCGAATTTTCGGTGGTCGTTGCCACCTTTATCAAGGAAGAGAGGGACAGAACTGAAGGGAATACGATGGCTGGAGCGATGGATGGAAGGGGAAGGTGGGGAGAGAATTCCGAAGGGACGGGTTTGGAGGGGCAGCGTTAGGAGGGTGGGGAAAATGTAGAAGGTGATGGGGATGGAAGGGGGATGAAAATATAATTGGAGCAGGTAATTAGTGCCTAATATTGATTCCTGGCCAATTCCAGGACTCCAAGAGCCAGATGAAGGATTGCTCTAATGTTTTCAGTTTCAGTGGAGGATCAGAGGGTGGGAGGGATGCTATGATGGATACACTATAGCATTTATCAAAGGGAGTGCTGTGTTCGGAGGTATGTTTGGGGATAGGGAGCATATCAATTAAGGAAGAGATTTTGCATGAGGCTCGGTGGTTGTTGATTCTGATATTGAGGGGTGTGGTGCACTGCCCAATTTAATAGCCAGGACAGGCGGTTATGTTAATGAAGTATGACTGGGTTTTTTAAGAAAATGGAAGTATTGGTAGCCGGCATACTTGAGACTGTACAGTTTTAATTAAGTAGTTATAATGAAATAGTGAAATCATGGATGAATATATATTTATGATAGATGAGATTCAGAGCAAAAAGTAGCATGAAATAATCTCACCAACTTTCTACAGGATACTTACCATGGACGATTAGAGTCAGATTCACACTTGCTTCCATGCCATCATTGATTCCTTTCAGCTGATATATGCCGGCATCATTGACAATTATGTCAGATATTTTAAGCATAATCGAAGTGGACTCTGCTTTGACTTCATATTTAGTAGAGGCCATTGAGATTTCCTTTCCCTTTGGATCATACCAAATCAGTTCGGGTGGAGGGTGTGCTGCCACATTCACAACCCACTGTGCCTTATGCTCTCCAGCATTCACCACAATTTCTTTACTCCCCTGGACAGTGAAGTTGATGTATTTAGTGTTGGGCTCTGCAATAAATAGTGCTGGCATTGATTTGATTTCCATATTGCACATGTAGGTTAGGTAATATTCATTGCACACTCACACATTGTATTGCTTTATATTCAAGAGAAATGATAATTAATATTTGTTATTTCCAATATACTATTTATATTCATAGGACCCTGATTTCAACACTTTGTGTCATCTTCAGGTGAAAATTACATGCATGTTGGCAAATATATACTCGTGCTGATTAGAGGGAGGGGTGGGGGGGTGGTATCTTCAATGAATATAATGTGTGAAAAAGGAGAGAAGAATGAATGTCTTGCATGAACATTTGGTGACAATCTTGTCTAAGAGTGTCAATCCCACATGAAATATTTTAAGGTAATTTACTTTTATTTCCTTAAAATTGACTATATATTATTAACTAAACAATTAAAGGCAAAGCAAATACAGAGTACTTGTCTTTAAAAATGTATAAAGGAAATATTAATAAAAACAACTTTTAACAGTAACAATCTAGTAAAATTTGGGCATTCAGCAATTCATTTTGAAAAATAGTTGCATGTCTCCACAGTTATTGTCTGCAGTAATTAAAAATAATTCGACATTCATCGGTGTTTAGGATATATTTCTGTAAGCTCTACCACTTTCAACTGTATTTCTGGCCGATAATGTAAAAATATAATGTTTAATGACCTGAAACCCATTTCTTAGTCACAAGACACTAATGCAATAGAGCCATACATATGTATATTATGCAAGATACTTGAGGCCAATATTTGAGGGACTGTCCTCATGCCATGTAAGATGACTGAAGTCCAATAAGACCCTCTCAAACCTGCCATAGAAATCTAATTTTTTTAAATTGAAAGATCATGACTATGTGTTTTCATTTGATATTGTACGAGATCAATTATAATGATGGTAGTCAGCTAGCTTAGTAACTAAATTCTAATATTGAAACTGAACCCCCATTCCCATATATGTATGCACATATCTGCCCTCTAGTGGTTTTAGTAGCCTGCAGTTTAACAAAATATGTTTATTGGATGTAATGGAACTGAATTTACCCATATGGTGCAAAAAAATAAAAATGTTAACGATTGATTCAAGCTTCATCTGTCCTCTCTAGTCAGAAAACATATTAAATTATGTCTGTACCATTGTTAAAAGTGGTAGCCTTGAGGAAATAGTATTGCCATTGGTACTCACCAAATACTTGCATGAATTTCTTGTCACTGTTGGTGTTGTGTGAGTGATCTTGTACAGTGCACTCATAATATCCCTCATCATCATGGGTCACATTCTGAATGATCAAATCTATTGATCCAATTCTATATTGAACAGTATTGTGAGTGAGTTTTGATGATGTTGCATTCCCCTTAATTATTCTTCCACTCTATTTGGTAGGGAAAAAATTAGAAGTAGGTAAAAATAAGCTCACAGATATTAGGTGGAACTACCTGTATGAATTTGAAGAAGAACACTTACCATTAGTCCTGATGGGTTAGGTATTTTCCAGTCCATTTTGAAAACAATCCCAATGTCAATTTGAACAGTGCATTCAATTCGCACATCCATTCCAAGAACTACATGTCTTATACTTTTTTCATCAATTTTAGGTTTAGCTACCTTATTAGTTTGTGCTGCAAATATTTAAAGTACAAGGTAAGATAAGGAAAATATTGAAATTGGGAATAATAAATGAATAAATCACAAATAAAGACATTAAATAATTTTTTAAATGTTGAGCATGCTAAGAACATAAATTTCAGACAAACAAACACCACATGTAACACATTCTAAACAGAGACCATGATTTCTTTTCACAAAGGAAAACAGAATGGGTTCAGTACCTTTGATACAGGATATCCCACATTCAACTACACCACAAGGGATTGGCTAGGAATTACAATAGGATATAAACTAACAAAGCTGTTAATAGGTGTGAGTCAGCCAGTACAATACTAGGTAATATTTGTACAAAACACAAGGGGGTTATCACATTCCAAACGTTGTGAATTGTGTTCAGCAGATGTTGTGTTCATTGTTTGACCAGGTGCCCATGTGTTATATCTTCCAGTGAAAGCAAAAATGGAACAGACTTGTGTGTTAGAGAGAAAAATACCAAAATTCCATCACAGTTGAGCTAAAAAAACATAAAAGCATCCAAAATATTCAAAATTATTAACTTGAACAACATGCAAAGAAATGCAAACAAAAAGTATCCCAATCCTAGAGATATACTTACAGTGAATGACTACAGTAATGGGAATTCGTTCAGTGAACTTTCCTCTTTCGGCAACACAAGTGTAAGTTCCTGAAGTTGCCACTACAGGATACCTAATGGTAAAACCTTCTTTTGGATTATAGCTATATCCACTATCACTAAGCTCAATCTGCAAAATAGGTTTAAAATGATTGAATATTGGATGACAAGAGGACAGGTTAAAGAAAATTTAATTTATGAATAATTTTGCGAGGTCAAATATTACTGTGTACAGTGACTTCGTAGTCTTTATTTAAGGTGAGAGTTGGCTTTTAGTTCTTGCACTGGCACTCAACCTATCAAATGGATGGTAAAATATCAATGCTCTGACATAAATCCCTGATCATTTTACTGGTCTAAAAATTCATAATTACATTATTGCATGTGTTTTGGCATGATATCTTCAAACCTTTCTTTTTTAGTAATCTCTGGAATGTGTCACATATGCTTATTGGTAACGATAGTTAGGCGGGGTTGAAAAAATACCTACTAAATATATTTAACATAAAACTGGTTGAACTCTCCATATCCCCTCTTATACCCTTGCACTCATATAATCCCCCATCATTCATGTTTACTGGACTAAGTAGAAATCCTTTTTTAGGATCGTAAGTCACCAAATCATCTGAGCAAGGTACCTAAAAATGAACACAATTGCATTAGATTTTTGTATAAGCAGAGCTTAATAGCAATAAAAATACCGAGAGATGATTTTCTTCTGTCACTGCTTTCTCGCCACTCATGACTTTATATATTGTAGATACTGAGTCACTATTTGTAGATCTAAATTAATCTGTCCTATCTTTTATGTCAGAAAAACTTCAGCTGCAGATAAACTATGTGGCCAGTCCTTAGAAAGTGAAATATACCATGGGTATTATGAACTGGTAGATATTCCTAAACATTCATTGAATACTGTTTCTGGTTAACTTGAAAGTTCGAAAGGCCATTTTGGATTCCAAAAATATTTCACTTGTAGAAAGGCGATATGTGATATTTCAAAAGCTGGAAGACTGAACTGGCATCAATGGAGGTGTTCGAGAATTAATTAATTTTACCAATTAAAACACTCATGTATCATTATTTACATCAGAGCTAAAATTTAAGAATGAAAATACATGGTATATACCTAACAATGCCATCGACATATTCATGGTTTGCTTTTATTGCTACTATTTTACTTTCTACATATATCACAAAAATTATTCTTCTTATCAATTATTTTACACATTTCATTCTGGTTTATCACAAGAAACTGTTGTTTTCAAGACTAGATCCTGTCTACTATCACTCAAACATGTGTGCCATTGCTTTATCAAAAAATCTAGGTATGGGTAGTATTTTAGGGGTCAAAGGTGGGGTTGAGAGGAGCAACTACCACTATCATTAGCCTACACTTAACAAGAGCTGCTTTTTGCCATGGTCCGATTCAATGGGAGGAAGGCTGTACTAGATGAGCCCTGTAGCATCCAGAAATGAAGACAGGGAGGAGTGGCATACCATTGAAAAAGCCATCCACTCTCTGGATACAAATCGAAGATTTCAGTGCTAACAAGGGACTGCATCAATTCAGAAAATTTTCTCCATTATTTGCTTCATTCAACCGTTAATATGAAGAAATTGTTCATTTAAAGTGATTTTTTATCTTCTCTAAGAATCATTGCAAACTTAATGCTATCTTTTTTTGACCAAATTGGCATATAGAGACTGATGACTCAGATGATTTTCTGTGCTATTGGACAGAACAGTATGCTTTCAATCTTTTTGTATGAGCTTCAGCAAAAAAAATGGTAAACTCTGTAGTCTTTAAACTGCTTTATATCAGCTATCCAAAACTTTGTAGGTCCTTGTGTTTAAAAAGAAACCGTTCTCCACTCATTCCTCTTTAATAGTCTCTGCGTAGGTAGTAACGTGAGCTCCCACCCCACTAGTCCCTCCTACCTCCTCCCCTTTCTAAATACTTGTTTGAGGCAAAGCAGTCCTTAAAATAGGCAGAGCATAGTATACAAAACTCTTTGATGGCCTTAAGATTATGCAGTGCACCAAACTGAGTTTGTTAAAATAAAAATGGTAGATCACTTGATACGAGAGTAGGCTGAAAACTAATGCACACATGCTTGTAGACCACAAACAAAATGACCTTCAGAAGCTTTCCTGGTGGAATATGGAAGTAATATTCCCCTCAATACGCATGCACAGGTTTGAGGTCGTTACATTCATCCAGTGTATTTTGAGAAGCGGAAGTATGGAAATGTGTTCTAGTGCTATGTCAACGCGAGCGAAACAGTGTGCTGTTATTGCATTTTTAACTGCTGAAAAAGTGGCTCCTACTGAGATTCATTGTTGTTTAAAGGCTGTTAATGGTGATGATACTGATGGTAGGTGTACTGTTAATCGATGGGTAGTAAAATTTCGTGGCTGCGAGCCTGGAAAATCCATAATTATTCATGAAACATGGTTTCGGGATGCATACCAAGTTTATGTGACCAAATTTCTAGAACGAAGGGTAACAGTAAATTCTGCTCAGCATATACAGACTCTAAAACACCTTCGATGTCATGGCAACACACCTTGCGCACAACTGTAGAGGCTCTGTGAAACCTGACATTTGAACCCATTCCACACCCTCTTTATTCCTCCGGTCTTGCGCCTTGTAATTTTTATTTTTTTCCTTAACTTAAGAGAAACTTCAAGGGTAATCATTACACCTCAGGTGATGAGGTGAAGGCAGCTGTCAAATCCTGGATTCGAGAAAAGTTGGAAGAGTTTCTCATTGACTGAATGAAAAACTTATTACACATTGAGAAAAATATCTTAGCCTAACAGTGACTATGCTGAAAAATAGATTTTGAAACTTAAGAATTGCACTTGAATGTACTTTTGCCCGATCATGGCTATTTCTTTTTGTTTGTGGTCTACAAGCATGTATGCATTACTTTTCAGCCTACCCTCGTTGCTCCTTTTTATAGGCAAAATATATTTATTTTGAAAATTAACTATGCAACACTTTCTTTCATTTAAGTTAATCGCTTCTTGGCCTACTTGACAGATGTATGTCATTTAGCAGAAATTTTAAAATTATTGAATTATGATTTTGGCAATGTCTAACAAAATTGAAGTACAGATAGTTGCTTTTCAGTTATTATAAATATACATCTGGCATTATAATCAACCAAGAGGTCTTACCACTTCACCATCTTTGTATAAGGTCACATTGACATCTGGAGATGTAGGTTTACAGGGTATTATGGCAGGTTCATATTCAATTTGCATTACAAGTCCATAACTAACATTATGAACCAGCAGTTGGACGGTGTCTGAAAATGCAAAAGAATAAGATTTATTTCTAAGTTTGCAGCATTAAATTGAGGAGGATATTTAAAGATCTACTTAAGACTGTTACAAGTATCAAAGATGGGCATCCATAGGGATATATTTAATGGCATCCAAGTCAATTCATACCACTCCTCAAGTGCTCTCCATGAATTACACCAAATCGGAGAGATTCTGAAACATATGTGTGATTCCTCAAAGGAATTGCAGAAAGGGTGGGAGAATATTTGAATATTTAAGGGGAGGCATGTGATGCCTCCCAGTGATTTCATCTTCACAATCAAATGTCATGATTTATAATTATCTTTTTTTTGGGCAAGTGAGATAATTTTCAGTGGCATATGGGAGTAAAATGATTATGAAACTGTGACCTAAGGCATAAGCTAGGATATAATTAAAAATATGGCAATGAATAGGACAGTAGTATTCATCCTACCAGTAAAATTCCTGGGCTATTGATCATAGTTATAGGAACTAACCACGGTAAAAACAGCAAATTTGCTGTATGTGATCAATTTGAGGTTTGTCGCTATTATTTTTCAATGTTTTCCTAATTTGAGTTTGCCTTGGTTTGTCTTAATTTTTGGAATATCAATCGAATATTTTAACTCATTTTCAATATGAATTAGGTTTAAGTACACACAAGGTATCACAAAATATATTATTTGGGTTGAAAGAAAAAAAATTTGGTATCAAGAGAATGTGTTTCATAAATATACAATGACACCAATTACATTGAAAAACCAGTTTATGAGATAAACCAGTAATTCCTTATTTACATGCGTATTTGGATGATAAATTGGGAAATGTGCAAAGGAGTGATGCCAATAGTCTGGTTTCTGAGATGACAAGACAAATCCATTTTTTTCCTCCTCTTGGACCTTGTATATAGAAACTCATTATCAAGGCATTAAGCATGAGAAACAGAAAGTTTGCAAAGAGATAGAGAGATACAGACTAGATAGAATGAGATACATAATACATTGATGGAAAATAGATGTGTACAAAAAACCAATTTCAAGATTTTGATTTTTTCATTTTGCATTCCTGTTCCCTGGACAACAAATACATTTACACATTTTGAAGTGTCCTCCAGCTTTAGATCATCAAATGCGATGTACCTGAAATTTTATATAATTTGTGCAGTAGTCAATTTAGAGGAGTATACTTACTATTCACGTACACATAGATCTTATCCACATCTTCAACTGCTTCCATGTCAGTTGTCTCTCGGTAGTGACAGTGATAGTAACCAGTGTCCAAATAGTATGAATTGCTCACCTCTAAATGTGATGTAAATGAGTATTCAGAGTCAAAGTTTCTGGAGAAATTAATTGAGATGTGAGCCAGTTCACTCTGCAAAGCAAAATACAAATATAGTCTTTTCTTTTGGAAAATCAATTATGTGTTTACATTCAATTTTGTTCCATTGTTTACATTACAGTCGTGAACAAAGTAACAGGATCGAAATTGGAAGTATCCTTACTGACAAACTAAACTCTAAGCCATTTTTGGTGGGATAGTTGTTATGTATTCTATCTCATAATTATACAAAGCATAAAAAATACAATAAAAGGAGCAGGCAAATATTTTAATCTGAATTTTCATCAGCTGGTATTTAAAAAAAAAATGCAAAGTAATTTATTTAGAGCAATAGGTTTTTATCAGGCGTGAAACAGTATTTCAATTGCAAAATGGATTTTGAATAATAGTAGATGCACTGCAAGTATTAACGGCTATTATTGCCACTTGGGGTGGACCATGAGTGTACAGCCCCTCTCAATACTCATCAAATTATTTCTTCAGATGGAAACAGACAAAAGTGTCGCTTCATGAGAAAGTAAGTGTCAGTGAAAGTTCATGGGGAAAGTGTAATTACGATGTACAGGAGATAGTTAATTGTGCCAACAGATTCAGTACATGCAGCATAGATAAGTTTTAGGTAAATAACTACTATAGACTTTGTTGGCACATCAGAAACAAAATGAGATGGTATAGCAAAAATTATTAATGCAGTTTGGCCCACAATGAATCTAAACACATGAAACATTTTATTTGCGTGATCATTTCACATCCCTGGCTATGCAATTGTTAAAATAGCACAGCTTGTACAAATGCATATGGTGCTCATGTAGCACATGCACATATGTGGAGATGCACGCCAAAAATGCAAAAAAGATTTCCCTGTATTCTACGTATTGTGAAAATTTAATGCTTGTATTATTTGAAACGCAATGTTAGGGAAAATATAAAACAATAGGGTAAGTGTATTTGTATTAAGTCTGTCCATCCAAGACCTATCTTAAACAGTAATCTACCAAATAAAAATAATCTTAAATTTGTCAGGTTGCCCTTCATTTAGGGAAAGAGAGAGTTTTTGATTCATTTTTATGAATGAAGCAGTAGGACTTCATGAAGCAATCCTTCTTTAGCAGAGGTTGACATGGATATTAGAATATTTCCTCTTTCCATAGCTATATAGCATATTATTGAGTAAAAAGTTTTCTAAACTAGGTACTTCAAGTAAATTAATGGTAATTATAAATACAGGAAATTGTCATATTCTTCAATTTTTTAAACAAAGTTTTTCATGAATTTCATCTTATTCCTCTAGCTTTTCTATTTCTATTCATCTAGTCTTTTCAATATCTTTTAAGTCAAACTAATTTTTTAAGCATACTAGGGAAGGAACCCCTTCAAATAGTACCATATTCCTTCTGGATGATAGGAATGGCTTATAACTTTTAGAATATGACATGCAGGTGAGTCTTACAGAGTAAGCACCAAAGCTTTACTTCAAACATTAATTGGGCACATGGTTAGACCAATGGGCAGGTTGTTCTATGATTAAACCCGAACATTTAGAACAGAATACTGGTGCATTTGAATATTAACTGAAGTTACCTGAGGAATTTCCTGAGAAGGGAATATCATTGATATGAATTATAGGAATCATTCATTTGATTTTTCATGCATTTCTCACCTCATCCACAAACATTGTGTACATTGGAATGCTCCAGTTTATTGGCCTGTTCCCTTCACAGTATAATTTAATTGTGTCACCTTGAGAAACCACTATTTCTTCCTTATTTGGGTATAGTCTTGGAGGCTTAAATTTCACAAAGGTATTTCCATCTGAAATAAAAAAGATACAATAAATATCCAGCAACAAAAGGCATAATATTAAGAGTATATTTTATTTAGAAGATGGTATATGAGTTGAGCATATTGGTAGGATCTAGATACATCAGGTAGGAAAGTTTATACGACTTTGTAGCTGCCCTAATCATATGCAAATATATTTTCCACAAATAAATGGAGATCACTGATGATTGTGAGAAGAAGTTTTTTCCTTAATAATTAAGCTTGACATTGTGAATGATTTTAATCATTTACATACCATCAGTTGCAATGGAATAAAAGCTCAGCACAAGAGGATGTAATGACTTGAGGATAACTACTTACAACTAAGCTATGTTTGCTAAGAACTCATGTTATGCTGGTGTCAAATTCCTGAAAGCAGCATCTAGAAAACTAAGGGAAATAGAATATTTGTTTTTATTTAAATCTAAACTTAATCAGATCCTCTGGGAATATTAATTCAATACTGTGGATAATTCATATCTCTCTCCATTGATGAATAATTTTAATTCTTATGTATGCTATTACTTCTCCTGTTTACTGTTTTCTTTTTTATTTGTGACTATTATTTGAATTCACATTCCGATTGCACTTATATTAGTGTCTGTCTGTAATATTTGCAAGCAATGTGATGCGCTCCATACATGTCTCAAACATGTCTTTTAGGAACCAATAAACATCACTCAATCAATATTTTAAAAGTCATTTGCTAGACTTTATAAGTACCTGTTTTTCTGAAACTTTCATTGTTATTTTGTGATTAACATTGGGAAATAATTAAAATTCCTAGGACTGTTTTTCTGTCATGTCTTTGCTCCTGATAATTGAGGCTCAAAATGGAAAATCAAATGCTGAATTTTACTATTCCTTGACCCTGGAAATACCTGAGTTGATGACTGATTGTTGGATGATTAACCAAAAGAATAAGATGCCAGGAGTCCAGTTCTGTCTTCAAAACTTCTCTGTGCATCAAAACAATGAGGGAAGAAAGAAAAAAGACTGGGGAAGTATCTCACATCACACTGCCCAAAGAGCGGGACTCTAAATGATATTTGGTGTAACAAAAGGTGAGTTTGACCCATCAACCTCACAATTTTATCATTAATAATGGCTGATTGATGGATGTAAATGAGATGGGGATTCTCTTGTTTTGTGAAAGAGATTTGTGTTTGGAAGTTTCCTAAGTGTACTTTTGTTTTACTGATTGATTTTATCTATTATCTTTTGTGATTATTTGGGACTTGTGTGCCACCTGACACTGTCTATCAGCACATGTGTATTTTTAATGATAATAATAATAACTTTCGATCAAAATTTCCACGTTAAAAATTTAAGCTATGATATGAAAATAAGTTTATTTTTAGTTTTTCAAATTGTTATATAGTTTGAACCAAAACTAAATTGTATTCTTTCTACTATGCAATTATATATCCTATGGCACTATAGAAAGATTTGAAATATATTTCACTTTATCCACTGTGACATATAACATATTATTGAACCTTATTAAAATTTTTATAATTGATATATTAATGTTGTGTTTGTAAAATATCTTGTAAAAATTTAAAATTAGAATATCTGACTACTTGCACAAACAGAATTCATCTACCCTTGGAATTCCAATCAAGGAACCACCAAAATCATTGGAAAAGGGTTATTCTTCAACTTCTTCCATTTAGAGGAACAAGATTCATTCAAAAACAGAATGGTAAATATGGTTTATATGACATAAAACTTAACACTGCAATCTATGTTTAGTCTTTAGTCAGTATTCAAGTTATTTTTATGTACCTAATACTGAAAATCTGTCATATATGGAATGCTATTGAATGATATGAATTTAATTAGGCTTCATTTAGAATACTCATATAGTGTATGGGATCCTCACGAAATTGGATTGATTGCCAAATGGGAATGCATGCAACATAGAGGAGCTAGATTTGTAAAATGCTGCTTTAATAAACTTAGTAGCGTATTCAAAATATTAGAGGAGAAAGACTGGGAATCACTCATGGAGTGAAGGGTAAATTACAGATTGAAGCTCTTGTATTAATTGGAAAGATGTCTCTTCAGGAGTGATGTTGAAAATGTGTTATTACCCCCATCGTACCATGGTAGGCAAGATTATGTCAATAAAATGAGAGAGATTAAGTGAAGAACAGATACATTTAAGATATCATTTTTTCCACAAACAATAAGGTATCAGATAAAATTGTCCAACTGTGGTAGGGTCGTATTTAGGTCAAAATTAGTCTGGTGTGTATTCACCCCCTGCCACACACCCTAACACTGGCTTGCAGAGTGCTAAAATATCAAATAGATATTTGGTATGATTTTTCATTATACCACATTCTGAACAAATAAGTAAAATTTCAGACATTCTAAAAAATAAAATAAAATGCATAAAAGCTACATTTTTTATTTCTGTGAGGCAAATATAAGGTTAGGAATATTTTCTTATTTATCCTTTTTATAGCAAGTGGCTAAAGCAAAAATAATCTCTTTCTCTAATCATATCTAAAATAGAGATGAAAATTAGAAAAAATGGGTAGACCATTGAAAAAGAGGTTGGTTAGTCCGTCAACAGCTGCCTGATAAAGAAAGAGGCTGCAGGGATCAGATGAAGGCTACCGTAGAAAAGAGAGAGGAAGAACCACTAGTTCATAGGATTACCAATGAAGACGAGGACAGGAGAATGGGGGAGAAGGGGAGATCTAATATTGGACTGCATTACTACCTTGATCAAAAAGTTCCCGGAATAACCACCGTGTGGCGCTCCCAACGTTCCGATTTGAGTTCTGTTTTTTTTGTTAAATTGGTACATCTGTTGTTGATATTCCCTTTAAATCTTAGTGTCATAACTTGACATTTGCAAAAGTTACGGTCGGTTTTCGGTATGTCCATCAGTGCTTCCTGCGATTTTTCCATTACTTCCTCTCGGCTGCTAAAACGCGTTCCCCGTAATGGTTTTTTAACTCGATTGAACAGAAAGAAGTCACAGGGAGCCAAATCAGGTGAATTCGGTGGCTGTTGGATGGTATTTGTTGCATTTTTCGTCAAAAAATTACGAATAATGATAGCACTGTGCGACGGTGCGTTATCATGGTGCAAAATCCACGAGTTTTCTGCCCACATTTCTGGTCTCTTTCGGCGAATTTCTTCACGCAAACGTCTCATAACGCCCAAATAATACTCTTTGTTTACTGTCTGGCCTTCTGGCAAAAATTCATGATGCACTACACCGTTGTAATCCATGAAAACCGTCAGCATTGCCTTCTTTTTTGACTGAAAACGACGTGGTTTTTTTGGTCTCGGCTCATTTGGTGAACGCCATTCACTTGCCTGATGTCTGGATTGCGTGTCGTACTCATAAACCCACGTCTCGTCTCCAGTAATGATCCTTTTGATGAATGTGGGATCGGATTCAGCCTCGCAAATCATGTCTTTTGCGACGTCAACACGGTCTCTTTTTTGCATGAAATTGAGGTCTTTTGGCACCAACTTTGCTGCTACACGACGGAAACCCAAATCATTAACCACAATGTCTTGGGCGGATCCATAGGCAATGTTCAAGTCCTCCGCTATTTCTCTGATGGTTAATTTGCGGTTATTGACCAACATTTCTTTTACTTTATCAATTTTTTCACCGACTTTCGATGTCGATGTTCTGCCACTGCGTTCATCATCTTCGATTGACTCACGACCACTTCTGAACCGCTCGTGCCACTGGTAAACGACCGTTTTTTTTAGAGAATCGTTGCCGAAACACTTTTCCAACATTTCCAACGTCCGTGCGCCACTAAATCCGTTTTTTACGCAAAATTTAATACAAGTTCGTTGTTGCAAATTTAAATCCATTTCTGAAATTGTAAAAAATCGCCAACACACACAGAGATAGATGTACTCTTGGCTACGTAACTTTTGCAAATGTCAAGTTATGACACTAAGATTTAAAGGGAATATCAACAACAGATGTACCAATTTAACAAAAAAAACAGAACTCAAATCGGAACGATGGGAGCGCCACACGGTGGTTATTCCGGGAACTTTTTGTTCAAGGTAGTATTTAGATTCTGCAAACAAACATTCTATGATGTTACTGCACAAAAAATGAAGGAAGTTTTACGTTCAATTGTAATTTTGTCATACATAACACTTCCAACCTGAGAAAATATTATTGTTTTCAAGCATTTCTGTCATTACGGAAAGGTGTCATAAAAAAAACCAAACAGGAGTCCTCTGGTACAAGATATTCTGCAGTCCAACAATAGTTGGCAAAGTAGTATTGGGATGCGATTTGGAACCAACTGGTAGACATACAAAGTCTGTCTCAAAAAGAAGCAGAATAAATATACTGAAAAAAATGTATGGCAGATCAAAGTACAATTTGCTAAAATTCTTCATTAGAGCACCATACTGTATTGACACACCAATGCCAGTGCTTTTGCCAGTTGTGGTATGCTTCCTGTGAGACATCAACTAGATCCTTGTTCAGGTACCTCATCATGGCCTCTTTGACATAATCCAGTCGACCAAAATGGTACTCAAAGGGGTTGTACCAGGGACGTACTCAAAACCCATGTCACCAGTAACCACCGATTCTAAATAATTCCGGTCACTTTCACCTTGGTCCAAGGGGCCCAAGGCAAGATTGTCACACAAGCAATCTTCCGACAGCACCTTGGGGACCATCTCGGCACACCTAGCTCATGGTTAAATCTTCCGTAAGAATGCAATGCACTATGGTTTTCTGAATATTGCACTCTTTTGCAAAAACATCCAGACACTTAGGGGTCAATGGAAAATGAGCACTTGTCTCCCTTTTTGCACATTTTCATCCCACTGTGTTGTTGATGGGTGTCCAGGGCATTCCTCATCGTCAACCTCCTCGTTACCCTCCCTGAACATCCTGCGCAAGCAGAATACCATTACTTGGGACATTTCACCATCTCCATAAACATTCTTAACCATAGACATGGCCTCTAAACCCAATTTTCCGAGCTTAATGCATAATTTTATAATTTTATCGCATATGAATGTTCCATGGAATTTGGCATCATGAATTCCTGACAACCGTCAAACAGGGGTCCAGGCTAGCAGCAATCCGCACACTGTAAATACCCACAGTAAACTGACAGGGGTCACATTTCTTTCCCAAGATCTCCAATCACTCTTCCAACACAAATCACCCCACCATAGCCATCTTCATTGGTGGCAAGAAATCATTCTACTTATTTTTACCTGTACTTGAAGATTAATTAATTGATCATTGAGTTACTTAGGGAAGTTGTGAATATGCACACACTAATACTCTTGGCCAAAGGTGATTGATGGAGTTAAGAGCTGGGAGGCACTTGTAGATTTATGGTATTTTCCAAAATCTTCAATTGAAAGATAAAGATCCTTTGGTGTGCCCCAAAGATTCCTCAGCAAATAGTGTAGTGAATGGGTGTAGCTCATTTGCATCAAATTCATGATGTTGCAATTGCTTGTCAACACAAACAAATCAAACGAAATCCCTCTTTTGGTTAACTTTAAATATCAGTTCAAAGTCAATCAGAATCTAACATAATGAACAACTGATCGTAGCACTTTTCCACTTGGCAATTATCATTTCAAATACAGGGCTTGTATTGCCGGGAGAAATGTATTGTTGGGAGAAATGTCTAAACTTCTGTACTCAAAGTATGTCAACTTAACCCATTAATTCGTGGAGATGTACCTTTTCTTCCAACAAAAAAAATGCTTTTTAACACCTTCTGATGGAAATTTTTTCATCCTTTGATTGTGAAAATGAGCTAATCTTTCCTCTCGCTCTCCGGATTTCATTCGCGCTCTTAAGGCCAGAATTCCCTTGGAACATCTAGGTGTTCGGTCGGCTTGCATCAATGCAATCACAAAAGCGGGCCTTCTCGCGGGCACGTGCGGAAGCAGCTGAATCTGGAGTCGAGTTTGGCGCGTCAGCAATCGACGATGCGATTCCTCCGCGTGGAGGCGAGCATCGCGACGGGTCCCTCGGCCCATTTCACGCCCCCACCCACCTCCCGAGAGTCAAGGGGAGGGGCGGCGAACGAGGGAAAGTGGGAGTGGGGGGGCCCCCCGCCGCGTCGCAAAACAAGGCCGTCGGAAAGTTACCGACGCAAAGAGATTTTTGACCGATTGAAGAGTAAAACGGTCGGGACGGCGAAGGTTGGGGGAGGGGTCGGGCAGGCCTCCCGCCTCTCTCTCTCTCGAGGGGCGGCGAGGCCACGGAGGGGGCATGCTGTGTGCCCCACGGTTAATCGGAGGCAAGATGATCGGGTCTGAGAATGGCCGCGACAATATCGCCATTTACTAGTACCATAATTTACCGCGACCTCTTTTAATTCCCGTACTCTGCATTAATATTCAGAATACGCTATCACACCTACCACACAAGGTTGTATTTTAATAGCTATCCGCTTATACTATTACTTTTTTGGTCAGCATGAATGATATCGTTTGCAAAGCAGAGTAAGCAACCAGGGAGCATGTCAGCCACGAGTATCAGTCCCTGTGTTTAATTTAAAGTGTATGTAAGAAACTATGAGCAGATAAGAGAAAATCAAAAGTATTATATAAGCCTTTACTTATTTATGATTGCTGGATGTCTTTAACTATCCTAATAATTCCCAAATGGAAATAGCAGTAATTTACCCATCTTAAAATAATCGTAATTCACATTGGGGTCTCTGAATGAATTGAATGAATGAATCGAGGAACGCTGGCTTGTCGTTAATATAATCGTAAAAAAATTATTCCGCATGAATATTTAGGTAAAGTCTAACTAAAACGTCTGCACGACGAAGAAGAACTAAAATCGCATATGCCCGCAATTTAATTATCGAATCAAAGTCATGTCACTTTAGCTCTCTTAGACGCCTTCTGTTGTTCCACTTATGCATTTAAAACTAGCACTATTGCAATTACTACGGGTAAAAATTGATCAAATCATAGTTTGAAACTGAAATTACCGTAACATTTCGTCATATAAATTAACTTGAATATGATTTTTACCATTTATTCGTAGTTACAGCAAGAGAATTGAACGGATAGAAATAATGGAATTTACCTTTAGAAGTGAATTAACTTGAAACTTGAATTGACTTCTGGGAATAGATTTTTATAGAGCTAGGAAAAACGAATTCAGTCTCACCGTGAGTCGCAAGGGGTTATTTAAGATTTGTTTTCAAGAATTATTTAGTATTTTAATATAGTAAGTAATTATTAGTATTTTCTACCCTGATTGCATTTGGTAACTTGTAGGAACAGGTACCATTCAGGTACCGTTGTTCTGATAAATGGATGTATAGGGAAGGTTTTCTGATCAACTTTTAAAGCAGCCTTTGAGAATATTAATAATAATTCCAAGCTATTTTCACAAATTATTCCAACAATCTCATTGGAGTAGCTGATTTACGCTTTGATCACAGGCAACGCGAGTTAGGAGATCTAGGAGGGATGCTTTTCCGAACAAGAATAGAGAAAAGGTTAAAACCGCAGGTCCTTTGCGATATATTTAACAGCATGATAACGATTAAGAAATCATTTTTCCATGTTTACAGTAATATTACCCATTTTTGTTTTAAGCAACTTTTAACAACGAAATGAACCGCACAAGGAGAAGTCATCAAGCACCGCGAGACTTTATCGGAGAGAGTCGGCTTTGATATCATATTTTCATATTTTAGCACTCTGCAAGCCACCACTAAGGTTTGTGGCAGGGGGTGAAAAAAACACCAGACAAATTTTGATCCGAATATGACCCTACCGCGGTCGGACAATTTTATTATGATCCCTTATCGTTCGTGGAAAAATGGCATATTAAATCTATCATTTATACACTTAATCACTCTAAGTTTATTGGTATGATCTCTTCTATCGTAGCACGATGGGTCTCAATAATACATTTCCAACATTATTGCTGAAGAGACATCCATCCAATTCATGCAAGATATTTAATCTGTAATTTAAAATTCGCTCCGCGATAAAAATCTTGAAAACTGCGACGTGGCTCTTCTCGAGTAAACGCAAATCTCGCATTTTAATAAAATATTCCCTACTGATCTTCGACCGTGTAATCTGTTTTGTCTCAATGAACAAGATGGGTCATGGCTGCATCTCCAGCAAGGCTATAGGTTACGACATGGAAGTTGATACGAAGGAGCCACACTCCAAGGTGGGAAAAAGTCGTCATCTTGTTTGTGTAGTGAAGTGGGAAAGTGAACGGATTACATTAGATGTACGTTGTGTCGCAAAGTTTTTGATCGTTACTATAGATAAATCCAGGTTGGGAGCCTGATGTTTTTTTTAACACTTAGCATGCGTCACTGAAAGCTCCCATATTTCTAAGATTTCCATTTCATAATTCAACATATAATGGTTCGGTCTGGTAAACTATTGAATTCAATGTACATGTAAAAACCTATTGCAAATTCTGGTATCATTAATAGAGTTTCAACTTCACAGGAAAACATTTCACTGTGGGAGGTCTATTTAAGTTTTACATGCGAAAACTGTTGAGAAGTTGGCTGACATGCAACCATTATATCGCCTCAACATTAATGACGCCAATAGGTGTCTTATCTCCTTTCTTCGAGTTCGATTCTGATTTCCTCGCTGTGATGAATTATTCGGAATTTCCGTTTTCAGCATTTTATGGATCCCCTCCCTTTCACATTTGCTGCTGGAAATTTCCACAGTGGCTATTAAAAATTGGCATTGTAGGTGAAGCACACTTAATTTCGCGATGGGCTGTATTCTTCAGTTGCTTCTATTTACGATTACTATTCGGAATTATGTTAGAGGTTGTAATTCATAGCATCGCATAAATCAGGTTTCCGTAGCACATGAATGCTTAGTTGTATTTTGTTTTCCTTTTACGGACGGTTATAGTGCCTAATTCACCATTGACCTGCATTGCCTGTAACGTAATGCTCGTTCCAAGAAACTGCGGGAGATGCCGCGACAGTAACTTTTAACAGAGTCAACCACTGTATGTGCATTGCAATTCAACAATCTCAGAGTGTGAAAATCATTCACCTTCGGTCGAAAATTGAAATTTCGGAATGTATTAGGACGCCTCGATAGCTTACCTGGCTAAAGCACTCGGTCGGACATCAAGAGACTCGGGTTCGAATCCCGGTCAAGGCGAATGATTTTTACGCTCTGAAATTGTGGTGCCGCTCGTGTTCAAAACATCCAAACTCTAATTTCGTATGATATTAAGGCCTTTGCGGTGATTTCAAGATGATTCCGTAATGCTTGCTGGTCGTTAACCCATCTCACTTGGCGATGGTTTTACTGGAATGCCAGTCAAAATCATCAGTTAAGAAGTCGCTGGTCATTTGCTGAAACAATAGGACAAATTCTGGCGCCCGTTCGAACTGGTCCAATGAGGTGGGTCAGCGCAAAGACACGACCAGTTAACCAAGAAGACGTTGTGTGTAGCATGCTGACTATTACGTCAGAAATCTTAATGTAGTATATACTAACTCGGAAGAAAGTATATACGTAGAAAAGATAAAATGTTGATATCGCCTAACGAGATTGATGAAAATTCACAACATATTGGAGAAAAAATCATTTTATTGGTTTCACCGACGGTAAAGCTGCTGTGGCCCCGAGAGAGAGAGAGGGGGGGGGGGAAAGGGAATCCATCGAAGATGATTGTCTGCTGGGAGATAGAATGAAGGGTTACAATGTGAAGAAAAACAATAGCATATGAATAAAATATGGTTTCTGGTACAAGATCAGATCGCCGAACAGATATTATGCGGGACTGTGAAACGTTTGTGAGAGAGGAGGGGCGTTGTTATTTAGGGAGAAGAATCAGCGAGGATGTAAGCATTCCAAACCTTCTTCCTCTTCATCCTTCTCCCCTCTGTCCTCTCCACCCCTGGAAACATTTCCTACTACCTTTATCACGCTTCTGCCTTTTCCCAACGACATCAGCATCTCGTCCTACCCGTCCATCTCACCTTCTGTACTGTTCACAGCGATCACATTTGAGTTCCCTCCGAGTACACACATACACGACCTCTTTCTGATTGTCCGCGTCCGTATGTTACTACACTCGGCATGAAGCTCTTCGCAAATGTTTTTCTAGATTCTATTAAAATTATTCCAACTATCAGCAACCCATTCACCCTCCTTACAAGTAATATTTCCCGTCTCGATACCCATCGTGCATTTTTCTTCTTCTGTACAGATTCCATTCTACAGATTTCCCATTTGATGTCCTATTGTGTTCCACTTTCTTTCCTTCCAGTAAAAAATTAACAGTTTCTTCTCCTTTTCCAAATATCATCACTCTTGTATTGCCAATGTTTACCATTCGAAAATCCTTTTCCCTATTAATTCTTTCATTCACAGCCCATATCTCTTCCTTTGAACACTTTCCGGTTGTCCAATTAATTTTTTTATCATTCTCCACAAAACCTCTTACCTCATCTAGAGCTTTGTTTTTAAGTCTTTCCGTGAAAATTTCGATAAAGAATTTGGTGCATGTATTAAGATCATTTCGCTATAGATTTACACCGAGTCCCCCCTACCCTGATGTGTGAATTTCACACGCCGTCGGGCTTAGGACTGGGTGAACTCTACCATCACCTACCAAACCGACCTTCGGGTTGATTACTGTGTTTATGGTTTATGGTTTTTTATACACCAAGAAGCCATTCGACCAAACGGAAATAACAGTGACAAGCGGGCCTGGAAGTTAGGAAGCACCGCCTTAAAGCGTGTATCTTTATCGTGTTTGGTTTTATTTGGTAGAGCAATGAAACAACATAAAATCGCATTGGTGAAGTGGTGCTGCAGGCAAAGGACGAAGAATAATGAAGGATTGAATATCCAACGAAGAGTTACTACAACGAGTGCGATAGGAAAGAAACCCAATGAAATCTGTGAGAAAAGAGATCACCTAATTGGACACATTCTGAAACTCGATGGGCTGGAGATGACTCTCGTCGAGGCAAACCGTACGAGATAAGGTGAAGAGGAATGAGATACGTGGAACAAGCAATGACAGACGACACAGATTAAAAATGTGTGAAGACGTGAAGAGAATGGAAGAATTGAGTGCAGAGGTGCGTCATACCAATCTAAGGATTGATGACACACGGTAATGATGCAGATGACACCTGGAGCGAGGCGGGGGTAGATATGACCCGCTTATTTATAGGGGTACACTGCTCCAAGAAGGCGTGGTTGCCCAGAGAATTCGGAGCAGTTACGAGGATGCATGTTGACACTTACAGCTAAACGCAATCTGCGTGTTTTTCTGGGTTTCAATTCTTCTTAGGAATTCGCAAATGGCACAGGGAAAGCTGCCCTGCCCAGCTCTGTAAGTTTCGCAGAACGTAGGGTTGATGCGATGCGAATTACTTTATTCAATCGGCTCTCGGGTTCATTACTGCGGTTTTCTTATCGCTTCAAGAAGTTGCTGGCTGACAATGAGGAAGAATGTCTCCGGTGAATTTACAGACTTCTAATAGTGAATAAGGATAATCCTCAATCAAAAGATTGAATGAAATTAAAAGATGTATTAATTGAGTGAAGCAACAAATGAAAGTCTCTAGCAGACAAATAGCTCATTGAATTAAATTAATTTTAAAATGTTTCCAAGTTACACGAGCACTCCAATCAAAATACGTTAGCAAAACGTGACTGTGATTTTGAAAAGTCCTGTAGAGTACATAATTTCGACCCTCTTTCGACAGACAAATCATGAAACTTGAAAATAACACATGTGAAGAGCGCACATACACCGATCGCAATGTTGCAGTATCGGGAAGTTTCAGTCGGAAAGAAAAACGCGCGCACTCTGTCTGCTCAAATATTGGGGAAAACGAAGCACAGTAGTTTTATGAGTCGCTAAATGAGATCACACATTTCCGTTCTGTTGCGGAACTGCCGTCGTACAAGGAAACAACGAACACATTCTGGGTTGAAAGATTTTACAAGCAGAATTCGTTCCAACGAAATTGCCAGATAATAGTATTACGTTTCACGAGAACTTGTGAAGGTTTCGAAGAGGACTGAAAAATTTGAGAATTACCAATGCATTTCGTTGGCATGTGATAACAAAGATGGATAAACAAATATTTACGAATAATGATCTCACTATGATTTAAAACATGGAGAGAGACAAAGTAAAACATGTCTCTCGTCGTCACTACATGTTGCTTGTAAAATATCGCGCCTTTCCTTTTTAGTCGGTAAACCTCTCCTGTATAATATCGTCACTTGTTTGGAGATCATGAATAAGATCACTAAGCATTTACAAACCAAGCAAACAAATTGCGGGTCCCATCCTTTGAACGTTGCGGTTCTATGGACGCTGTTGTCCCATCCCCAGGGATTTAAATCTGAGGTCCAGGAAATGATTTGACCGGTGAACCATTTAAAATAAAGGGAGCATCTTTCAAGCTTTGTATGCTGCTAGGCTTATTTATAATATTACGTTTTTCTTGCGTTCACCATTAAAACACTAATGTTTATTAGGGAGTTCCTTGTTTTAACTCAAAGTTTTCCTCATGAAGCCTTGTTCCACCAAGAAAAATAGACATGGTTCGTGACTTTCCGGATAACGGTTTCAAATTTGACGAATTGTGGCGCGATCTTCGTCGCTCTTGGGTCAGTTGCGATGAATCAAAGTTGAAAATATAAACACACGGTTAAAGTAGAAGTGTATTTACTTCTTCATTCTGAACGATGAAATTAATCAAGTCCTGAGATCCGAAAGACGCATTCCACCGCACTGTCATACGGAGTGTCATCTCCGCAAAAACGCAATAGTTGGCTTGTCGCGAAATGTTTGCCAACACAATAGTTAGTTGGTGACGACGCTTCCTTACACTAAAACGAACCCCTCTCTGAAGACATTGCGGCAAGTGGCGAAGCCGCCGGCCACGCCCATCGGCGGCGAAAGCCTCGTACACCAAGTAACGTGCGCACAAGCATTCCACTGACATGCGTCGGCTCCACACGGGAATTTAACCCCCCCATCCCTGAATCACCAGAAAGCAAAATACCTGTGCACATTTAAAAATTACGCGTCTTTCCCTTTGGGATGCCGAGAATTGGTGTTGACGTCCAAAATGTCGTGGACCGGAAATATTATCCTCTTATTCGCATTATTAAAACATTGACACAATAACCACACTTTCATTCCTTTCTCTATTAGTTTCGCAGAGCTCTTCTTATTTTCCGTGCTCGCAGGTACCGGAAAAAAGGGAAACCAAGGAAATGAGTTAATTTGCGTGCTAACAGGATACATTCTAGTAACTAGAAAAAGGATTGCCTACACTATGATGGCTGCTTACAGTCGCACCGTATGCCTAAGTTCCCATTTCAACTATTTGCATGTACTCCACGCTTTAAGGAACGGAGGTTTAACCATTTCTTTTGCCTTCCTATGGGTTGGTCTCAATTCTTAACTACTTTTAACTGATCGTTGACCACGCACCTTGGAAACAATCGGCCATCACCAGGAGAATCACAATCCACTGACTCAACACCTTCATCCCTGGGCGATTAGTCACTAAGGCACCGGCGAAGAAAACTCGGGAGGCAGAGAGGGCTATCCTACTTCAACCATCCAGCGGCACTGCCATATCGAAACTGTTCGCTCGAGCGAAGGTGGGAGAGCGGGATGGAGAAGTCTCCCAAGTCTCGGGGCCAGCCGGCGCTCCCTCCCGAGAAAACGAGCGCGTCACTCGCTCTCTGGTGAGCGGTTTTACCTGGAATCGCGATGGGAGGGGAGGAGGCGGTGACTGTTGGTAGTGGGGGAAGGATGCGCTCTGGCGGGGGAAGCGCGCCCGCGGTAAGAGACGTCCTGACAACGTCTTGGCTGTTGACGCGTCCTTTGTTGATGGATGCTACGTCGGCAGCCAGCGATGTCAATATGTCGATGTCCTGCGGTTTCGATTATCGACTGTTGACGACAAATTTTAAGATACAATGAGTTCGCTCTCGTGCGAAGCTGACAGGAGCTCTAGAGTCTATTCTTGGCTGTCGCTTCGTAGGTTACATGGTTTGAATGTTGATGACATTCAAGACAGGAGAAGATTCATACATTTATTCATCCATACATCGTACCCTGCAAGTCACCGCTAGGGTGTGTGGGAGGGGGTGATTACACAACAGACTTCTTATGGCGCAAAATAAGTACTATCCCTCCGTAGCGCATTATGATCCCTTATCGCTCGTGAGAAAAATGACACCTTAAATCTATATGTTCGACACTTAATCTCTCTAATTTTATTGGCAAAATCTCTCCTACCGTAGGAGAGTTTATGGGCACACATACATTTTCAACATCACTCCTAAAGAGACATCCTTCCAATTTATGCAAGATCTTCAACCTGTAATTAAACCTTCGCTTCGTTAGTGATTAGTTGTTCTAATATTTTGGATACGTAACTAAGTTTATCATTTTTTTATATATGTATACCTCTCAGCATTATTCTATAGCACCGAGTTTCCATAAGACAATTCCGCCCTTTCCTGCAGCTAGCACCACTCCCACTCCAGGTCTCACAACCGTAGCGAAGTACATATACGCCATGTGTATGACTTGATGAAGTGTGTTTTCCATTTCGAGGGATGTGATTTGTGCCGCGAGTAGATTTATCCCCGCAGAATGCCTTCTTTATGTTTTATGCTGATCCCCTCGCTATCTTTTCCATTGCTCGCTGTCCAAGTAGAAATCCTTTACTTTGTCCTGCTGTTTCTTTTCTCGCTGTAAATTAGTGTTGCCTAAATTTCTTTTGCTGCTGACCCTTTGCATGGTTTTGACTTTATTTTAATCCTCAGGTTGTGCGTGTTAATCACCTTTTCTAATATAATAAGAGTCCTCTTCAGATTCCCTTGATCCTCAGCCATCAATACGGAGCGATAGTCAAAGGTTTATGCTTTTAAGTTATTAATAATAGTGTCCCTATTTACCTAACTAATTGACAACCCCTATTAACCTACTAGGCGATATCCCACGGAGATCGATATGGATAGTTTCCCCATCTTTCAGCGGGAGTATTCCCGCATAAAACATTCGTAGTCACCTAATAATGACGCAGGATTTTAGATACATGTCGTATATTTATGTGAGTTTTTTTTAAAGTAGAAGAGCATGAATACTTACACGAGATGATTAGGATGTTAAAGTAAGATGTCTGACATTTATGGTTACGCTCCAAACCTACCATAACTTTGATCAGTTTGCCAAGGTGGAGAATGAGAGGTGGAATAGCAGGTCGAATGTACGCGCCGAAAGTCTTGGAAAGCGACGACGAAATGATACGACAACGACGCAATATGGCACGATATCTCCCTGAATTCTTTATCGCTTCCACTAAATCGACCTGAGTAGCACACTTCAATTCAAGGGAACCGCAGTAAAGAAATTCATTTAAGTAGGGAAGGAAAATTGCATTCGAACACATCAGGTTATGATGTCATAATAAATATCTAACTTAAATATGGATCACGGGTTTTTATTTAGGCTCAGAAACTTGATCGTTATGCAAGAAAGAGGATAACTATGGTTTGGGGGGCTTTCAATAAGCGGGAGTGGAGAAAATAGAATGGTTGGAAATGAAAACCAACGATGATAGGGTAAGAGAGACAGCTTTCGGGAGAAAGTCGAAGAAGGCAGGTCAAGTGAGGAGATGCTGACAGTGGTCTCAACAGGATGCTGAATGCGGTAATAGAAGAGAGAAAAAAACTGGGAAAGAGAGGCAGAGGGAGGGAGGGAATTGGCGATTTGAATGGAATTCCAGAGGTAGGAAGTTTGGAGAGCTAAAAAATGAGTTATTTTAAGTGCAATACGTGACTTAAGGATTTCTTGGGTCATGTTAGTAATAAAGGTTTACTAGTACGGTAGTGTGTAGTGCCATCAAAAATCTACTCTAACCCATTAGACATTAGCTAATAAACACTAAAACAAATATATTCACAAACAAACTTCTACCTTCCATTTTTGATCATGCATTTTCGACGGTTTATTTTACCCACATGCGATGGTCTTAGACAGATTGCTATTAGGCGACTAACCAATGAACTGCTGGATTATTTGAATGCTTCCGAAAAACAGTGTGACCGATCCCTTCTCAAACTCGGAACTTTTTCACTAAAATCTATACCCGAGCTCTCCTTTATCGATAAGACACCGGGTTTCTGGCCGCAGTCACAGCATCAGTGTTCCCTGGCACATCCTCAGGTGCTCGAAGCTCGAGGCTTCGAACAGTCGACGTTCTCTTCGAGCCCTCTCAATCGAGGAAGGTCACGATGTGATCGTCAGATTCTATGACATTTCCCACAACTTCCGCATTAGCAGGCTCATGTGTGAACATGGCGCAACTTACGTGGAAAGGTGTTCTCGTCGCTCTCCTGTCCGTCTCTCCCCTTTCGAACCGACATTTTCACTTCAGTAAGAAGAACCACCGTTTCCGAAAAGTTGGTCGGCGAGGCAGGAAGGCTGCGAAAGCAAAAGACAGTTCGACACTCGGTTGGGTGTTCGGAGCGAAGCAGGGGAAAGAAAATCACCTCGACCTGCATGCGGACTAGTCTTCGATCCACTTGGAAATAATAAGTTGGATATCCTTGAAAAGTGGAATGAATCACCCGGAGACGAAATGATTCATTTCCATGTAGCCTCACGGAGACGTACCGTAAGGGGACGGGGACACTAATCGACAAGGAAAGAGATGGACATCCTGTCCAGAAAGAAGAGCTGGAGCTGTATTAAGTTTAATTAATTAATTTATTTTATATATATCCTGCAAGCCACGGCCAGCGTGTGTGGCAGGGGGTGAACACACAATAGAATAATTTTACCCTAACATGACCCTACCACGGTCGAACAATGTTATCATGATCCCCTATCGTTCGTGGAAAAAATGACATCTTTAATCTATCTGTTACTGGATTGAGAAATAATTGTTTTCACAATTATTGTCTTCCTTCGCTCACGCATTGATCCTTCCCTCCTTCACAATTACCAACGAAGAAAACGCTGACGAAAACCGTGACATGTAAACGTGTCATATTTTGCCTCGAAAGAACAGAATGGTAGATGTGATGGGATGGCTCTCGTAATTGCGATACATGTCGGAAGATGAAGTTCGTTTCCCCGGACGTGGAAGACTTTTTCTGTTGCAAATGAGTTCAAGGCTGTTGTGAATACAGCAATGTTTTTGCTTGTTAGTGTACAGCATAATAAGGACTCTACTCTCTTCCGTTTTCTACCTGAGAGGGTAATCCCGGTTAATAGAGGTGTTTTTTTAGTGTTGTTCATATGAAAAAGTCGTATAGTCTCAGCAAAATAAATGATTTAGGTATGTATGGTATCATATGGTATTATATGTATGGATCGAAGCTCTTTTGATCTTTGGAAAATGTTTTATAATCTGATCCTCGGGAAATCCTCGGGAAAGTTGAAATTGGATTGCTTTGCATAAGTAAATTACAATTAATGGAAACCAGGTGATGGAAAGTTTAATACTTGTTGTATGGAATGTATTGCAACCTTTTAGCGATAGCATTAAGGCAAAAAATAATCAATTCAGAATTTTTATAAATATCAGAAATTATCTAAAGCAAATAAGAATTGCAGCTGTTCACCATTGGGCACATTCCATGAAATAAATCAGAATTGCAAGGATTCTGCATTGAAATACTTTGAAATTCACTGCAAAGAACACTAATTGCTGCACCATCATTTTCTAAGAAATTATTTTTTCTAATAGATTGATACTGAATGGGTATTTAATTTTCCTTCTGCACTCCCATTTCGAGAGGGGATTTTAATTCAAAATAAAATATTAAAATATATAAATCCATCTTCCTACGAAGGATCTGGAAATGTTCCACGCTCCGACTTTCATCGCCCTCTTGGTCGCTCCTCTAACTCTTCTGGATACACAAAATGCTAATTTTTGGATTCTTGAAAGAATGTAAAGGCTATGGAAAAGTTATAGAATGTTTTGCGAGTGAATAAATATTTTTCCGAATGATGGTAATGACGAACTGTAGAAAAGAATTTCATAAATATACATAGTATGACTACTGTGAGAGTGAAAGGCAACGTGATTTTTTTATATAGAAAGCATAGTGAGAAGAAAAGATCGCTTGCCGCCATGACTGTGCACACAATGTTTTTACGGATAAATGCGTGAGACGTGAATTCACTCTTTCGACATGGATGCTCCATTTTTATCTGTACCCATATTATGTACATTAACGACTGGACGTTTAACCCATTCTGCGTGTCATCATTTCTAATATGAACCTTTTTATGGAACTCTAAACCTTTTTCACTTATTAATTATCCATGATGTCCGGATTGTATTTAGATTTTAGCCATCCAAGTGCAACATCCATTCCAATAAAATGTTTCTCCGCCACCAGTGGACATAAAAGACTTAATTAATGGTCGCAGTATTCTTTGTTGTCAAGAGAAAACGTCCGAACGATTGGAATGGACAGGGAATTTTATTTATTTATTAATTATTTATGTATATTATTGATATTTTACTCGTTCCAGTTTATTAATTTTTATTTATTTTTTAGTACACTGCTAGGGTGTGTGGCAGGGGGTGAAGATACACCAGACTAATTTTTACCCAAACATGACCCTACCGCGGTCGGACAATGTTATAGGTATTATGATCATCCATCGTTCGTGGAAAAAATGACATCTTAAATCCATCTCTTCTATACTTAATCTCTCTAATTTTATTGACATGATGTCTCCTACCGTAGCAGGACGTGGGTAATAATAAATTTTCAACATCGCTGCTAAAAAGACTCCCAATTTATGCAAGAGCTTCAAATTGTAATTTAACCTTAGCTCCGTGAGTGATTCCCAGCCTAGGTAATCTAATTTTTTGGATACGTTACTTAGTTTCATAACAACGCTTTATAAATCTATATAATAAGCCTATAGATTTTTTTCTATATATATATTCATACTATATATTTAACTACAAACATAAAATATATATACATATACAAACATACATTACATATATAATGTATGTTTGTATATGTATGTATATATATAAATAAATAAATAAATAAATATATATATATATATATATATATATATATATATATATATATATATATAATAAGCTCATCTACGCTGCAGGCGATCCAATTCAGCAATGAATCCAACTTCGTGAGGATCCCATATACTTGCAGCATATTCTAAATGAGGCCTAACCAGCGAAGGGGCGCCCGTTGATCGTTGGTCACGGCGAGAGGAATCAAAAGGAGCGTCCCCACAAATCCTTGATTCTTGATTTTGTAGTGACGCAGTAGACATTTTGATCAAACTGCCGAAGGTGAGGTATCGTTGGCAGTCCTCGGGACTCGCGACATCATTCTTTCACGTCGGAAGGTTGAAACTTCGGGACTCGGATCACGTGTGCGCGTATCTGTGCTTGGTTTTGAATCCATTGAGAGATCTCGGAGAAACGCGTGACGTAATGGTTTGACCTGATTATATGCATGGTGCTACTGGTTTACCGCTGGCCTGATTGCCCGGTAGGTTTAAAACGCCGCTTGATTCTGGAATTCAAATCACGTACAGGCGTGCCTCATACCAGCAACCATCCCATTTCAATTGTAATTTTGAAGGTCAAAGAGTCATTACCGAACTCGTTTCCACCAGCTCTCCTGGATCCGAGTAAATGGGATTCATGGGCATAAATTTACTTGGTTACCCCTTCACTAGCCTTTTTTAGAAATAGTTCATACGCATGGCTTAGTGTACATTTTTTCCTGAAGTACGTATATTCATAAATTCACACAGGCACTACTTTTGCATCGTACTCCTTGCCTTTTGATATTGCAGAGAGTTAAAACTATTCGTAAATATTCCAAATTCACGGTTCATCGGGAAAGGGTTTTTATCAACGGCAGGTACTCCATAGTTTTGTATTTTGAAAAGTAAATGTTACCGCAAAAGCAGAAGGCACAGGAACAGTGAGCTCCAAAAAAATCTCTCTTATCCTTGTTTGAAATAACTGCAGCTGAATATTTCCTATTCACGTGCTTTGGCTTAGCTTTACTGCATGCGCAAGAGTCAATGCTTGATGAAAAATTAACGGTACTGGGGAGTAAAGGCAATGGTAATGACATAAAGTTTGTGTCAGTTTCAAACGCCGGATTCTACTGGGCATCATCGCCAAAGGGGGAAATTGAAATCTGGAGAGGCAATAAGGAAACATGGCTCCAGAAAGGCGGAAGAAGAACTAATGAAGAAAAATGAGCAACAACTGAAGAATTTATTTTGATGTTTACTTAAACTGAAACTTGGACTCTCACACACTTACTTCTTGAAGGTCAGATACAAATTCTTTGAGAACCAAGGAGGAAGTATACTTCAATGTAACAATTTCAGAGGGTAAAAATCATTCGCCTTGGCCGGGTTTCGATCCCGCATCCCTCCAAACCAGGGAGGATCAAGAGCCCGTTATGCTATGGAGGCGTCCTGTTAACAAGCGAATGATTTTTACACTTTGCAATTGTTGCATTGAAATGCATATTAGGGGATGACTCCGTTAAAAGTTACTGTTGCGGCATCTCCCACAGTTTTTGGAATTTGTCAAAGGAATAAGGTCATTCATGCTTCAATTGGCGAAGGATATTATGAGGAAAAGAATATTGGGTGTTGTTGGCAGCGACGCAGGGGGAACTGAAGAGCATTAAAGTTTGAAATAAACATTAATTTGATATGCAAATGTAATGCATTTACCTTGTGGGTAAAGATCAGGTTGGTTCGGTGAATAGTGTACTGTCTTCCCATCCCGAGGACTCGGGTTCGAATTCCGAAGGTGGTAGGTTTTTTAAAGTGGGATTTCGATCCCTGCTTAGGGTAAGTATATGTGGAGAGCACTTGGAGAGAGTACGCTGTCCGTCGGATGGGGCGTTAAAACTGTGGACCCCTTGCTACGGACCCCATTTTGGTAAGGTTAAGCTAACGACGATTACGAGTTTCTCTCCACCCTTCCCCCATTCACTGAACGTCCTATCTCTACGAAATTACCCACCTAGCCTTAATGGTACAAATGATCCCAGCTGTCGGTTGCCTCCCCGAATAACCACCACCCACCACTTGGCGGAAAAATTGAGCGCATACACTTTTGGTTCAGGTGAATAATAGCAATTTAAAAGAATAAGAGAAAACTTGAAGTTGGCAATTGTAATATAATTCTGAACATACTCTGTATTCCTATTGCTGAAAGTAATTTTATACCATAGTTATTCCAAACACAAGCCCCATATCTCGCGCGAGATGTTACGCAATACCGTATGCAAACAATCTGATGGTTCCACTCCTATCAGTTCATGTCCCTGAACAGTTATTGGTTTATATGAAGCGAGATGCGGATAAAAAGAGCCAAACACTGCAAGCAAACATTCCCACATTCGTCGTTTTTTGGGATGATACCATTTTCCTTTATAGATGCGCCGTCTGATACACGTATGCTAACTGCTTTCTTAGATTAACATGGATTGCTGCAACACCTTCGGGAACCTTAAAAAAATATCGCTCAAACGTTCCATGGTCAGAGAAACTGGTTCACAATGATTCGGTTGCCGTTGGAAATTACTATCCATAATCATCGCTGTCCCTTGGATGTGAAGATGAAGTCAACACATTTGCCGTTTCTTTATTCCCGCTCGATGTATGCGTTCAAAATTATTTCAGCTTGTAATTTTTTTATTGTCCAGTGCCTGGATTTTCCATCGAATTCATGTTAATATCAGAAAATTTTACTAAGTTCGGAAAGCGTACTGGATGGTAGTAAAATTTTTTGCGAAATTGATATTGGTAGCTTTTGCATAATCGTGAGGTAATTTGATTCCATTTAACTATATAGTTTCCAAGTGGGCCGTAAGCAAGGATCAAAGTGTCGTCAATATGTGAATAACAGAGCTGATGCAAGCGGAAATGCTTGGCTGCCATGCGCGTGAAAAGATAAAATAGAAGCGATGCCCACCATTTCAATATTATTCCATCAAAATCCCATATTGTCGGACGAAATTAACTCCAACTTTCATTTCGCCGAGTATCGATAACACGGCACGAGTTATTCAGCGAAATAAAGATGAATGACATTGGCCGAAAAAATATTATTCTGCTTAGAGCAGCACAAATAAATGATCCAATTACGGTGCAAATTATAAGTTTAGCTGGCCTGGAAAATACCTTTCCGTCAACTCATTCATTGTTTTTTGGAAATCGATTAGTTTCGGAATATATTAAGTGATTCGCTGTCGTTTTATTATTTCCCGGTATTTTGGCGCTGAATCTATTGCAGCATCAATAATACTTGAACTCACTATCGTAAGAATTAAAATAAAACTGAGAATTTCATTTTATTCGATGTGAAATCAAAGTCGTACCCCAGCGAAATAAAAGGGAAAGTAAAAATAAAAGATGGAAAGAAAAAACAGCTATGCTAATTCCACTCAATTTAAAATTAAGTGGAATTCACATAGCTGTTCTCTCATTCCGTAATGAATTAGTTCCACATAGCCAAGCCTGAAACTAAGAGGAAAATTCCAAAATATAAAAGACTTAAATATTACAGGAGGGTCTTGGAGGTTTTTTAATATTCATTTATTATAGTTCGAATTTGGGTGTAAAAGAAAGAGAAAATTCCTAACTATTTTTTTCCATATTTCCTCTGTTTTCCTAGTCTCACACATTTTTTCTTGATGATTTAGAAAAAAAGGGATTAAATAAAATGGATTAACATAATCAAATGCATTGCCTAAGGTTCGTCCGTGGAGCAACAGGCGTCGAATCTCCTCAAAATTGCCCGGAGCTTTTGCGTGTATCTTTAAAATCAGGTGGTCGCATTTTTCACGAGACACCAAGCAAAATCTGGAGAGATCGATGGTGAGGGGATTATCACAGCACTTTTTTGACTGCATATTGAAGATTTTGCGGAATATTTTCCTGGCCTCAAAACCACGTGATTGTAATGAATGATGTAAAAATTTAATTGTTTTACATTGAAAGTTTACCTTTTCGCCGAAACACATCTACCGGTATTTTTCGCGGGAGACAATGCTAAGACAAGTAATGCGGATAAGATTTACAAGGGAGGGGTACAGCTGATAAAATAGCTGTTTCGAGGCACAAAGTATTTAGTATTAGTATTTCTGACACCCTGCAAACCACCGCTAGGGTGTGTGGCAGGGGGTGAATATATACCAGACTAGTACTCTTCGAAGGACATTTCAATTCACTCGGAGACAATTAAGAAGATTATTATATGTATATAATATATATATATATATACATATATATAATATGTATATAAGATTGTATATATATATATATTTTTTTTTAGGTAATCTACCGGTTAAGGTAGGTTTTTGGATGGACACAACTAACTACCAAATAGATATTTTATTACTCCTAACAAAACACAAAATCCAACATCCTACTCTATATCAGGTCCCTCTTCATCTCTGAGTACTTTCTTCCTCCCTTCATCCCGACCAACATCCCTAACCTGTTCCTTCCCTTTCCTCTTTTGCCCAACATTTTACCCTCTATCACAGTCTTCAACATCCCACTGCCGGTCAACACCCCCTTCATCCACTTTTCCTGCCTCCATAGGATTGCTCCCAACAAACCCCTCTCTTCGCCCACCATACCAAGTACTTCCTCATTTGTTTTCTTCTCTATCCATTTCACCTTCTCCATTCTTCTCCACACCCACATTTCAAAAGCATCCAGCCTACGTCTATCCTCCTGCTTCAATGACCACGTTTCCGCACCGTACATAGCTACGCTCCATATCAAAGTTTTTACGAGTCTTTTCTTAACATCCTTATTCAAAGTCCCGGTCATCAACTCCCTCCTCCTTGTGAAAGCCTCTTTGCCTAGCGCAATTCTTCTCCTTACGTCCCTACTACTTTGACCGTGTTGGTCCAAAACACTACCGAGATACGTAAACTGTTCTACCTGCTCTAGTTTTTGCCCTCCTATTTTAATGTTAAGCTTGGCCTTTTTCTTTCTAGAAAATCGCATAACCTTCGTCTTATTAATATTGATTTTCATCCCATACCTGTCGCACTGAATTTCCAATTCACTCAGCAATGCTTGCAGCCCCTTGGCTGACTGACAAACTAAAGCTTGGTCATCAGCAAACCTAACTGATTTTACGAGTTCCCCGCCCACTTTAATTCCTACCTCGAGTTCTTCCCATGCCTCTTTGATCATTTCCTCTGCATGCAGGTTGAACAGCAACGGTGATAATGGGCAACCCTGCCTTACACCCCTTCCTAACACTGCCCATCCTGACTCCCCGTTTCCCACCCGCACCTGAGCAGTCTGAGACATGTACCGGTTGCGGATTAGCCTCCTTTCCCTCCAATCTATTCCTATTTTCTGCAGAATACTCATTAGTTTTTCCCAATTCACTCTATCAAACGCTTTTTCGAAATCTACGAAACAGGCAAATACCTCCTGGTTGTGTTCTATATTCCTCTCGATTAATAATCTCATTACTGCATTGGCATCACGCGTACCTCTCCTCTTCCTAAACCCAAACTGATCATCCCCTAAGTAATCATTTGCCCTACTCTCTATCCTTTTGTTTATGATCCTGAGAACAACTTTAGCTGCGTGGGATATCAAACTAATTGTCCTATAGTCCTCACATGACGTGGCCTTTACCTTTTTCGGAATCGGAACTAAAACTGCTCTCACAAAGTCTTCCGGCCAGATTCCCTCCTCATAAATACTACGGGTCAGCCCACATAGCCTCTTCCTCCCACATTTTCCTACACATTTCTGTAGTTCTGCAGGAATTTTATTCACCCCCACGGCCTTATTTAGTTTCATCTCTCGAATTGCCCTTTCCATCTAATCGTCGAGTATGCCTGGACCTAAGCTGTCTTCCTCTACATCATATTCTTTTTCAATGTCTAACTTTGTTGGTCTAAGTTCTTTACTATACAGCTCTTCTATATACTCCTTCCATCTCTCTTGGATCTTTCCTGCGTCAACTATTACCTAACCCGCCTTATCTCTAACTGTTAGCATAGATCTTCCTTTCTTACTTCCCGATAACGATTTAACTTTGCTGTACAGCGCACTGATTTCACCCTTCCTCTGCAGACGTTCCATATCATCGCACTGCGTCTTCCACCATGCTTCTTTTGCCTTATTTGTTGCCCACCTCAAGTTATTGTTCAATTCTTTGTACTTCATTTTGCCTAATTCTGTATTTACATTCTTCCATTTTCGCCGCTCATCCATCTTTGTAATCATCTCATCCGTGATCCATGGTTTCCTAGTCCTTTTAGCGTTAACGGTTCCAATAGTGTCTTTTGCGGCTTTAGACAACCCTTTCTTGATCATTTCCCATTTTTCTTCGATAGTACTAAGCCCTTTACCATCCCCAATGATTTTCTCTACCGCCTGTTTGTATTCCTTCCTTTTCAACCCATTTAATGCTTTTACATTCCATTTTCTAACTCGCCGCCCCTGCCTTATCTTTTTGAAACGTACGCTACATTTCATAACAACTAAATTGTGGTTTGAGTCCGCATCCGCTCCCAGGAAGCTGTGGGAATTTATCACACTGTTCCTAAACCTGTGTCTAACCAGGATATAATCTAGCTGATATCTTCCTGAGTCACCTGGCATTTTCCATGTATACCTGCGTCTTTTGTGGTGTCTAAACCAATTGTTGGTGATGACTAACCCCTGTCTCCTGCAGAACTCAACTGCTTTCTCCCCGCGGTCATTCCTCGTGCCTAAACCGTAGTCACCCACCTCATCACCATCTCTTC
The DNA here is from genome assembly GCF_022747635.1 of Hetaerina americana. Taxonomy (NCBI): domain Eukaryota; kingdom Metazoa; phylum Arthropoda; class Insecta; order Odonata; family Calopterygidae; genus Hetaerina; species Hetaerina americana. Next base: position 910,677 of record NW_027286148.1, read on the forward strand.
CTTCGCCTACCGTCGCATTCCAATCCCCCATCACTATCAAATGTTTCCCCGCAGGAACACACGCGATCATGTCCTCTAACTGATCGTATATCCTATCGACCTCTTCTTCCTTATGGTTGCTCGGTGGCATGTATACCTGAATAATAACTAAGTTTGTCGGTTCTGCTTTTATCTCCACTAGTAGTATTCTATCCGTTACCTGCTCTATGTTGACTACGCTTCTTCCTACCTCTTCATTTAATACTATGGCAACCCCTCGTTGGCTCTCATGCCCACCGCTGTATATTATTCTATACTCATCACTCCAGTAATCCCCGCTATCTTTCCATCTCACCTCGCATATACCTAAAATATCTATATTTCCCCTTTCCATCTCTCGCTTAACATTCTTCAATTTCCCTGTCCTCATCATTGTCCTAACATTCCACGTTCCTATTCTAACTAATTTGGTCTTCTTCTCCTGCGTCTTCTGTCCTGCTTCTGCTGGTTTTCCCTTGCAAGGGTTTCGTGGGATGACGACCGCGGAAGCCTTGCCTCCCCCGCTGCCGGGCACGACACACGGCCGATTGGGCCGAGCCCCGTGGTTGCCAGGACTCAAAATATCTCTATAGTCCATCATATTTTTCTTGGGAATGATAATTGAGGTGGTTTCCCGTTGCCTTTCTCAATAGTGTTTTTAACGTGGCACCATCACTTACTGGCCGCCCCACTGGGGTCAGACGCCATTGCAGCCGCCTCACTGAGGAACAGACGCTGCGTGGACTACCTTTCGTCTGGCTCCTAACCTTCGACCTATCTGGCATGGGTGACCCTACCAGGAGCAATTATTACTACTCCCGCCAGCACAGCCTTAGGGGTCATCGGAACGCACAAGCCCTTCCACCACGTCAAGGTTGTAGTCCGGGGATGGGATTTTATATATATATATATATATATATATATATATATATATATATATATATATATATATATATATATATATATATATATATATATATGTGTGTGTGTGTGTGTGTGTGTGTGTGTGTGTGTGTATATTTATTTGATGGTTGTGTCCATCCAAAATCTACCTTCACTGGTAGATTACTTAATAATAATAAAAACTATGTATTCGTTTTTGTAAATAAATAAATAAAAAAAAAATATATATATATATATGTATTTGTACATGTGTGTATAGCCTATATATACACACTCAGAGCACTATACACATAAGACATCGTGACCCAAAAAAGAACACATATGACCCAACCATTAGCAATTATCATTGTAGCTCTTTCTCACGCCAGCACAGCTGTTGTTAAGATGTAAACATTTTTCCGGCATTATAAAATGATCCAATATCAGGAATATTATGCATTCGCTCTGTTCATTTATTGGATTACGTCTTGCATCTTGCGACCCATTCTCTTCTGCTCGATCATACCGTCAATGGTGACCAGCAAGCAGTGTGAGTGGCGAAAGCATCTCCTTCCAGTTTGCGCGAGCGTGCTTGCGGACTTTCTGGCATTTAAGCGGCGATGGGAAATCGCTCTGAGTCACCACTTGCTTCCCCCTGAATCTTGCTCTGTTTCCAGGAAGCGAGCGCCTTGAGGCGCCTCCCGTGTGAGCTCTCCTCAAAATGCTCTCCGCGTCTTAAACCTGCCTTGGGCACCTTCGCGAGCATTAGAGGTGCGCATTTGTTGTGATTCAGTAACGTAAACGGAAGGTACATGGGCGTAACGCCTCTCCTTCCTCCTCATTCGTTCTTAAATACATCAACAGCCTATTCGGTGTGAGTGTACTTCATAAATATACCTTTTGCTAAAATAATTAGCAAGACAAGATGTATGCGTTTCATGAGAAAGAGACAGTTCGTAATATAATACGCTTTACATGCAATCATCAAATTCTTCAACGCCTAGTCCATGCGGCTTCTACATAAAAATAAAGAAACAACTTTGCTAAAAGTAATCCCTCTTAATTAAGAGAAAATAGACTTTCGAAACAAAAATCAGGAGCAGATTACTCGCTATTTTTAGCCGCCCTAGGCATTTTATTTTTTTTTAATGATTAAAAATTTATCAAATTCAAAGAAACTGCGGGAGATGCCGCAAAAGTAACTTTTAACGGAATTATTCGCTAAAGCGCATTACGGAGTCATCCGCCACATAAGGTGCATCACAGAGCAGCAAATTTCAGAGTGTAAGTATCAATCGCGTTGCCCGGGATTCCGGTCCGGGAAACTGTTCACTTGGGATTTCTCTATTATAATAGTATACCGTCCGATATCAACCATTAGATGCTAATGCAATTGATTCCTTTAAGCTGCTGCAATATACATATATATCTTTATCGTACTCTGCTTACCACCACACGAGCGTCAGAAAAGGAATTTATGCCACCAATATGTAGTTATGTGCCTAATCTTAATAAAGAGTAGCTTGGTTAAGTGGCATCGTTGTAAAAACGTTTGTAAAAAAGACTCACATGCCAACGAAATCGTGGTGTTTTCCTCCCGATCGAATGGGCCGTGTGAAATAATATTGATTCTTAGATGCATAAATTTGCGACCCTAACTTTATCGCCTTTTACCCAAGTACCCCTTTCGTACCCTACATTATAACGCAGACTTGTAAAAATTACATTGATTTCAGATGGCGAAGTTACCGTTCTTCAGTTTATAATTGCATTTGCTTTATCTCATAAAAATTTTCATAACTTTATTGGATCACACTAGAAATTTAACAACGGCCTTTATTACCATGAAACTTTGATTCTTATTTGCGTCCTAACTAATGTGAATTAACGCCTTTAATTTTTCGTCGAATTTGCGCAAAGCCCGAATAATGAGTCCAAATTTTTGTTCCTGACGCACCAGAATATCCTTTTGACATGTCAGACAGGAAAACATATTAAAATATTCATTTTCCTAATTTAAAGACAGAGTTCGATCTTATTTGCAATTGAACCATAGCGTTCAAAGGTACATTATTCGATCAAAAAGGTTTTATAGTTCTGAAAGCAGCATATATATTTTTAATTGAAATTGTTTTACGAGTAGAATGAATACTTTTATCCAGTACGGGTGCCATAGAAAGGAGAGTTGTATAGAATTCCTGATAAGTTGAAATACATAAAATTATCACCAAAAAATAGTATTACTCATTGCTTACAGTGACTGCGCCGAGTCAGGGTCATTCCGCGAAAAGAAATTGGCAAATGTGCAGAGGCAGGCATTATTTTTAAAGATATAATCACTCAGAACTCAGCTACCTTGGGTGGATGAAAGCAAACTTGAGAATAATTCATGAAAATCCTGCCACATGGGCTCAATTTTCGTCCGAAGCGTTTAGGAAGGAACACGTGAAGTATCGTGCCGGCTTCGTGGAGCGGATGTCCTCCGTGACTTCAACCTCTTCATCCCAAGTCAAGTGCCATCAGAGTTCTTGAAGAGAATCGAGTGTCAAGCACCCAATCAACTTCACTCCAAATAGTAAGAGCCCAACTCATCATAGAACCAATAGGCTTAGAGGAGCATTTACCACATTAAAGTCTTAGGGTCAAATGAAGTCAGTAACTGGTTGGATGATTTTCCGAGTTGGTTCTGAATGCTCTTCCCCTGAAGCAGGGTTCGAAACCTATTACGGACATAATGGCGGGCATCTCGATTACTTTCGATTTCCTCGATACGTGGAGCAGGAAAAAACTTTATTCCAAGGTAGGAGCATCACTTTGTCCCAAAAGAGGAATTAAGAGCAGCATCTCGTTTTTATTATTTGAGGATCCATGGCGAGAATAGTGTTCTCCTCGCGATCACATGGTCGAGGAGCAGTCTCTGTCCTACATTATAAAGCGTATGCTCGTGCCATTCATTTTCACGCCAGTTGCGTGTCCCCCCTGCTGCGAAGACTGAATTGCAGCCTGAAACTGACAATATGTTGAACAATTTTACTTAAGGAAGATTATACCCTAGAATAATTTGCACATTTACAACAAAAATAGTTAACAGTATCTATTTAATTGCTAAATATAAGTTGTTGTATTCATAGTCAATAGGAAGTAAATGGGATATTTTATTTTGAGATGCATCAGATCATATCTGGAACATTTTATCAGAGACTGATAGATATATTTTTCTTTTATGAATCCTAAAGATGTTCATTTACTTTTCATTTGAATGTTGGCGTGCCTTCATACCCTTTATCCAGCCTCTAACGATCGTGAGTCTTCAGTTTATTACATGGTTCGATGCATGGCAATAATTATCATAACCGTGCTTCTCAACTAAATGGAGGTTGTTTAATTTATCTTCATCATAGTATTATAATTAAAATATAAATAAAAAACTTGGCTGGGATCACTCACGGAGCGTGTCTAAATCTCTTCCTTAAATTGGAAGGGTGTTCCTTCAGCAATGTTGTTACAATTGTATCATTTTACCTCATCGTACAACGATAGGCGAGATCATGTCAATAAAATTTGAAATATTAAATGTAATACAAATAGATTGATGATTTCGTTTTTTCCAAGAACGATGGGGGATCACATTAACATTGTTCGACCGCACTAGGGTCATTTTCGAGTATAACTTAGTCTGTTGTGTATTCACCCCCTGCCACACACCCTAGCGGTTGCTTGCAGGGTACATAAATAAAAAAAAACAATATAAGTAAACTGGGACGAGTAAAATTTCAATAATAGAAATAAATGCAATAAAGACTACAATTTCACGGACAAAAAAGGGATCACTCGATCGTTCAATGTCATCATGTGGATTTTCTGAATGTTTTTGTTTTTTTATTATTCGAAGAAGACCATCCAGTTGACCTTAGAAACGATTCATCCGTGTAGTAGAAGAAAGCTTCTGCGTAACTTAGACGCAGCTATTCATTTTGCAGTCTCTTCAATTTTACGGAAAGAAAACTTTGCGAATTCTCCTCAATGCTTGATCGTACGACCCGGCTTTCAATACATAATATCCTCTTTAGGTAAACATTTAAACTCTTTCTCCAAATATATTCACATTGGTTATGTGGGCGGAGGTAGGGGGCGGAAGGAGGTGTGGATTGGGATTGGACAGGAGTCAGGGTGAGGGGTTAGAGGAAGAGGTTTGTGAAATGAAGGGTGATGTGGAATGTGGGCCTCCATCTCGGCTGTGGGCGCATGGGACCGTTGGCTTGGAGCCGATAGGGGTTGGAAGGAGGAAGGGTTTTGGGGCCGGGGCATCACATTGCATTATCCTCTTAATAAAGTCTTCACATTGAATCGTCTTCTTGAAAAAGTTTTGCTAAATTAAGAGGAATTCACAAAGGTATAATTTTTCTTTCTGTAATGGATAAGGTCCATATATTCAAGCCTTAAATTCCGATGTTCTTCTTCAATTTCAGTTTTCACTTCAACGATTAGTAAGTGAACCCATATTCTTCCACATTCCATCGTATTTTATTGAACATATCATAGTTATTATAACCGATAATCTACTGGTTGAGGTAGGTTTTTGATGGACACAACCTACACGACGGTATATCCACGATTCTATTGCCTCTCACCTAAAAATACATAGCAGGCCGACATATTCCATGTACAACAAGCCCCTCCGTATACTTCCTCTCTTCATTCCGTCCAACACCCTCATCCTACTTTTGCCCCTCCCACGCTTACCTAATATTCTCCTCTCTATCACAGTTTTCAACATCTCACTGCCAATCAAAATGCCCTTCATCCATCTTTCCTCCCTCCTTTGGATTCCTCCAAGCAATCCCTTCTCCTCCCCCAACATACCTATCACTTCTTTGTTTGTTTTCCTTTTAGTCCAATTCACTTTTTCCATCCTTCTCCACTCCTACATTTTAAAAGTCTCCAATCTATGCAAATCATCCTTACGTTTTAAAATAGGATTCGAAGAATGGTGATAAATGGATCTGTAGGTTTGTAAATTGTAATGTTTCAACCTACGCTGGTATCGGCCATAATTCGCGAAGTATGTATGGAGAATAGATAAACTCATTAAATAACCAATATGGTAATTAATTCATGAACAAGACTGAGTTGTATTTTATCCTGCGGGGTTTTATTGAAAATGTAAAATCTTCATTATATATTAAATTTTTGGGTGTGGAGAAGAGTTTAAGAGGACGCCTCGATTGCTTAACTGGCTAAAGCACTCGTCCGGACATCGAGGTATCCGGGTTCGAATCCCGGTCAAGGCGAATGATTTTTTCACTCCAAAATTGTTGCATTGAAATGCATATTAGCGGATGACTCAACTAATTGTTGTATATTTGAAGGTGTTTTGGCAATTTACCGCGGTTATTCAGCGCATTCACTTCGAATCCCTTGCGTGGATGTTGTAGAAGCCTAATGATCCAACCTCCGGGAAGTCTGACGACGAGCTCAGGCAGTGTGGCTGATCAGGAAGCTCAGGTCACAAGATGAGTCCCAAAGGAAAAACTGCCATTGTAGGCGTTGTCTAAAAAACGATCCAAGCTCTATCCGCGTTCTGATCTACAATCTGCGCCGGCTTCCATCAGTTATCCATCTTTCTAATTCCATGGCGAATATGAGCAGGAGTGTATGCAATAGGATCTTATTATCACGACTTTCTTGTTTTTCTGCGATTTTCTTTTCTAATTCTCTATATTTTACTTCCATTACTCTCCCGCTAAGTGTGCTGCTCTTCGATATCGCCTCATCCCACGCATTCTCCACGATCGATTTTCAACAGCCTCATTCCATTGTAATTTTCTGATTCATCATGTCTCACCATTCAATTTCAGCGACAATTGCTGCGGCTAATACAATTCACACGCCAGGCGTCGGTCTCTCTACATCGCATTCTCGTCCTGAGCCCCTGACCGTTTTCACTCGTGGTTTGAAAAGGGGTTTAATCTGCCTCCTCGTGTACAACATCTCGTAACTGCATTTCCCGTTTCATTATTTTGTATAATCAAGATGATATGAAATAAATTCATGGAAATCAAGGTGGCTTGAGCCAGTTGTCGATATTGGTAGAAGGTATGATGCACCACATGACCGAATGAGTTCTGCTGCTAATATAAGTTTATGTAAACTTAATCCAGCGCAAGGTAACTAATATTTTTGATCTAATCCACTCTTTGCGTCTAGCTTTTCATCAAGAAATGACAAAAGAAACAATAAAAACGGTTTCACATTTTCTTTGATAGTTTCATCCAATTACTATCGTTAATGCTCGCGTCAACAAGTTGGGAACAATAGTTTCACATCTTGTGTGTATTAAATGCAGTGAAAAATCTTTTTTTTAAAGCTAATTTTCGAAGAATATTTCCGGTGCCCTATTAATGACCAGACATTTCCTATCGCTTAATGTAAAAAGTGGAGTTGGAATAGGGTTGAAATCCGTCTTCTACGCTGAAATAAAAATATCTACAGCCATCAAATATCACCAATTCACTCACAACAAGATTTGTATTTACAGGTCACATGAAATACTATTCCTCATACTGAACTATATTTCATACGATGATCGGGTAGTGCGGTCTAATGATAGGCATTTTTGTATTCCCGCTCGTTATATTTCGTGGTTGTAAAAAGACTTTCATAGAGGTCTAATTAAAGAAAGCTCCGGATTTTATGTGTATATACATATATATATATATGCTTTCGTAGACGTAACACGGAAGTGCCGAATAGTACAATACACAGTAACACACAATATAGAAACACAAAAAAAGAGAAGAACACTCACACGTTATTTCTTGATATTTCGACGGAAACAATTCGTCTTCCTCTGAAGATATAGAAGTAATGACTGCTGGAGTTGTTGAGGTGAGGGGTGCGAGAGAAAGGGAAGGGGGCCAGGAGAAGGGGAGAACGGGAGGCGAAGGAGGGGTGAGGGTGGGCTTCCACAAAGTAACAATTTTAGGCCACTCCCATCAGTGAACGACATTGAGGCCCGGATGCTGATAGGCCATACAGATGTAAATGAATGCCATTTCAAGTGTTTTTAATTGTATAGGGTTATCGGATGTGGGAAGGGAGGCCAGGACGGAAACATTGTAGCACAGGTTGAAAGGGGTATTATGATGGGAAGCATGTTTAGGGATGGGGAGACCCGCGGACGGGGAGGAGGGATTGCACGAGGCGCGGTGGTTATTAATCCTAATGTTAAGTGGTGTGGAACATTGGCCTATGTAAAATGACGGGCAGAGTTTACAGGTAAGAAGATAAACTACATTCTTGGAAGTGCAAGAGGAATAGGGGAAGGGCGGGAGAGAGTTAAATGGTGGGATGTAGTGGGGTGGAGTGGTGAAAATAGGGCAGGTTTTGCATCTTGCTCGATGACATGGAGTGGGTATGGCTCTGGGGGTGTGAGGGGATTTTGAGAGCGGCCTGGTGGATTTGAGGATATTTGCTAGGTTGGCGGGACGTTTGAAAGTGACAGAGGGGCATTTGGGAAGAAGGTTGGAGGAAGTGTTGTGATTTTTGAGGATGGGGAATAGGTCTTTGAGGATGAATTTGAGAGACTGAATGCCTGGGAAGTAGGTAGTACAGATTGAGAGAGGCTGGGAGTCTGTGGTTGAGGCAGGCTTGGGGGTGTAGGAATGTTTAAGTATTTTTTTATGGAGGAGGGAATCAGGGTATCCTCGTTGGAGGAGGGAGTGGTGAAGGTTGTTGAGGTATTTCTTAAGGGATTCGGGATGGTTGCAAATGCGGTGACCGCGGATAGAGAGGGAGTAAGGGAGGGAGCGCTTGGTATGGGAGGGGTGACAACTGCTGTAATGAAGGTATTGCTGCTTATTAGTGGGTTTGGTGTGAACAGAGGTAAGGAATTTGTTATTGCTGAGGGTAATATTAACATCGAGGAAGGTAATCTGAGAGGATGAAATGGTCGAGGTGAAAGACAGGGATGAGGAATCGTTGAGTTGGGAGATGAAGGAATTGAGGGAATCTATGCTGTGTGGCCATAGTAGAAAGATGTCGTCAATGTATCGGAGCCACAGGAGGGGTTGCAGAGGATAGTTTGAAAGGAAATTCTCTTCTAGGACACCAAGGTGGAGGTTTGCATATGAAGGGCTGAATCTGCTACCCATGGCACAGCCCTTTATCTGGAGGTAATGGTTATTGTTAAAAGAAAAGGAGTTGCGGGTGAGAATGAAATCGGAAAGGTCAATGAGAAAATCGGTACTGGGGATTTGAGGGGTAGGGCGTTTGGAGAGGAAGTAACGTAGGGAAGAAAGGCCTTCTTGGTGAGGAATGGAAGTGTATAGGGAGGTGACATCGATAGTAGCCATAGTAATATGGGTATCAGGAGGGAGGGAAGTTGAGTGAAGCAATCTGAGGAAGTGGTAGGTGTCTTTTATAAACGAGGGTAGGGAGTGAACTAAAATATATATATATATATATATACACATGTATATATGTATATATATATATTTATGTGTATATATATATATATATATACAGGTATATATATATAACATTTGGACGGCACAAAAGAGCACAAAATAAAATAGATAACACGTAAAAGGGTCTGACCTGAAGAAGGCCTCAGAGAAGGCCGAAAACTCAAGCAATCTGCAATGTGAGTGTCCCTTTACGTGTTATCTATTTTATTTTGTGTTCTATTGTGCCGTCCAAATGTTATATTGCTCTCGTGAGTGCTTCTACATGAAATATATATATATATATATATAAATATTGGGTGCACCCTATTCGGACATAACACAAATGAAAACATCGGGGAAAATCAGTGTCAACTTCCCGAAGGAGTAATTTGACAATTAAGTGCAAGTCCCAAGTGGGGAGGAGGGTGGGCGGGGAGTTTGCCGGAGCGATGGACTGGATGCCTTAATCAACCCGGCTCTCCTGAGGTGCCCGGGCGAAGGCCGAGGGAGGGTGGGGTTCCCAAGGGTTGTGAGGGTTGGGTGGGAGGGTCGGAGGGGATGAAGGGGAACAGTTAAGGAGGCAGGGGAGGGGGAGTGTGATTAGGGAGGCCTCTCACGAGGGCTAAATTGCGTTGGACGTGGGGTAGTTGACGGCTGGATGAGTGGGAAGTCCAAATGTTTTCCAGCCCGCAGCAATTGGTCTTCATGGACTCTCAACCACCCACTGCCGCCGCCCCGCCTCCTCTGCCCCCTCCCCCATGAACCCTTCGCCCCTATTCCCAAGCGCCGACCCTTATGGGAGAGGTGGACTCTGCTGATTCGCGCGGCGACTTCATATCGAAGTTCATCTCCGTCCGCAGGAAAACAATTGACATCCAACTGCGTCTCTCTCTCTGTTCTTTTTATGGATTTTCGATCCAGGCAGGCATCAAGGGATGTCCCCTGCAGACCATAAAATGGCGCTAACCAAACTCGGTATTAACGTTTTGTTTTGTGAAAAATACTTGACTAACGATGTCATGATATTAAGAACAAAAAATAACCTGCGTTGAGATCGCTGTTTCTATGCTGCAGGAATCGATATTTCACATGCTGTCTGAAATTTCGAAGAGAACATCAAAGGTTCCTCCAATGAAAAATGGAAAAATATTTCACCTTTTGAAAAAATAACTCTCATATTTTCGAGACGACACAACGAGAAAAAAATGACTCCTTCGCCTAAAGCTGTATTGTATCATTGCTGAGAGGCAGCAGTTTCACTACAATGCACTGATGACATACATAGACCGAGAACATCAGTTCGACCTCAGAGCGGCCGTAGCTGAGAGGGTGAGGGTCAACATTTCGAAATCGGTCGCATTACTGGACTTAGAAGGCAAAGGCAAGCCTTCACATTAGTCTCCCAGAAGATGCAGCCTTGCATTCAGAAATGAGATGGTGTTCCCACCATGGAAATAGTTCTAAAATTCAATCCCGGGGAGGGCAGTCCTGGAAGAGAGCCATCAGCCACAGTGGACAAATTACATAAGGGCGATGAACCTGAGATCACTTGGAGTGACTGGAAAGATACGTAGAATGTGCAACGCTAGAGTATTCATGTACAAACAAGGACGTTAGATATCCTAGGGACCGGTGGAATCAAGTGGGCTGAGAGGGACGATTTCGTGAGCAACTAATTAATAGAGAGCGATGCACTAAGGAGAATATAATAAGATAACTGGAGTAGGCATCATACTAATTGAAGATTGTGAGAGAAGATTAAATTCGACATGAAAGTGTAGCTAGAGATTCTTGTTGACTAAGAAGGAAGGAGAATCTGAGGATACAGCGACAGTGAAGATATTTATGATGATGTCGATGCATCCTCCAGAAGATGATGGGGAAGTTAACATGTGAATCATTTTGCGAAGGGTCATTTCAACAATTAATGATGAAAATAGTAAAAAAAACCAGTGTCACAGTGTGATGGCATGGGAAAATTAATACATACTAATAATGTTGCCACGACCAGTGGTAAATAAACCATTAATGTATACCACTGTCATTAAGAATCTAGCATTTACCGAGCTCGTTTGCGTCGGGGTAACGCCCTCTCCTGCCTATCCAGAGATAGCAGGTTCGAGTGCCACCTAAGTGGGTTTTCCTCCACACAGGGCATGAATGTGTGTGATTGCCTTTTATCTAATTTATAAGGCTGAGGTGGAAGAATAGTCTATGAAGTCTCGATCTCGCCCCAATGAAGTCGTTAAATAAATAAATAAATTACTTGAAGTGGGCTCACTGATACTTTGCCACACAATAGATACAAACATTATTGGCATCACCCTGTGACTATTTGCTTACCCCACCCTCCACACAATAGTGGTTATTAGATAGACGAATCCTATAATCGGTAAAACAATTTTATATCCATTTTTCCCGCAGTTGATTAACTGAAAAAAATTATGGGATACATTGCTGAATATTTTACCAATTATTTTTCAAAATGTTTCTGGAATTTGATGAATTCCACACGGTCCTGAAGGGTAGGGCATTCGAAATTTCACTGAGTCCCTTGGCCTGCTCCTTCGGGCCACTCCCCTCTCTCAACTGGCTGGCGAATGAGTCGCTCCATCGGGTGTCGCAAAACACCGAGTGACGGAGTCATCGACCTCCTCCCCGGAGGAGGGACCGGGGTGAATCGCGCGGGGGCATTTGGTGGGTGCACCTTTTGCGTGTGCACTTACACGCCACGTGTTTTTTTATTGTGAGAGGATCTGGCTGGAGTAAAAATATTCGAATGTCTTCAGTAAGTATATGCGCGCTCGTATTTACGGGTTGGGGGGGGGGGCGTTGATGGATATTCATTTGATTCGTTGATGACGGCCGGAACGATAGGTCGGCCGCCCACCGCACCGACCTCGGCTGGGGGTACGTGATGCGAATGCTGGACGCGTGTGATTGCCGACGAGAGGAAGGAAATCGGGGGAGGCGAGTGGGGCGGAGGGGAAGCGGGGGCGGGTGAACGGTGGCGGCGGACGGCGATGACCGCCGAGGTGACCTGGAGCCTCGTGGACCCTGGGAGTCGGCCGACGAAGCGTCCGCCAATGGACGCCATGCACTGCATGCTTCCCATGCGATGCCTCTACCGAGAGTGAGGACGCCATCCGAGTTAATTATCATACTTGACAGCGTCCGGACACGCGACGTAGAGCCCGATACGATCTCGCATGTAGTGCGGCAGACAGACGAATGATTCGTAATGAAATCGAGGCTGCATGCTCCCTTATTCCATTTGGACCTTAGCCATGGGAAATTGAATGGACAACAAAATAATTACACTAAGGAAATACGAGTACTGAAAGCAATTTGGCTACATGAATACCATCCGTTTATACGCAAGTGTAAAATATGGAAGAGAAAATGAAATGAATTGAATTAGAATATTTGCGAAAGACAGATAATGACTGAACATTAGTTCAAAACTAATTGAGTCTACGACAATTTATTTATTAATCTGGAGACCCTGAATCGAGTTGGGGCGGTGAGGGATTTTTTGGCGATAATCCATTTCCTGATTGGGCGCTGAATGGAGTGCATTCAATCGATGATCTCTGTCTGTTGGATGTGGCGCTGCGCTGCGTGAACTTTCGCCGTCTTTGATTCATACAGCCGACGTCCATCGCAGTCCATAGCTACGCGATTCTCCGCTAATTTCATCCTTCTATTGATTAAACCGATACGCCCATCCCTCTTCGCGCTCGGAAATGAGCTCAGCCGTGTCTGAAAGTCCTCACTTCTGACTACCAAAATACTTAATGTTCAGCCATTTTTGCATTTATACCTGCCAACATTTTATTGGTGCATGCTAACCGATTATTAAATCAGTATTCAAGCCAGAGATGTACTAATCATTGAGAATTATTGAGGTAGACTTCACAGATATACACATAATACTTTGATGATTGCTATAGTTGATAATTATTGGGCTGGTGGTTGTTGAAATGTGTATGCGCGTGACAATAGTCATTCCCAAATGTTGGTCAGGAGCATTTACAGAAGTGCATAATAGATGTCAAGTGCATTTTAAACGCACCATATCCGTATCTTCGATGTGTTCGAGCCTAACTTTGTGGAAATCCATTGCCACTAAGGTTGAAAAAACCAATGCAGCTTTCCGATAAATTTTTATTCGGTACTAGTTTCGACGCATCGGAGTCATCCCCACTCATGACAACCTCTCTCTCATTAAGAAAATGCCTTGTGACCCCCAACCGTGAACCTTCCTGACCACCTCCGTTCTCCTCGGACCTTACCCTTACAATCCCACCCTCGCCCTCTCCACCCTCGACAACCCCCACCAACTTTAGCCAATTACGGCCACCTCTTTACCTCCACCATACATGTATTACACATATATTCTGACGATGATGGCCATGCTGTGGAAACTAGTTGTACCGAATAAAAATTTAGTGGAAAGATAAATTGGTATTTTGTACTTCAGTGCATCATATCCGATAACACTTTCTGTGCAAAATATGTGCAAGGAAAGTGATTCAAACACGTAACTGAATTTCACTTCTTCGCCTGCGCGAGATTGGTCGAAAGGCTTAAGGAGCAGCCCAGCTCATCATCCAGAACTTGATATAACCAATGCATTCCTTTATTAGTGTGCCGTATACTGCCGTTGTTTCAATGAAGTTCCTGATATGTTAAATTTCACGCAAAATATAAGCGAACTTATTTCAGTTTAGGTTACACATTGGTGGCAATAACACAATGTTTTCTCAACTATTCAGCTTCTAATATTTGCCGTTAATTTTAACAGGTAGGTAGAAAATGGCCTTTGGTAGGGGTCATAATCGGGTCCAAATTAGTCTGGTGTGTATTTACCCCCTGCCACTCACCCTTGCGGTGGCTTGCAGGGCACTAAAATATCCAAGAGATATGCAATTAAAACATTACATAAGGTAAATTTCTTTTAGTATTATGGAAATATTTAAAAGCCAATTACTGGCGGGAGAATGCACGACGAGGATGTCGAAATGCACGTAATCAATAATTATTGCAAGAACTTTGGCATAGCTCAAGAACGCAAAATGCAAAGCCGAATTAAGGGCATGTGAAAGCATGTGAAGATGCAAGTTTTAATTGGGGCGGTCAAATTTCGGCCAATCAGAGAAATGAAGTGGTGGAGAAGTTCGATGGGCAAGGTTGGAATTTCCAATATATGTGCCAGCGGGGATTTCGGCAGAAGTTTGAAGCGTCGGGGACGCTTCAAACTTCCTGATTCGGTTAATTCTAGAGGTGGGGGAGAAAGAGACATTTGCCGAGTAACGAGGCTCGCATTTTTCGAGAGGTTCGGACGAAAGGCCCACTAGTTCGTTATCGACTCGGGGAGTAGGATATGGAGGGGTCACTGGCTCTGGCGGCCGACGCCCGGAGAAAACCCGGTGGAGGATGGGGTGGGTTGTAAAGGGTGTTTAAGTCTGGTATTGAAAGAATAAGCATTAAAGGTTCGGGATATTTTTTTACCCAAACAAGGCCTCTCATCCAGAGATACATCCATTCATTTCCCACCAAATCCCAAGATCCCCTAATTCAGTTTGCTATCCAGAACACCCCTCCCCGGACTACAACCTTGACGTGGTGGAAGGGCTTGTGCGTTCCGATGACCCCTAGAGCTGTACTGGCGGGAGTAGTAATAATTGCTCCTGGTAGGGTCACCCATGACAGATAGGTCGAAGGTTAGGAGCCAGACGAAAGGTAGTCCACGCAGCGTCTGTTCCTCAGTGAGGCGGCTGCAATGGCGTCTGACCCCAGTGGGGCGGCCAGTAAGTGATGGTGTCACGTTAAAAACCCTATTGAGGAAGGCAACGGGAAACCACCTCAATTATCATTCCCAAGAAAAATATGATGGGCTATAGAGATATTTTGAGTCCTGGCAACCACGGGGCTCGGCCCAATCGGCCGTGTGTCGTGCCCGGCAGCGGGGGAGGCAAGGCTTCCGAGGTTGTCATCCCACGAAACCCTGCAAGGGAAAACCAGCAGCAGCAGGACAGAACACGCAGGAGAGGAAGACGAAATTAGTTAGAATAGGAACGTGGAATGTTAGGACAATGATGAGGACAGGGAAATTGAAGAATGTTAAGCGAGAGATGGAAAGGGGAAATATAGATATTTTAGGTATATGCGAGGTGAGATGGAAAGATAGCGGGGATTACTGGAGTGATGAGTATAGAATAATATACAGCGGTGGGCATGAGAGCCAACGAGGGGTTGCCATAGTATTAAATGAAGAGGTAGGAAGAAGCGTAGTCAACATAGAGCAGGTAACGGATAGAATACTACTAGTGGAGATAAAAGCAGAACCGACAAACTTAGTTATTATTCAGGTATACATGCCACCGAGCAACCATAAGGAAGAAGAGGTCGATAGGATATACGATCAGTTAGAGGACATGATCGCGTGTGTTCCTGCGGGGAAACATTTGATAGTGATGGGGGATTGGAATGCGACGGTAGGCGAAGGAAGAGATGGTGATGAGGTGGGTGACTACGGTTTAGGCACGAGGAATGACCGCGGGGAGAAAGCAGTTGAGTTCTGCAGGAGACAGGGGTTAGTCATCACCAACAATTGGTTTAGACACCACAAAAGACGCAGGTATACATGGAAAATGCCAGGTGACTCAGGAAGATATCAGCTAGATTATATCCTGGTTAGACACAGGTTTAGGAACAGTGTGATAAATTCCCACAGCTTCCTGGGAGCGGATGCGGACTCAAACCACAATTTAGTTGTTATGAAATGTAGCGTACGTTTCAAAAAGATAAGGCAGGGGCGGCGAGTTAGAAAATGGAATGTAAAAGCATTAAATGGGTTGAAAAGGAAGGAATACAAACAGGCGGTAGAGAAAATCATTGGGGATGGTAAAGGGCTTAGTACTATCGAAGAAAAATGGGAAATGATCAAGAAAGGGTTGTCTAAAGCCGCAAAAGACACTATTGGAACCGTTAACGCTAAAAGGACTAGGAAACCATGGATCACGGATGAGATGATTACAAAGATGGATGAGCGGCGAAAATGGAAGAATGTAAATACAGAATTAGGCAAAATGAAGTACAAAGAATTGAACAATAACTTGAGGTGGGCAACAAATAAGGCAAAAGACGCATGGTGGAAGACGCAGTGCGATGATATGGAACGTCTGCAGAGGAAGGGTGAAATTGGTGCGCTGTACAGCAAAGTTAAATCGTTATCGGGAAGTAAGAAAGGAAGAGCTATGCTAACAGTTAGAGATAAGGCGGGTTAGGTAATAGTTGACGCAGGAAAGATCCAAGAGAGATGGAAGGAGTATATAGAAGAACTGTATAGTAAAGAACTCAGACCAACAAAGTGAGACATTGAAAAAGAAAATGACGTAGAGGAAGACAGCTTAGGTCCAGGCATACTCGACGATTAGATGGAAAGGGCAATTCGAGAGATGAAACTAAATAAGGCCGTGGGGGTGAATAAAATTCCTGCAGAACTACAGAAATGTGTAGGAAAATGTGGGAGGAAGAGGCTATGTGGGCTGACCCGTAGTATTTATGAGGAGGGAATCTGGCCGGAAGACTTTGTGAGAGCAGTTTTAGTTCCGATTCCGAAAAAGGTAAAGGTCACGTCATGTGAGGACTATAGGACAATTAGTTTGATATCCCACGCAGCTAAAGTTGTTCTCAGGATCATAAACAAAAGGATAGAGAGTAGGGCAAATGATTACTTAGGGGATGATCAGTTTGGGTTTAGGAAGAGGAGAGGTACGCGTGATGCCAATGCAGTAATGAGATTATTAATCGAGAGGAATATAGAACACAACCAGGAGGTATTTGCCTGTTTCGTAGATTTCGAAAAAGCGTTTGATAGAGTGAATTGGGAAAAACTAATGAGTATTCTGCAGAAAATAGGAATAGATTGGAGGGAAAGGAGGCTAATCCGCAACCGGTACATGTCTCAGACTGCTCAGGTGCGGGTGGGAAACGGGGAGTCAGGATGGGCAGTGTTAGGAAGGGGTGTAAGGCAGGGTTGCCCATTATCACCGTTGCTGTTCAACCTGCATGCAGAGGAAATGATCAAAGAGGCATGGGAAGAACTCGAGGTAGGAATTAAAGTGGGCGGGGAACTCGTAAAATCAGTTAGGTTTGCTGATGACCAAGCTTTAGTTAGTCAGTCAGCCAAGGGGTTGCAGGCATTGCTGAGTGAATTGTAAATTCAGTGCGACAGGTATGGGATGAGAATCAATATTAATATAACAAAGATTATGCGATTTTCTAGAAAGAAAAAGGCCAAGCTAAACATTAAAATAGGAAGGCAAAAACTAGAGCAGGTAGAACAGTTTACGTATCTCGGTAGTGCCTTGGACCAACACGGTCAAAGTAGTAGGGACGTAAGGAGAAGAATTGCGCTAGGCAAAGAGACTTTCACAAGGAGGAGGGAGTTGATGACGGGGACTTTGAATAAGGATGTTAAGAAAAGACTCGTAAAAACTTTGATATGGAGCGTAGCTATGTACGGTGCGGAAACGTGGTCATTGAAGCAGGAGGATAGACGTAGGCTGGATGCTTTTGAAATGTGGGTGTGGAGAAGAATGGAGAAGGTGAAATGGACAGAGAAGAAAACAAATGAGGAAGTACTTGGTATGGTGGGCGAAGAGAGGGGTTTGTTGGGAGCAATCCTATGGAGGCAGGAAAAGTGGATGAAGGGGGTGTTGACCGGCAGTGGGATTATTGAAGACTGTGATAGAGGGTAGAATGTTGGGCAAAAGAGGAAAGGGAAGGAACAGGATAGGGATGTTGGACGGGATGAAGGGAGGAAGAAAGTACTCAGAGATGAAGAGGGACCTGATAAAGAGTAGGATGATGGATTTTGTGCTTTGTTAGGAGTAATAAAATATTTGTTTGGTAGTTGTGTCCATCGAAAACCTACCTTAACCGGTAGATTACCTAAAAAAAATCCAGAACACAAAAATGGAATAACCAGGGAATCCCCATTGTCTCCAGCATCAACTCACCCACCGAAAGAATCGCCGCAGTGATAGGGCACTACCTTCATCCCATAGCGACTTCCGTTCCCTCTGAAATCAAATATTTGTATCTCTCCCTCCATCATAATTCCTTAAAACACCAATATGGCCACAATACAAGTGAGTGTACTTTCTTTGTATTTCTATATTTTGAATGCATTGCGTTGAACTACTCATCGGGGGGGCTGGGCTCGATTCCCGGGCAACCCTCTTCTCTCTGGGCACCTTCAGCTCCACCAAAGCTGTGTGATTTTCCGGGTACCATGTCTTCCTGGGAAACCATAACCGGCACAGGGAAATGAACTGGCTCCCCTACCCTGCTAATGGGTGAATTTCACACGCCGTCGGGCTTAGTACTGGGCGAATCCATAACTTCCCAATACGACCTTAGGGTTAATTACTGTTTTTGGGTGTATGCGTGTGTGTGTGTATATATATATATATATATATATATATATATATATATATTTATTTATATATTTTCCCACCCAGTCTAGGAAATATTTTTACTCTCGTGGTCTGCTTGATTCCGCCTTCCCCACCTCTCCTGTGTTCGTCCTTTATGTGTGCTCCTATCCCTTTTCCTTATATCTGCTTCTTTATAAATGAGTATTTATTCGCCGTTTGGCGGGATTTCGTGTTTGAATGTGTATATATACTTAAGAAATTAGTTTATGCATTGTTCAAAATAAATATTGTGTTCCTTTAAAAACCCTTTAATATTACTGCTGCCGTGAATTATTTTACTTAATTTTTTAAATGATGTATTTTCCATACCATTGTCATGATCATTGAGCATAGACCGTCTTAATTCACCAGGAGGATGAAACTGTTTCCGGATTTCTCCCCTCTACCGCTTCTATCATCCACTCTACGTATACTTGCCCACGTTTCCTCAGCAGGCGGAGAAATCAACTTACAATCAGCAATGACCTAGTTAAAAGAGCGCTCCGCCAATATTGACACAATGCTGCCGCCGGGTCGATCTTGATTGCCCGCACCAAAAGCAGCACTGTCTCTTTTTTGTTTACCAACGACTCGGCTTTTTTTCCTCGAGATCGTCCGAACTCCTTGTTAGAATCCAAGGGTTCTTTCTGATTTCGAGAGGCCATTCGAGAGGAAGGGACGTGCATCGTTAAAAATAAGTCTCGCTGTTCTAATTGCATCACTGTGCAGCAGGAGAGGGAATTGGATGAATCAAGAATTAATTTTCCTCAAAATTAGTGGAACTCCCCTCGAATTCGGTTATATTTCGGGCCTTATTGTGGTTTTTGCAGTGCCATGAAAGTGACGTATCTTTCGACCACAGAACTGTAATTAATCCTATCCTGCTGATTGCGTCCACTCCGGAAATGGAGTCAAGAGTGAGTGTTGTAAGTGGTTTAATAATACGGTTTGAATGATGTCAAAAGGACAGTAAACCAATTCTAAATGTACCTTCCGCCGAAGTTTCGCCGTAGATGTCACCTTGGAAGAAAATTAATATTGAGACTTACTCAATTGCATAGTTTTCTCACAGGTCACTCACTTGACTCATCTTTGAGGCTGGAACACTCCCTCAGTCGTTATTGCGCGTGATAATCAGCAGGCGATGAAGTCGGCGTGCTGTTCACGTGACTGGGCGTCTGTCACGACGCTCACGGCGAAGTGGAAGACCAGCCACCAACAAGCGGTCTTCTCTCCCACTCCCCTTCCCAAGTTGCCAGGATCCTTGCTTCGTGTTATGGAGCGTTTTATAAGATTTCATTCATCGAAAACTTTCGGCGGAAATTCTTTTTCATCAGAAGATACGGCTAGTTTCAGCAAAGAGAATTTTCTGGTTAGTAAAAATTCCTGTATTAATTTCGCATTTATACTACTGAGGAACATGGACTACGGCTACAAGGAAGGAAACAATATCAGAAGTAATAGAATTGGCCAGACTAATGAACAAGAGTGAATAAAGCCTAAGGAAGACACAATTAAGGAAACGGGAAAACTGATTTCGCCGATCCTTAGGCATCATTTTGCCTCGATCATCATCAAGGAAGAATTCAAGGAAATAAATAAGGGCAGAAGAAGGTTAAGTATGGAGTAATAGAGGGATAAAATAGAAACCATATGCGCAAGAAACTATGAAAGAGTAAAGAGATTGGCAGTGCAAAGGATGGCTAGTATGACAGCCAGATATCATTCATGACGTCACTGAAATCAGATGATGACGTGGAGAGAACGTGTAATTGTTCATTTATTATTTGTTTATGCGACTTATTTCTTTTATTAGAATGATTGAACCCTCAAAGGAGGCTTTTTTCATTTTTTTTATTCCAAATAAATCCGAAAACAGTGCTTTGAGCTTTATATTGGACTTTTAACAATGATATAACAAAGGAAACAATTACAAACACCCAAGCCCCAGACGGAGAAAACCCCAACCAGGCGGGAATCGAACACGCGACCTCTGGGCTGGCAGACGAGGATGTCACCCTCCGCTACCGGGGTCGGCAATGACAAGCAAACAATGTGTGTAAAACACATTGTTTGCCTGTCTTGAAAATGGTAATATTGATGCATATTCAGCTAGTTTAATCCAAATGCGAGTTTCGCTATCCAAAAGGAAGAATATTCAGACTTATCAATAGCCTTTAGACACTGTGTCCATAATAATTTTCATTTCCAAGCAAGTCAGATTTTCTCCGCGTTTTCGTCTTTTATTGGTAGTCAGCTTCAATGTGAAGTCAAGGGACAGCCTCAGGAGCTTCCGGGTAGATTAGCTGAATACTGGGATTAAAATTGTATTAGCAATTTAGTTTTCCATATATCGGCTATTTGTTTCGACCAAGAAGCCGTCACTTCGCACGGATTCGGCCATCCATTATGATTGCCCCCCGCCATACACCCTTGCGGAGGCTTACAGGGTATTAAGTAGACGTACATCCCACTCCACCTGCCTCATTTCCACCGACTTCATCACTGTAAACTTCACCCTAATTGGTCTTAAATGACACCCATTTTCACGACCACTCTTCTCCCCACCATTTTATAAGGCTCAAGCGACGAAACCTGTTTCGCGACAAATGTATGATCCATGGAGTGCCCTGTTACGCATTTCAGATGGCCGTGATGCATACGCATCACGGGCTCCGCCTCCTATTAATGGATAACATCGAAGGCGCGTGAATGAATGGATCCGGTGACCGTTCCTTCATGGTTTTTGGTTTTCTCCGTCCCTTCCAGTGAGCCACTGCTCGGCCCAAATGCCCTTCTCGCATTCCCCTCCCCCTCCCCCCGCTTCCGCATCCCGTTACTCTCGCCACTCACTTCCGCAAATGTCGAACACTTCCTTCGGAGGAAAAGGATTGCCATTTTGCGGTGCCGCTTTCGCAATATCGTTCTCAAGGACGCCTTTGAATGCCTGCCCTCGTCCCGAACCAAGAACAAACAGCATCACTCGTGCTCTTACAACGGCGGTCTTGGTTCGCCGTCCGCTGGCGAAAATAACCGCACGCGCTTCGCACTCATTGCCAACCAGCGTAATCGCGATGTGAAGAGAAGGTTCGCTGTTGTTAACGGTCGAGTTTCATTTAGTTTTTTACTCTATTTGTGAAAGAAGTACTTACGAGCAGTAACCACGCTCGTGCGCTCCAAGTGGATTTTTCCAGTAAGCTCAGACGAGCCCTCTTCACGAGGTTCATTCATTATTTTCCCCACGAAGTAAAATCCCAGGTATATTAATATATTTTCATGGTAGCTGTCAACGGCATGAAAACTCCACTGAATATTCAAACTCACTTCTTCGTAACTTCGTAGTTCTTAAGGTTACAGTGGTGAGCATGTGGTTCGGCAAATTAATGATTTTGGTATCTTGTTACGTAATTACTCCTCGTTTGTTTTTAAAAAAATATTGAATAATTTTTAACGTGCTTATTTCATAACTTTCTGGTTTAATTTGTTTCAGTTGATTAAAGAACACACAGCGGCAGCGAGGTATCAGGTATTAAACATTGGTTCTAGTATTCTGCTTGGTGCCTTATACTTTGGTGCCGCTCCTGGTGCCAGGAATTTTATCTATCCGTCTTCAGAGCAATAGCGCGAGACTTTTTCTCGGTTCTTAGTTTCCTCTGCCAACATCCGATCTCTTGACGTGAGATTCACACATTCACATTCATTTTTGCCATCGAACCGCAGGGCTTGAAGTCTTTCTAAAGCGAAATAGATAACAATGAACAAATGATCACAGGATATTATCGATTTCTTACACGACCAGTTTCGATGCACTGCATCACCTTCTGTTACAAACCTGTAGTTTGTACCAAAGGGTCCGGGAATCCTACTCGGAGGGTCCGGGAATCGAACTCAATTCGGTGGTTCCAGCCTCCTTCATCGGTGTGCTAGGAGTCACTGAAGGGAAGATAAGGATGCGAGGGAACGTTGGTGAGAGGGTTAAACACAGAGGAATACGTGATCGGTGATTGGTTTTTGAGAGAAAGGTGTCAGCTAATGGGAACAATTTAGTTCGTGGGTGTGGCAGGATTTAAAAATATCTCCAAGAATAAGTTTCAGGGACTGCACTCCAAGGGAGTAGGTTGTGCAAATGGACAGAGTGTCATACTTCTTCTAATGGGATAATTAGGATTTGTA
Source organism: Hetaerina americana (assembly GCF_022747635.1). Taxonomy (NCBI): domain Eukaryota; kingdom Metazoa; phylum Arthropoda; class Insecta; order Odonata; family Calopterygidae; genus Hetaerina; species Hetaerina americana. The sequence continues at coordinate 933,685 of NW_027286148.1, forward strand.
TGTGTGTTTGAGGATTTTTTGTGCAGAAGGGAGTCCTGATAACCACGTCAGAGGAGAGTAGTAGTGGTAGTATTTAGGGGAGGCACCGACAGCTGAGGTCATTTGCGCCATAGGGGATGGACAGGAAAGGATGAAGGGTGGAGAGAAACCCGGCGTCGGCATTAGCCTACTCTTTACGAAAGGCGCCAATGGGTCCGCAGCTTTACGTCCCATCCGACGGACGGCGTACTCACCCGAAGTGCCCTCCACAAAGCACCTCAAGTAGGGAACAGAGATACAATCACTGAAAAATATTCAACATCGTCCGGAATTTGAACCCGGGCCCTCACGGTGGGAAGCCAGTACGTTAGCCCCCGCACCATCTCGACCCCCATCAAAGGAGAGGGGCATAGAAATTTTTTTTATTGGAATTAATTCAGTAAACCACGGTTGTTACAGATACGGTGGTTTCGGATAGAAAGAGAGTACAGATTTCAATTCAGTCACAGTTTCGGCATCTCCCGCAGTTTCTTTGGAATTAGAGAGTAAGGAATTGACTGTTTAGTGAGGAGAGGATGAGGGCTATTTAAATGAAGATATAGTTGTTTATTTTTGGGTTTAATATGAGCTGAGGCAAAGTGATCGCATGCGTGTAAAAAGAAAGTATTTTAGCATGAATGTATATGCCACTGTGGGCATAGGTTTGCATGGATGTGCTGATTTTGAATGTGGCTTTGTTCCCTTTTGCAGGTGCTGACCTAACACCCCCCGCCACACACCCTTGCGGTGGCTTGCGGGGCATTGTGTAGATGTAGATGTAGGTATGGAATGTATTACTGAGAAGGGAGACTAGTGCATCTAAAAATGCGATGTTAGTGGAAGAATTGGTGGAGGTGAAAGAAACAGAGGATGTTGCATTGAGGAAAGCGATAAAATCTTGCGAAAAATAACAAGCGAGCCCATGCCCTGTTGCCAAATGTGAAACACGTTGCCAATGTGCGTATCTAAGCCAAAGTAAGGGTTCCAGGATTTGGTCACCGAGAAAAAACTTTGTTCAAGGTGTCCAAGGTAGGAATTGGTACATGAATGACTGAACGTGTCGACGCTCAAGGGATGTACTTGGAAGAATTTTGAGATATTGTGGCAATATATGAAATAAATCTATTTTTTCGAAACTTTTCCCGATACTTTTCATACAAACCATGTATATAAGGAGTTCACATCAGTATTGGCCATAATTAAGTCTGTATTGTGTGAAAAGGAGATATAATTAAGTTTTTCTCGGAATTGGTGTATTTTACGAATGACGGCACGGAGTGGAAAAGTGGCTGGAGAAGTAGTTAGCAAAAGTTCTGCAAGAAACTTACGGGAGGAAACAATCCCACGGTCAGGAATTTTAGGTTTATGAATATTTAGGAGAATTTAGAACTATGGGGAACTGGGATTAAGTGGGAAGAAAATTGAGATGTCTCCGCCAGATAGGTCTTCAAGGGGGACTCTTGTCTTTAAGAAAGGATATGATATCGTTGATTGAAAATTAGGGTTTGGGTAGATGGGAGTGCCTGCGTTTGAGAATGTTTCAATAAGATGTCTCTTGTCCTCTTTTATGTAACCTGTTTTGCTATGCACTACAACTGTGGAGCCTTCATCTCCCGAAGTGATGACGATGCTGAGATTGTTGGTGAGCTTTTTCAAAGCAAATGATCCAGATGTGGAATGATTGTTCTTGAGTTTTAACGAAATGAGGAAGGAAGGAGTGGAGATTTTGGATTAGGGGGGTTAATAATGATCTCTACTGGATGATTGAGGGGGAATGTTTAGGTTTGCCGAGGAATGGGCCTCTTAAATTGCATTAAGGCGGTGTGGATACTGCTGGTCTCCTCTTGGCGTATTGGATGAGTTCTCCAAAAAGTCTTTCATCTTAACTAGAGGCGCGAATTGAGGGATCGGTAAAAATTGTAAGATGGATGATTTTGGGAAAAAGAAATACCCTTGCTAAGAAGCGATATTTCACCAGAGGTTAAGGGAGTTTTAGGGCTTCTTCATCGGAAGTATGGAGAAAGACATCCATGGTTTGGCTGAGAGGGGTTGGACAAGCTTCCGTTTTGGAGGAAAACCAGGCGGTGGGGGCGGTAATTGGAAAAGGGTCGGGTTTGCATGGGTATAGGGTTGGAGGAGGATTGAGGCTTGAGACACGCAGTGGTCATAATGGATCACTTTTCTAGGAATACTTGGTGTTGAACGATGCTTTAGGACCAAGGCAATTTATTGTATGATAAGCACAGTGTGCCAAAGAAAAATTATTTGAATGATCTGTTTTCATAAAGTGAAAGGCCAGATATAAGAGTAAGTATTTAACTCACTTGTTACAGGGTCCGTACAGTAAGTATCGTGACTGGTTCGCTGTAGCCTCAACGGAGCGGTGGATGGGGGTCCAACCGGTCGGCTCGGTAGAGGGGTCCACCACCACTCAGGCGCACTTTAGTTTAGTCGCCTCCGGACACGCGTTGCGACAGGAGATGTGAGATTTTTGTGACGTGTGATTGTTTGTAGTGTCGTCGTGCCAGCAATGAGCGCACCGTCGAGTAACGCTACGCTGTGAAGGTTTGCTTCAAACTAGGTAAATTCGCGCCGGAGACCCTTGAACTCATTAAACAGGCTTATGGAGAGCTCGTCGAAGACAACCACCGCGTCGGGCGACCGACGACCGCTCGAACCGATGCTCAGGTGGCCAAAGTAAAAAAAGTTTTGGACTCTGACAGGCGTTTAACCATCGCCCTTATCAACGAGGAGACCGGCCTTTCAGTCGGAACCGTCCACACCATTGTAACAGAGGATCTTGCGATGAGGAATGTGTGCGCGAAGCTGGTGCCGAAAGTCTAGAGCGAAGAACAAAAACTGTTGCGGGTGGAAATTTAGCAAGACATTTTGGACTGCGTCCAGGAAGATGAAGACTCTGTTGACAACGTTATTACCTCGAAAGATAACTCAAAAGGAGCTCAAAGGATATCGGTTTGACTCCATCGAGGCGGTTCAAGCGGCGACGACAAAGGCTCTCAACAGTATTCCGGAAACCAACTTCCAGCGGGCTTTTGACAACTGGCAGACGCGCCGAACTACAGGTGTATCGATGTAGGAGCCGGTTTTCAAAGCCCCACGCCCAACTCGCTGGCGAAGAAGGGAAAAATTTTCCCAGTTTGTTTCTTTCGATGAAACGAATTTTTTAAATAAAATTAAATTAAAGAAAGATTATTAAGTAATTGTAACGATAACTGCAATAAATTTTGATTTTTGGAACCAGTTCCGATACTTATTGTACGGACCCTGTATAGCTGTCATGACTCCAGTTTTCAGAAGCGAATATTCGGTCAAGCAGATTTGTACCGGATGATATTTTATATCCTACTGCTTAATATAAGTATGAAGTATGAGAACGGAATGGATTTTAAACAAATTTTGCACAAATACAAATAAGTCTTCGATTAAACCTTCTTGCTTGAATATTGAAAGAAAAAAATGACATAAGGAGATGATTTCCGATGCTAAATAACACGACAGCAAATTTTCCAAAGGAGTTGACCGATGAAATTATTGGACCGTTGCTGAAGGAAGTTCATCTTCAGGGATTATTAGTTTTTGGCACATCAGTTTGGCCAAGGATTTATGGATTTCTTTTATTTGGTCGTTACATCAGCTCTTTGAGGGCAGGATTAAATAAATCTTTTTCAATAAGGGTGAAGTCCATATAGATCTGTCGGGCTTACTGCCTCAAACAACTAATCATATTATAAGCCAGTAAAAAGATCTCTAGCCGAGTGGTTACCGAGAAAATGTTTCATGAGGGTACAATTGATGACAATATGGTTATCGAATTGAAAATATTGACATCACAGGCACTAGTCTCAAATTTTTTTAAAAATTAATATGCAAGTCTGAAAGCATAACTTTATGAAAACAATTGCCGAGGAGTTGCACTTTGATACCTTTTCTTCAGTAGTAATGCTTTCAGATACATGTCCTCATTGATTTCGCCCTCTTACTTTTCAAATTATAGTTTGAACGTTATTAGATAAATTTTTACACCATCATAAGGTGCAATTGTTTGTTAGTTGATAGTATATGTATTTGCAGTGTGTAAGTTGAAAGGTTTTTTGCATGAATGCATAGGCCACTATGGGTTTAGGTTAGCATGGATGTGTTGATTTTGCATATGGTTTTGCTCTCTATTACAGTTGGTGACCTAACACCCTACGCCACACGCCCTTGCGGCGGCTTGCGGGGTATTATGTAGATGTATGTTGTAGTGCGAATAATTTGCGAGACCTTGACGCTAAAACATACGATCTGAATTTATTTAGCAAGTTCAACTTAGCATTGGATTGTCTTTCTTCTAATGATTCCTTCCCCAACTCAAGAAGCATTTAAGGGACAGTTTTCGTTTGATCGTAATCTTAACGAAACGGGCTGAACTATGTCGATTTCCCGAATGAGGCCTGTTTCACTCGGGCCCCATACACTACAGGCATATTCTAAATGAGGCCTTACAGGAGCGTGGTAACAACGTTCCTTGATCTTGGAGTCGCCTCTGCCGACAATGCGTCTAATAAATCCCAATTTTTTATATGCCTTTTTTTCTATCCTCTTCAATCGAATCGCAGAGTTCAATTGAAACGTTCAGCATCCAAGACAGATATTATGTTAACGTGCATCCGAATAGACATAATAATGAGAAGGTGTCCGTTCGATCGATTCTTGGATGGCCTAAGCGGGGCTTGATCGCGCTCGTTGAGTGAATGAGTGGATGAGCGGGGTGTGTCGGTTGATACGAGGCGGGAGCGAGGCGAGTGAGTGGGAGGGAGGGGAATCGAGATATCAAAATAAAAATATTAACAAAAGACAGTAGCAGGAAGTCGGAAGTCATTGTCGCCTGCTTCCTGTCTTAGCGGAATCTTTTCTGAGGCCGACGAAAGATGCTTCTTCATCTTTTTGGCCGACTCGCACAAAATATGAACTCGTTGCTTTCATTATTTACTTTTCTGTCTTTCATTTGCTATAACGCTTGTGTTTTTGGACGGATGGAGTCCTTAGAGATGACAATACGGACACACTAATATTAGGAATCTTAAATTATGGATATTTCAGAAAAATTAGAGCGTGTATATTGTATTTGGAGTCCTAGATCTGTTAAAGGTGATTTTGTTCTGAATTAATTATTAACATGTTCAATAGGAATGGTTAATCATAGTTTTGATGTTTAAAAACAATTGGATATCCGAACAAAAATAATAATACTCAACTGTAGGTCTAATATGATTAATTGAAAAATAATAATCTCAATAAATTTTATGTTTTGACGTCGATGCATGACAATCCGCTGGATATGGGACTTTGAAATGAGATATCACCGAGGGCATGCTTCCGATGAATTTATTTCCCAAATGTTGTGACCCAATTGACATGCTTATTTGGATTGTTGTGAAACTCAACGACATTCGATGTAAAAAGATGAATTGGAGAGGTGGTGTAATTCTGAATATAACTTTGACGAAAACTTGTGTCAGCTGCTGAATAACGTATAAGAAATCAAACATAACTACACCATCTATCATTTCGCCGAGAACTTGTCTTGAATTCTAAACCAATATTTGCCATCATTTCGGGGCTATAATTTAAACACACCAATATTTGTCATTTTTAGCGTTAGATAGATAGCTAGATTATTTCCCTTTTATAGTAAATTTTAAATTTCATTATCCAGGCACACAAAATTAGTGATGAACATCGGCGAAACTGAGATATTAAACTTATCTTACCAAAGTCTAAGGGGCTAAATATTCTTCAAATTGCCTTGGTTATATCATTCCTTTTTTATGCCTTTTGATTTTAAGGTATATGTTTTGAATAAACATATAATTACCCACCATAAATTGATAAAAAAACTTTTGATGTTCAATGCAACAATTTCAGAGTGTAGAAATCATTCGCCTTGACCGGGATCCAGGTCAAGGCGAATGATTTTTACACTCTGACATTGTTGCATTGAAATGCACATTAGCGGATGACTCCGTTAAAAGTTATTGTCACGGCATCTCCCTCAGTAATCTCAGTTTCTTGGAATTTTGATATTTAATTGACCAGAACAAGGAATGTTTAGATTTTTATTTTTAATTAAATTATTTATTTTCTATATTTTTTACATTTGATTTGAGGTTTTTTAAATTTATTGTGCCTCAGTATGGAATTTTTATTTTGGTAATATTTATTATAAAACATATTGGAATGAGGAATGAATGATTTGATTTCATTCTTAACCTTATGAAAGCCAGCGAATTCCAGACGCTACCAAAATCCACCATGTATACCGTCTCCAAGATAAGGCGTTGGGCGTAGTGAAGAACGTGGTGGCAATCACTCAGCCTTTGATTCGAAGTCCCTAAGAAGCAACATTGATTGACGATTGATTTACGATTATTAATATATCCTCATTAGGAATTTTATTATATACATATATATTAAATGCATAATATTGTCTTTTTTTACTGAGCCTCTCAAACGGAAATGAATAATAAATGGAATGGAGTGAGAGAGATATTGGTTTAAATATTCTGAATCCTCAGATTTCTGTTGAAGTCACTTTTAATAAATGCTACTTTCTCTTCTAAGCATGACATACATTGTTCCATAAACGGATAACTCAGATCGTTAGAGGCGCTATGAATGGACGCCAAACTTTGCTGATTCCAATGTGCCATTTACGAACCTCGGATGTTCTTATCAATTTCATTCCATTTGAACTATTGTGTCATTTACCAAACAAGGTTATCTGTTTTAAACGCGTTGTTTGAAAGCTACAAAGATGCTAAATTAAAAGAAAACCTTGCAGAAATCCATACATCAATATTTCATGGAACCTGCGCGAGGCTATATTAAATTAACAGGGGTTTCACTAAATAACTTTGCAGTTTCCACATAAAATAATTGATTTATTTTCAACTAGTTTCGCTACACTGTAGCATCTTAAGGAACGTACTTCGGGTACGTTCCTGAAGATGCTACAGTGTAGCGAAACTAGTTGAAAATAAATCAATTATTTTATGTGGAAACTGCAAAGTTATTTAGTGAAACCCCTGTTCGCAATGGATTACCACAAAGTCTCGGCCTCAACCATCAATCACTATATTAAATTATTTATTTCCGTCAAGGGAAGGTTTTTAGAGTATACTATCAGAGAGTATTTTACTGATTTATCAAAAATACAGAATACACGAACGTAAGTTGATTACCCGTGGACATGATGAACTTATGGCATTTTCCATAACAAACGTGTTCTGATTTCAGGTTTGGCAGTCGGCCGAATGTTGAATATTGTTGATGATGTCCTCATGTGCTTGTTAGACTTCGTCACAGGGTAGTGGTCGATTTTGAAAAACGATACGTACGGGGAGAATAATTAAGTACCGGCTTTCTTCCAGGTCTTCAAACACACTCTCATGCTAGGCTTGGAACTCTGTATCTATCATTCCATACTGTATCAACGCGATGCAAAGTTCACCTTCGTTAAAGTCTGTTTAAGACGAATTATGCTCTGTATGCATATTCAGTACGTGACTCTAAACGTTGTGTTACATCCGTATAATGGCATTTACAATCGTTAAGGTTCACTGAATTTTATATATAAAAAATTAAATATATGCAATTCACTAAAATTCACTTGCGTCAAATTACCATCTGACTTTGTCCTTTCATATCCTATCTTTTATTTGCCATGAATAATGTTCATCAAGCATTACAGTTGCTTGTGCTAAATTTTTCGAAAGGAGTACGGACTTTAATTGGGAAGAAAAAGTTTAATTTGAAAGTCATTATTTTCCATACCACGCCAAGATATCCTTGAAGGCATTTCTGAATTTTTGGCCCATTGCCAGAAATTATTTATTATCCACCAGAAATCTAAAAAATTAATTCCAGCAAAGCGTGGCTTTGTACTTACAAGTGTAACACTTTTATTTTAACTCTACGCGTAATTTACATTGAAAATATTTGAATAAACAATCTCCAAAGTTTTCTGCGTTGAATCATGCCATGGCGAAAGAATAACAATGATTAAAGGCACCCAATCACGGAAAAACCGGCCCAATGATATAGTTCAATAAATTTTAATTAAAATAAAGAACTTTTATTAATCAACTACATACTTAAAGGTTTTAATTTTTAGAGATACAAATAATGAATACCAAATAATTTTGTACGCAATATAATCAGCAACTGATGCAACGAAATATCAAGGTACGCATAGCATTAATTAAATGAAAGCGTCCCCTAAATAAGAGAGCACGCATTTGCCTCGCTGTTTGCCGTAGGCACAAATCGTGGGCGTGAACGAATGGAAGAGAAGATGAAGGCGAATTGGTAGAGAATGGACCCAGTCACCTCCGGCGTAACATCGAGGGGTGATGCCAAACAATACGCCAGCAATCGGTTTGCTAGGAAAGGTATTTATCAATTCCTCATCTGTTGACCAATCGATCTATTCTGCTAACCAATGAAAATTAGCCAACTCTTGAATCGGATATAAAAAATATGAAACTTAATGTCTTATGTGTGTGTTCATGTAAACGAAAATAGTGTTGTGATTCACTTTGATGCGAAAAAATCATATAATTTGCTGATTTGGTTTATAGAGGAAAATTATTCCTTGGGCAAAATATACAAGGTGGTAAAAGTATCGGCAACAATTTTGTCCTGACGTGGTCGTGAAGTGCTGAATTCAGATCATCGGGTATGTGTATGAATGATTGAAGATCATATTGGCATTGATAAGATTACAGTGTACGTCATTATCACAGAACATTTGGCAATGTGCAATATCTGCGCTAAACTGGTACCGAAGGTCTTGACGGACGACCAAGAGCTGAGTCGAGTGCTTCCTTCTGCAACGTCATCGCGACGATTCCCCAACCCCCTTACAGTCCCGACTCGGTACCAGCAGACTATTTCCTATTCCCTATAAAAGTGAAATCCTTCGTCAAAGTACGCCACCATGGGACCCTAAGTGTCGTCAAAGAGGCTTGCACGCGTACCCTTAAGGACCCTCCGGAATCCGCCTACCAGGGAGCCTTCCAGTCTTGGAAAAGCCGCACTGGCAAAAATAATCAGACGCTCCAGGGATGTGCTTTGAATAAATTTGAGGCATTGAAGGAATATCTGAAATAAATCTTTTTCCGATACTTATTACGCAAACCATGGATAAAGTAGAAATCCATCAATTTGGCTGCACTGCCTCATCCCTTTCCTTGGTCTCTCTCCGTTTTCGCTTGAAAATTGTAATGAACACACCGCAATGATTACTTTACCTCTTGATTTCCATTGCGCCGGTGGTTTTCTTCGTTGCGTGCTCGAATAAGGCGAAGAGGGAACGTGGAGGTACTTAAGATGGAATCGAGACATCAGGAAAGGCTGCATGGCCAGCCGACGCGACGCCGTGGGAAATGCGGTTGAAGAGCCATACGACCGAAATTGTTAAAAGCGGTGTTCTGATGCCCAAATAAGACCCTTTTACCGCAATGCTTAACACTTCAGCGTTTCTCCGCTTTTTACTCGAAAAGGAAATGGCGGACTGAATGACAAAAAACGCGGATTCGAAAAAAATACTCGTTTATAAAAGCAAATAAATACCAGAAGTTCGTTGTAATGACATAATCAGATCTAAAGCTAAGGAAAAGATGTATCTATGTGGATTTATTAAAAAACGAAATTGGGAATGCTGTACAAGGTATGAATGATAATAAGCATCAAATTTAAAGATGCTCATTGAGAGAGCATAGCAATGGTTTGACGGGTGTTTTGCTTACTCGTTTTAAAGAGAGAATTGGAATCCACAATCGTGTGATTAAACCTAGTAATCAAATTTTACCAGAAATATTCCAAATATCCGAGAAAGAGTTGACTTATATTTTGACTGACTAGTTATTAATCCTCAAACAGCTTGAGGTGGTGAAACATACAATATTTAGATGCAGTTCTAAGCAAAAATTTCAATAGTGTAAAAATCGTTCGCCTTGACCGGGATTCGTACCCGGATACCTCGATATCAGAGTTCTTTAGCCGGTTAAGCTATCGAGGCATCCTCTTAAACTTTGAAATTTAGATGCAGTTTTTCATGAGTCAATTCTCACAGCAAGCTCATGGGACGCTGTTTGGAGATACATTATTGTTTTTTCGAATCTCATCGAAATAAGATGAAAATCACAGATATACTAATGTTCAAGCGAATTTCAGTTATCATATTTAAGAATATTAGGCCCACAGCTGCGGGCGAGAGAGAAATTCATGGAATAGGCCGCAGTACTGCGATGTGAAAGGCAACGGGGGACCACGACATTATTCTCCCTAGAATATGCAGCCTTGCATTAAAATAGGACATGATGGCTTTCCTCTCGGTAAAATATTCCAGTGGTAAACTAATCCCCCAATCGGACATCCGGGTGAGGACTACTGGGAGGGGAACATCAACAAGGTGAATGGAAAATGCAGAGTAGAGATATGGAACGTTAGGTCACTAGGGGTGTGCGGGAAATTAGAAAATCCAAAGATGGAGATGGATATGCTGGGGATAGACATCCTGGGATAGAGCGAAATTAAGTGGGCAGGGGCGAACGATTTCTGGAGCGACGGCGGTGATATACTACACATATGTACTTGGAGTCACTTCTACCAACAATGCGCCCAATAAATCCCAGTTTTTTATATACTTGCCCGCAGACTTTACGTATGTGGGTCTTTAGTGATGGTAACACCTAGGTATTTACCGTATCAACCACTTCTCGGAAAAAAACAGTTTATTTGTGAACAAATCCCGTTGATCTTTTAAAGAAATTTACCAACGCACATTTATTATAATTTAATGACAATCCCCATTTAGAACACTATTTAGTAATTCAATCTACATCCTGTGCTGGAATGAAACGATCCTCATCCCCAGATATCTCCCGAAAAATCACCGTGTCGTCCGCGAACATCCTAATCTCACTTTTTACTTCGCGGTTGAAATCGTCAACTAAAGTCCAAAAAAGCAAATGCCCGATTACACTTCCCTGAGGTACCCCCGAGGTGACTCGCCCGCTGTCGGAACTAGCGCCGTCTAGGTCTACCCTCTGTTCCCGCTCTCAAAGAAAGTCATCAACCCAATTTATTGCGCCCTTGTTTACCCACGACCTTTATTTTATGAATAAGTTTACCATGGGGTACCATATCAAATGCCTTTTGAAAATCTAAAAAGATCGCATCCACTTGCCTACCTCTCTCACCCGATAAAAGTAAGTCATATGTGAATAATCTTGACTGGGTCTCGTATGAGCGGGTTTCCCTGAATCCGTTTTCATTGTTACTTACAAACTTAATGTTATCAAGGCATCTCATTATGAAACAAACAATAATGTGCTCCAAAATTTTGCAACGCATAGAAGTGAGAGATATAGGTCTGTAATTACTGGGGTCCTCCCTTTCACCAATTTTAAAAATAGTATTTGCGCGGTTTTCCAATCTTAGGGACTATACACTCTGTAAGGAATTTGTTAAATATAACTTTGAGGTACGGGGCAAAGTTAGGAGCTAAATCTTTTATCACCCTAGCTGGCATATTTTCTGTACCCGGGGATTTGTTGGGAGAATGCTGAAGATTAAATGGACAGACAAAGTAAGGTACGAGAAAGTACATAAAAGAGAAGAGCAGGAGGGGATAGGACCACATAAAGAGAACTCTACGGCAAAGAAGAAATAGACACAGATTGGACACACATTGAGGCTCAATTGATTGATAAGGAATATAATAGAAGGAAACATAGAAGGGAAGATTCCACGAGGAAGACCAAGAGACATGTACATAGGACAAATTAAGAAGGACGTAAAACAGAGTAGGTATCAGGGATTGAGGGAATTGACATCAAATAGAGTAGAATGGAGGGCTGCAGTAAACCAATCCTAGTATTGAAATACTGATGATAATGAGAGTTAAATTAACTACTCCTCCAAAGTAGAAATACTGACAAATAGTTGAATTCAGTATCGCTTATGTTTATAGGTATTCAGCGCTAAGAGGACAGGTTTAGAGTGAACCTACCTGTATTGAGGTCAATAGATTATTTCTCGATACCGTTGGAGATTTTTTTTTCGTCCTTCTATGCTTGAAAATATTTACTTCGGCACTTTTGCTTAGAAATTTGCGAGCCAAAATTAGGTATAACGCTCATGAGACAACGTTTTCATTAATCGCTCAATGGAGCCAACTGCCATTAATTAAAATTTTCAATTATTTAATGGTTTATTTATAAAATGAATGAATTCTAATGACATCTCCGGCTGATTCGTAACATCTTGACTTAGGAGGGGTACATCGTAATACATCAAGTGCTATACTTACTGCAGACCGATCTTATATTCATATATATCGATTTGCCGAATAATGGATGCATTACATTGCAACGTAAATAAGAAATGGGTGACACCAGAAATTCCGTCGGAATTGAATAAAGTCGTAAAGAAACGAGGAGGTGTTGTTGATAAAACGAGCAGTTTGAGCATAATATATGTAACGATGTCATAAAATGATATAAATCATTGTACCATATACCACAATTTACAAATTGTGAGACGATTCAAGCGTGGTCAATATTTTGAGTCGTGCATTCTAATTTGAGTGACACGCGGTATAGCCAATGCGCGCATTTGGAGTCGTGAAGTGGATGCATCGACCATCTTGGGACGTTCAAATCGGGATGATGCCAGCCTGGATTCTCTACGAAAGATCCGAGATGCTCTCCCGCCCATGCCCTTCACCCAAATGCGAGAGCAAAGAGGGGGCGAGGGGGCCGAATCCTGTCTCACGGGCGAGGGAATCCAGCTCATCACCGTTCCCGTGGGGTCATACCCGCCGTCGTTCGTGGAAATATTCGAGCTGACATCACAGTTCCGAGGACTTTCGGGACTGTGTACGTTCCACGGAACCCCGCGGTGCCCCCCCACCCTCTCTCTCCTCAATCAGCCCCGGTGGTATTATTCCGCAAACATCCCCTTCGATCAACTCCTCCCTCTGCGTGACAAGCGACGCCGGAGTATGGCAGAAAAAACAACTTCATCCGTCTTCCTTGGAAGTAATACGCTCTCCTCCGTCGATCAGATCGATAGCAATGATTAACCAACCCCCCTGCCCCCCCCCCTCGATCACCCCCTCAACCGATACCGTCCCCCCTCCCCCTGGAAAGAGGCGCCCACCGGCGAGCAAGCGAGCGTGATGCGACATCGGCGTGGCCGACCGTGTGTTTACCCTCACCGTATCGCGGGAAGGACCTTGTGTGACAAGATGGGAGTGGATGCGACGGGCAAACCGTCTCTCCCCACCCGCGCACCTCTCCCCCGGTCCGTCCCGTCTCTTGTCCAATAAAAAATGCTCATTTTTTTACGTTCAAAGAAGAGAGAATGGTAAGAGTTCGACGGGGATCAGGTGGGTGTCTGACAAACAGAATCTGATCGTAATAATGACGGCGATCGCTCAATCGATCGCGAGGCCTTGTGTCCCGTCGTTCGCCGGTGCGCGGTGCGCTCTTGTGCACGCAGTTTGCCTCAGGCTCACGACTGGAATCTCGGGAAGTGCGAGAAATTGAGGGCAGCGAAGAAGAAGCGCGTCCAGACATTCATTCACTGCCTGAGGTCTTCGTCAGCGGAAGGGAAGCGGTCTGGGATAAATGACGCAAATGAAGATTTCATTCAAATACGGAGCTTATACACCATTTCATCGCCATATTCAGGTCAAAGTTATATTGGAAACTACTTTTCGCTAAGATTCGTTGCTGGTTGCAGTGGTATACATAATGATAATGCTTGGTCTCCAGAAACCAATTAGGGGACGGGGCAGTCATCGAAGCAGACCTCTGGGAAAATAGGCACGTGACCTCTCATAGTATTGGTTAAAAGAAGGCAAACACTGATAGGTAGAAAATAGGCAAATCAGCGCTAATTAGGGTGGAATCGGACAAGAGGAGAGATTTATGATCGAAACCTGTCTTCGAGTCCTCATTCCATACGTACATTCCCAGAGAACATTATTGGACGTCAGGGGACATCACAGTGCCGGATGAAGTTCAGGAAAAGGAAGAAATCACGAACAGAAAACTGGAAAGTTTGAGAGCTGAACTTTCATTCAGGACCTAAACTTGATTTTCTCAAGATCAGGTTTGAAAATTAATATCGATTAAAAATGCGTAATGGTGGAAATTTATCTTGAGGAAAATAAAATAAAGAGTTTAGGAAATAGGAAGGCTGGATACATTAAAGAAGTATGTTATTCTGAACCCATATCGTTCCTGGAAAAAATGACACCTTAAATCTATTTGTTCTATATTTATTCTCTCTAATTTTATTAGCATGATCTCTTTTAGCATAATACAATGGGGCTAATTACACATTTTTAATTTCATTGCTAAAGATACATCCTTCCAATTCATGCGAGAGATTTAATCTATAATTTAACCTTTTGGAGTTTAAATGAAAACGGGTATAGGAGTGGAGTCATTTGGTGATGACTTGCGCGATCAAACGAAATATTCACAAAGAGGATATAAGTAACCAAGGGAACTCTAAATAAGGACACAGTAAATGAAACCTAGGACGCGGATTATTGTGCTGTGCGGACCAAGACTCGAGGAAAAATTGGTCACTGAGGATGTCGATTGTCTTTTAAATATTGTGAATTGAAGAGGAAATACTGACCCAGAGAGAAAGAGATATAGATGGAGAGAGAGAGCCAATAAACGTAAACAGCAGGGGGGAAATAAAGTTAGGGGTAATTGGGAGGAAACAAAGGGTGGATGGGAGATATATTTAGGAGAACGATGAAGGCTGATACAAAAGAGAACATTGGGTTTTCTGGGAGATAAGAGGCACAGAATAAGTATTTTTGAAGTGAGTGGGTAATAAAGTATGAGAAAAAGGTTTATAATTAAAAAAAAAGAAGCTGGATGCTTTCAAAGTTAATGGTTTTCATTACTACTTCAGAGCCTCTCTATGAACGCTAATCGATCATCAATACGTGCAATACGCAATCTTGACAAGTTTATGCGTCAACATATAATTAGAGAAGAAACATAGATACACTTTTACACTTAAGAGACAAAGGGACAGTGGAAACAGTGAGTTTCTAAAGGCGATCCGGTTCCCAAGAAGGCGAAGGCGGTGAAATCGGTCGGCAATGTGATGGCTACGGTTTTTCGGGATGCAAGCGGAATCATTTGCATTGATTATTTGAAAAAAAGACGAACGATAAATGGAGCGTATTATGCTTCGTTATTGAACCAGCTGAATTAAGAAATCAAGAAAAAATTCCTTATTTGGTGAAGAAAATAATTCCCTTCCATCAAGACAATGCACGGGTGCACACCTGCGCCGTTTTGATGTCGAAACTTATGGAATTAAAGTTCGAATTGTTAAAACATCCTTTGTATTCACCAAATTTGGCCCCCGGTGACTTTTTAACGTCCAAATTTGAACGAATGGCTCGACGGAAAACGAATCACGTCGAACAAGGAGATCATCGCCAACACAGATGCCCATTTTTAAGGATATTCTGAAATGCTATTTTTTTAAAGGAGATTGTGTTGGAAAATTAAAAATTCTATCAAAAATATTTTGTTTTTCTATTATTTTCTATATTTCTATTGAACGACCCACGAAATAACATCGTGAAGAGTAAAGCTGTGAAACTTTGGTGAAAATGATTGGATATGCTTTGGACTCTTTGGTCATTATAAACAAGATATTGGCCTTGCACCTTTGAGCGTTGTCCTTTTGGGTTCACCATCCATGCCGCTTTTTACTGACCGCGATGCCTCGGTTTCTCCTCCCTCGGCCCGCCTAATAATTGTTCTCTCTATTGCCCCAAAAAATAACGTCTTCATGTCGCTCAAATACTCCTACATTTAATTCTACTCTTTCCTAGAATAAAATTCGTCGTTTTCCTCTCTTCCCTTCACTCCATTCAGAACTTTATTTTCCCGCCTTTCTCTCTGCCCGAATTACATTTCTCTCTTTATTTCAAAAGTTTACAATCGGCGCCTCCGTTTCAAATTAGTTCAGATTAAAATTCCCTCGGGGATTCACTGACTTCAATGAATTTCCCATTGCCAACATAGGGGATTTCTATGAATGTTGTCTCAAATTTATCTGAGGAAGGATATCACTTGATTCATTTTAAATTATAAATTTTAAATTAATCGAATCACATTGAACATTTGGGGCGGAAGAGGACTTCAGAAATATACGTCTATGATTATTTGTGCATTGACTCATTCATTCCCCCAGAGCGCAGATTTTGGGCGCGATATCCATCCTGCCTCTGATCGCGAAACCGCAGAAACCAACCGCGGAAAATGATTGCGTCCTCGACGTGGGACATCCCCCCCCTATTCTTTCTTCTCTCGCCCTGGGCCTCTCCCTCCTTTGCGGTATCGGGGGGGGGGGGGAGTGACGGCGATGCCGGCGGGCGGAGGGTCCTTGCAAGGAGAAGCGCCCCAATGCGGAAGGAGAGCGAACTCCTAACGCCCACTGTTATCCCCCTCTACGGAGTGGATTGGAATGTGTGACTCACTTCTGTCGCGCAATTCTCCACCGCTTATTCAACTTCCTTCCGTTTGTTTTTTTGGGGCGCCACTGGACGGTTCGAGAAAGTGTCTCCTGATTAGATGAAGGGACACCGAAATGGAATGTGTAGACTCGATTAAATACTTATGCGTTACCCTAACTCACGACCTCTCCTGGGTGAAACATATACGGGGATTATGTTCACAGACTAACAAAAAATTAGGATTTATTAGAAGAACACTAGGTAAATGTGATAAATAGATCAAAGAGAAATGTTATCTGTCGCTGGTTTACACCTCCTCTAGGAGCTCTGTCAAAATTCATTTTGGTAGAAGTAAAAATGAGAAACATTTCAGGATAAGGCCACCCGACGAAGCTTAGAGAGGTGCGCTTACCAAATCTGTCAATTTCAATCCGAATCAATTTCAACATTCAGATTCAACAAAGACCAGTATAAATGATTTTAAAAATAATGAGCCAACACTTACGAGCATTTTCGTCTTTCTTGAACTTATTAGGGTACCAAACGTGCCTTGAGGGTTCATATCCCGGCGGTGTTGAATATTTTTCAGAGGTATCTCGATCCCTACTTGAGGTGCTTTGTGGAGGGCACTTTGGGTGAGTACGCCGTCCGTCGGATGGGACGTTAAGCCGCGGACCCCTTGGCGCCTTTCGTAAAGAGTAGGCTAATGCCGACGCCGGGTTTCTCTCCACCCTTCATCCTTTCCTGTCCATCCCCTATGGCGCAAATGACCTCAGCTGTCGGTCGCCTCCCCTCAAAACTACTACTAACGTGCCTTGACGTTTAATGCTCTTAAGGATTCAAGCATGGCACTTTGCGCAAGCCTTAAGTAGTAATACTGGTCGATAGCTTATGATCATTATACGACGTGTACAGAGTAAATTTATATTCCGAAATCCGTTTATTTCTCCATAGCCCGCGGTATTAATCGTATTTTTTAAGCAGAAAGTCTGAAAAAGTTTAGTACTCAGAGTCGATGAATAAAAATTTCATTTTCAAGCATTGCACTATTGATAACGGAATTATTCAGGGTCAATAAATAAAAAGAAGATTTTAATAAATAATACATATATAAATCCCTCGAAGACGACATTATTTGGCTGTCATTCTTAATTAAACTCAAAGAGTTATTTAATAATAATTAACTAATCTACCGTATAAGGTAGGTTTTGCATGGACAAAACTACTAAATAATTATTTTGTGACTCCTAGCAAAACGCCATCCAGCAGTGTACTCTACATCAGGTCCCTCTTCATCTCTGAGTACTTCCTCCTCCCTTCATCCCGTCCAACATCCCTATCCTGTTCCTTCCCTTTCCTCGTTTGCCTAACATTCTCCCCTCTATTATAGTTTCCAGCATCCCACTGCCGGTCAATACGCCCTTCATCCACTTTTCCTGCCTCCATAGGATTTCTCCCAGCAAACCCCTCTTTTCGCCCACCATACCAAGTACTTCCTCATTTGTTTTTTTCTCGGTCCATTTCACCCTCTCCATTCTTCTCCACACCCACATTGCAAAAGACTCGAATCTACGTCTATCTTCCTGCTTCAATGACCACGTTTCCGCGCCATGCATAGCTATGCTCCATATCAAAGTTTTTACGAGTCTTTTCTTAACATCCTTATTCAAAGTCCCCGTCATCAACTCCCTCCTCCTTGTGAAAGTCTCTTTGCCTAGCGCAATTCTTCTCCTTACGTCCCTACTACTTTGACCGTGTTGGTCCAAGGCACTACCGAGATACGTAAACTGTTCTTCCTGCTCTAGTTTTTGCCTTCCTATTTTAATGTTTAGCTTGGCCTTTTTCTTTCTAGAAAATCGCATAATCTTTGTTATATTAATATTGATTCTCATCCCATACCTGTCGCACTGAATTTACAATTCACTCAGCAATGCCTGCAACCCCTTGGCTGACTGACTAACTAAAGCTTGGTCATCAGCGAACCTAACTGATTTTACGAATTCACCTCTGAATCAACGAGTATGCATATCATTTTATTTTCGTATTTTTCAAATATATGACTCAATAGGAAAATTATACCTTTTGCTCTCACAAATTTTTATTTCTTTTGATCATGCAATATAAGTATTCTTTTGCAATTCGCCATTTTCTTCCAACTTCAGCTACTTACGTATTCATTATGACGTGGGCCTATTTTCTTCTTTCCTTGACAATTTTGTCTGAATTCATTTGTTTACGTACTCTCTTAGATTTTGAATTTTATTCCCTCTTGTATCTATCTATGTCTTGGAGGTCGGTATTCTCTACATATACATTTCATATTTGCTGTCAGCATTGCTCTTTCATCAGAAGCCAATATTGTGGTGATTGTTTCTCTCTGCCCTGATTCGAAATGGGAACATTTGGATTCATGAAACATGAACGAGGCATAAGATGAGCCCTAAAATATATTTATCGCTAAAATTAGAAGATTTAATTTCGTTATCTTTGCATTTTCAGAGCATTCATTCAATATTTGTCTGCTTATTTGAATTGCGCGACTTAGCAAGCATTTGTATAAAAGCATAGTTCTCAGCATCACGAAGATAGTTATTCATTAAAATTACTCGGATAACTAGTTTTTGAATGATCAAAAGGAACATGCAGATCTAAGCACTAAATGTCTACCAATATCGGTTCCTCTCATGAGTGCACCACTTCTCGTTTGGAGGGATAATTGATATCTGTGAATGCATGGGTTTTTAAATAGAGGCATTTTTTTGTATGCAATCTTTAATCACAATTATGTCATAGAAAACTTTCATCCGCATAAAAAAATCTACCCTGTGTCTCGAGTCGGATTTATTATGGCACCGCAAAGAAGATGATAAAGGGCGAAATTAGAGATGTCTGCTACCTGAAGATCGCCTCGACTTGCCCTTTTGTTTATTAACATTTGGAGCGGCGGTGAGCACATCCAATTTGGGTGCGGATTTTGTGACTCACTCCAGCGAGTTGAATATATTTTTATTCCAACCCGAGGTGACCTCAACTGGCGGAGCGAGCGAGTGCAGATAATACGATGAACCGATGAACCTTATTTGGTGCCCTCCTTCCCGGCTTGGTTAACGACCGTTAGCCTCTTGAAAACTTCCCGTGTTAGGGCACTTGGGAGCAATTGTTGCTATTAAATAATTCTTCTTTTAAAATTAATGATTGTAGAAATTAAGAATATTTATCCCTCTGGCACCCGGTTTATTATTATTATTATTACTATTAGTTTTAATAGTACATATGATCTTGTAGGTCACCGCTAGGGTGTGTGGCAGGGGGTGATAACAGACCAGACCTCTTTTGGGGCATAGAATCCAGGTTGAGAAACTCTTGTATATTGTCCTCTCAAAATTTAGCGTTCAGTCATTTTATCATTTTCGAAATCTTGCTGGGAATTAAACTCTTAGTTCGATTCATTTGCTGACACAGTCAGGGAAATCGGGGACTCGGAAGAGCTGAATCTTAAGAATATGATTCGCCTTGACTGGGATCCTAGTCAAGGCGAATGATTTTTACACTCTGAAATTGTTGCATTGAAATGCACATTAGCGGATGACTCCGTTAAAAGTTACTGTTGCGGCATCTCCCGCAGTTTCTTTGGAATTTGTCAAAGTGAAAACACCGTAAGTGTTTAAAGTTGGCTTTAACCTCGTGGACTGTGGCGCCTCGCGCACGACTACGAATGCATGTGACATTGTATGTACGGTATTTCGTCACAACATCTTGTTCCTTTAAAAGCCCCAAAAAATTACAGAGTTTAAGAGGACGCCTCGGTAGCTTAAGTGGCTAAAGCACTCGACCGGATATTGAGGGATCTGGGTTCGTATCCCAGTCAAGGCGAATGATTTTTACACTCTGAAATTGTTGCATTGAAATGCACATTAGCGGATGACTCCGTTAAAAGTTACTGTTGCGGCATCTCCCGCAGTTTCTTTGGAATTTGTCAAAGTGAAAACACCGTAAGTGTTTAAAGTTGGCTTTAACCTCGTGGACTGTGGCGCCTCGCGCACGACTACGAATGCATGTGACATTGTATGTACGGTATTTCGTCACAACATCTTGTTCCTTTAAAAGCCCCAAAAAATTACAGAGTTTAAGAGGACGCCTCGGTAGCTTAAGTGGCTAAAGCACTCGACCGGATATTGAGGGATCTGGGTTCGTATCCCAGTCAAGGCGAATGATTTTTACACTCTGAAATTGTTGCATTGAAATGCACATTAGCGGATGACTCCGTTAAAAGTTATTGTTGCGGCATCTCCCGCAGTTTCTTTGGAACTTAAGAATATGATTTTTTTCTCCTTTTCGCAATTAAATAATAAGGAAAAACAAATACCAATCAGGTTTCAGGACGTGGATCAAGCATTTCTAATAAGGGTCTCATAAATATTCAATCTTACCGCTTTTCAGGTGGCGAACTTACTCCATTGATTCTGGCGTGCAGCGATTGATTCACTCACCTAGAAGGAAAAGAAGAAATGCTATTAAACGAATGGCAAATTCAGGATGTGGCATAATCAGTGGTTAGAATGCACTATTTTATAACTAGTAAAAACAAAGTAGCAACATTTTTCGGTTCGCTATCTTAGCAGATTCTCTTGATCGTTTGTAATTAAAGACCGCTGAATGCAACGACCATCTGTCGCTTTCTCCTGCAACAGAATGGCGGTTTCGGCAAGAGAGATGCGCTTCACTCGCTGGTTTTTGTTGTACCACGTTGATATAACAATAGATTCTTAACGAGCTGTGAAATTACGCTCCTGAACGTTGTGACGAACCGAGATACAAAAGAAAGAGCCATGGCATCAATGACAAACATTGACGGTCACGACCCGTTTTCAGAGAATAGCTAGACGTCGCTCGAAAGAGTGGTTACTCCTGCCCGCCCTTAGTTGCCTCCGCTCAATCCGGACAACCGCATCTTGGTAGACACTCATAATTTCCACCGTGCCAACATTAACGTATATCCTCACCGTGAGTATCCAATGACACTGTTACTTATTAACATAAAAACAGCATCAGTGGTAGATTAAATCTCTTGCATAAATTGGATGCCTCTTTAGCATTGAAGTTGAAGATGTAAATGTTACACACATCTTACTACGGAAGGCGAAATTAAGCCTACAATATAAGAGAGATTAAGCGTAGAACAGATTAAGGTGTCATTTTTTCCTACGAACGATAAGGGATCAGAATAACGTTGTACAATCGCGGTAGGGGTGAAAATATTCGGGTCAAAATTAATATGGTCCGTATTCACTCCCGACAACAAATCCTAGCGGTGACTCGCAGGATTCTAAAAATACATATACAAAAAATCGATACTTGTAGGTCACCGTCTACCTTTTACCGAAGGAATTTTGACAAACAGTTGCGCGGGTGTACTGTGTCCCTCCCAAAGTTTAGGGCCTCTAATGGGTGGAATGGAACTTCTTATTGTTAATTTTTGACTATGCCCTCAATTTTACATCGTCATCATAGGCATCAGAGAAGATAGTGTCAGATTCAGTATCTTTCCAAGACTTTTTTTTAAACCTAGCTGCACCTCAAACAGCAAACCTCACCAGAAGTGACTTCATGATTCTCTTCCGATGCAGAAACTTGAACTTTTGGACGATGCTCAGGTGAAGGGGTTGAAGTACGTCTATTGATTGTGGTTTGGGACATAAAATAGTGCTCAAACTGGCTACTCCAAACCTTGAGCATTAACACGTACGTTATCCACAAAGTATGCAGTTATTCATTCCTATTCTTCGTCATTTAGTTCCTACATCCTTCCCATGACTACATATACAAGCATCCATATTTTCCTTTTTGCCTTCCATGTCCTCCCATCCGTGCTTTGTCAGTAATCTCACGGCCATTAGAGTTCATAGATTTCCTGATTATTGAAGTGTTGTCTTTCTCTCCTCGCTCACAACAGGCAGCAGTTTTTTGTCAATTTCTACTTGCTCATTAATTTCTGGATTTATTTTTTAAGGAAGATATTGGAAAAATGTTCTATATATATATATTATTTATTTTTTCTACATAGTACCCTACAAGCCGCCGTTGAAGCGCGTGGCAGGGGTTGATTACAACCCAGACTACTCTTGACACAAAATATTGTTCCCTCTAGCTGGGTCGGACAGGGTAATGCTGATCCATAACTGTTCGTCGGAAAAATGACTTCTTAAATCTATCCATTCTACACTCAAAATCTCGAATTTAATTTACATGATCTCTCCTACCGTAGCACAGCGGAGTTATTAACACATTTTACACTTTGACGCTGAAAAGACATCCTCCAAATTTATGCGAGAGATTTAATCTGTAATTTAACCCTCGTCCCGTGAGTGATTCTCAGCCTAGCTGCTCTAATATTTTGAATACGCTACTAAGTTTATCATAACTACGTTTTAAAAATCTGGCTCCTCTACACTGAACGCGGTCCTATTCGGAAATCAATCCAACTTCATGAGGGTCCCATATATTAGCAGGCCTAAAAAACGATATATAGCATGCTCTTTAACCATTTCATCATATTTCCCCATCACTCTTCCATTAAATACAATTTTTTCCTAGCTTGTTCACATATTCCCCACGTTTGTTTCACCCAGGGGATGTCGCGGGTGAGGGTTAAGCCCAAGTATTCCATGTAGTGTACACTTTCTATTTCGATGTTCCTGATGCCTTAGGCTATCATCCATATTATAGGAATAAACCAGTTCATATCATTTCACTGATTACATCTCCTCTTCCCATTTTGGGACTTTGAGACTCGTGCAGCTGAAAATTTCGGAATACGCATGCGCGTGTGGATCCCTTGTAGAAATAAACTATTTCATGTCATTTAGCTGATAACATCCACCCTTCCCAATGACCCCTCTATGTAGATCCCCTGTATGTGTATAACTGCATATGTGTGTGTATACATTGAGTATTTGTTCACCATATGGCGGGTTTTCGTATTTGAATGTGTATTTGGCCAATGTATACCTCGCCGTTACTCTCTCACTCACGATCTCTCCTGGGTGAAACACGTACGGGGAATATGTTGACAATCTAACAAAAAATTAGTGTTTATTTGAAGAGTACTTAGTAAATGTGATGAAAGGGTCAGGGAGAAATGTTATCTGTCGCTGGCTAGGCCTCATTTAGAATATGCTGTAAGTATATGGGATCCTTACGAAGTTGGATTGATTGCCGAACTGGATCGCGTGCAGCGTAGAGGAGCTATCGTAAAACGCTGTCACGATAAACTAAGTAGCGTGTCCAAAATGTAAGAGTAGCTAGGCTGGGAATCACTCACGGAGCGAAGGTTAAATTACAGATTGAAGATCTTGCACAAATTGGAAGGACGTCTCTTTTAAGCAGTGATGTTGAAAATGTATTATTACCCCCGTCGTACTACGGTAGGTATCATGCCAATAAAATTAGAGAGATTAAGTGCAGAACAGATAGATTTAAGATGTCATTTTTTCCACAAACGATAGGGGACCATAATAATATTGTTCGACCGTGGTAGGGCCATGTTTGGGTCAAATTATTCTGCTATGTATTCTAATTTATTGAAAACTATCCTTTTCTTGTACAAATGCAGAGAAAATTCACTACTGCCACGCTCATGAGGGTTTCATACATTATCTTCTGTTCCAGAGATGATTTGCAATATTCCTAGTCTAGAGAACCTCCTCGAGCACTTTCACCCACGGCTTTCTCCATCTCATGTTTCCCCTCCAAGCATTTGCTCTGATAAAAGGAATGATACATTTCGTACGTGTTCGACCATACGACTCTCGTCCATACTCTCAACTCAATTGAAACACTTTCATTTCATGCTCATCCTTTACTTGTTTTCACCTGATTTCATGGCCCACAAATTTCTCACTACATCTCTCCTATTTTTACCAGGTAAACCTCTTTCAAGTGTATCATTTCCAAATTTCAAAATTTCCAAAAAATTTTCAACGTTCGACAAATTCTTTTGGGATCTCGTGGGATATACGGCGAAACGAGCCGTAAGGACACTGGTCCAGTTGGGAGAATTATTTTTGGCTGGCTGCTTAAAATAGCCGGGCGACCCGAAGACCGGCGCATCAATTTCCACCAGTTAGACGGCAGACGGCAGACGGCGGCGAGGCCATTGCAATTACAATGTGCGTCAAATATTGGCCCCGACAAGATCTTGGGTGGCAAGCAGTTTCCTCGTGTCCTTTGAATGCACACAACCGTATTCCTCTTGCATTGGATTCCTTCCGCCGACACGGACGCGTAGATATAACTTCCTGAGCAGCAAAATGTAAGGCGCCGCAGTTATCATTGCACAAATGGGAGTTAATCGAGGTGAACGTAAACTCTAGAAAGAGTCGAGAGGTTTCTTTTGCTCCTAGCATGGCATCGCTTTTCCTTTCCCCTCAAACGACACCCAATGCGATGGGCAGAACGCGGCCTCGGCTTTTTTCCCTTGTGGCACGTCGGTCAAACTGATCAATGTGTATTCCAGACTTTATCCGCGGCAGGAAATAGATTAAATTATTTGCTAGAACATAAACATAAAATGAGTAAACGGCTCATGCTTATGTATCAAACGCTTATGTCATCGAGCGTACATTTCTAGGTCAAGACATTATACCAAAACGGCAATAAATCCTGGGTCTTAGAAACTAGATGTCTTCAGTCAAGGCTGCAGATAGGTTATCTGGAAACACTACCGAAGCACTGTGCGTAACTGCTGGTGGGAACAAGAATGCGTTCTTTTAGTTTATTCTAGTTATTTAGTATAGTTGTAAGCCAACGCTAGAGTGATTGGCAGCGGTTTAACCCGATTGATTTTGACCCTAAATTAAATTTCCCCCTACCACGGCCGGGCAATGTTTTACTGATTCCCTATCGTTCGTGGAAGAAATGACATCTTAAATCTATTTATCCTACACTTGATCTCTCTAATTTTCTTGATATTATCTCTTCTAACATAGTACAATGAGGGTAATAATACATTTTCAGCATTACGGCTAAAGAGGCATCCTCCCAATTTACGCAAGGGCTTCACATCTGTAATTTAGCCATCGCTCCATGAGTGATTCCCAGCCTAGTTCCTCTAATTATCTTGAAATGCTACTCAGCTTATCATAACAACGTATCGCAAATCTAGCTCCTCTACACTTCATGCGACCCAATTCGGCAATTAATCCAACTTCGTTAGGATCCCATATACTAGCAACATATTCTAAATGAGGTCTAACAAGCGAAAGTTAACATTTTTCTTTAAACTTTCAATCACTTTTCCCCAATACTCCTATAATACTTGTTCATGTTCATTTTTGTGTAAGCTTGTCCACATATTCCCCGTTTATGTTTCACCCAGCAGTTGTGAGTGAGGGTAACTCGCAAGTATTTAATGGAGTCTACACTTTAAACTTTGGGGTTCCTGATGCAGTAGGCGTACGGGAGGGAATTTCTACTTGTTCCAAAAAATTATCTCCTCATACTTCTGAAGTTTAATTTTAATTGCCAAGTGTCATAACGAAGTTTTCTGGAGCTTAGGTCATCTGCTAAAGCTGTTTATCCTCAGGATTATGAATTTTGTCCGACCGTGGTAAGGTCGGACAAAATTAGGGTCGAACTTACCAAACGAACCGAATCGAATCATAATTAGTCTGGTCTATATCCAACCCCTCCACACACCATTGCGATGGCTTGCAGGGTACTAAAATATGAAATATAGCTTTATGCACTACAGCGTCGCCGAAAAATTAACGTATCTTACCATTAACCTCGGAGTTAATGTCGTTAATGTAAAGCAGGAATAAAAGAGGTCCGATAACACTTCCACGGGGAACAACTGAATTGACTTTCACTGCATTTCAATTAACGCCATCTACACCCACTCTTTGTACCCGACCATTCAAAAAGTCTTTTATCCCACCCCGGATATTTTTATCTATTCCATATGCTTCTAGCTTTGTGAGTAGTTTACTATGAGGTACTTTGTCGAAAGCCCTTTTGAAATATAGGAAAACTGTGTCCACTGGAACATCGTTCCCTCCCAAACCATGTTTTTCACGAACAAAAAGCGTAAGTTGAGTCTCGTAAGATCCACCCTTTCGGAAACCGCGCTAGATTGTCATCAACAAATATTTGTTCGTAAATCGAGATTTCTTGGCGGCTTCTCTTAGTGATGCTGGTCAGGGTTATAAAACCGTGGCGCCATTAGCACTGGTTGGAAGTCTTCTCGGTAAGAGGGTGGTCGTGGCAGTCCTCCAGGAGATTTTGGCTCGGGTCTGACAATTTAAGGAGGCACATAATTATAGGTTTCGTTGATCAAAAACTTGCTAATCAAGCATCATTTGACACCACAAAACGTCCGCTCTAAATCTCAGAAACTGGGACTACTTTATTATCATGATTAAACTAGTTTCCTTTTAATGTTTTAACTCCCAATGTTTAAATAAGGATTTTAATAGCATGAATTCCTTCTAATTTCTTCGTAAAATCAATCACTCAAAGGCCTATGTTTACATGGGCGGTGGACAATAGTGGCTAGTCAAACATCGACAACAAGTCCCTCGGGACAAAGAATCCCTCGGTGCACCTTCAAGCATCTTCACTTGGAGGGAATATATATTTCAAAATTTCCCGAAGCGTACCTTAGGCTCAGATCCGGGGCAACACTATGGGGCGGACAACACTAGGGGACGTAACGTGGTTCCAATTAACTTATTAGCGTATCCAAAATATTAGAGCAGCTAGGCTGGGAATCACTCACGAAATTAAATTACAGATTGAAGATCTTGCATAAATTGGAAGGAGATCCCTTTAGCAGTGATGTTGAAAATTTATTATTATTCCCATCGTACCATGGTAGGAGAGATCCTGTTAGTAAAATTAGAGAGATTAAATAGAGACCAGATAGATTTAAGATTTCATTTTTTTCACGAACGATAGGGGATCATAATAGCATTGTTCGATCGAAGTAGGGTCATGTTCGGGTTAAATTATTCTGGTATGTATACACCCCCTGCCACACACCCTAGCGGTGGCTTTCAGAGTATATAAATAAATAAAATCACTCATTGGAGAAGAGCTTGGTCCAGAGGGAAGGAGATGATAAAAACCTCAAAAAATGAGGAATTGCCGAAAGAGCAATATAGGGGATCATAATAACATTGTTCCACCACGGTATCATAGGAAAAAAAGTCCGTGTATTCAGCTTGGGGAATATTTTGAAATATTTCGAAGATTGTAATATTTGAAGGCTGCTTTCGTGGCTGATGGCTGAAAATATGCTTGCTTAAGTGTACTGAGTTATCCGAAGAGTTGAATAAAATCTTGAATTATTATTTCACACTCGAGTCCCTTAATGTTTCCCGCGATTTCCCTCCCTGCATTCGAGTAGTAGTAGTTTTGAGGGGAGGCGACCGACAGCTAAGGTCATTTGCGCCATAGGGGATGGATAGGAAAGGATGAAGGGTGGAGAGAAACCCGGCGTCGGCATTAGCCTACTCTTTACGAAAGGCGCCAAGGGGTCCGCAGTTTAACGTCCCATCCGACGGACGGCGTACTCACTCAAAGTGCCCTCCACAAAGCACCTCAAGTAGGGATCGAGATACCTCTGAAAAATATTCAACACCGCCGGGATTTGAACCCGCGCCCTCATGGTGGGAAGCCAGTACGTTAGCCCCCGCACCATCTCGATCCCCCTGCATTCGATCGGTCCTGAATGAACCCCGTGAAATTGATTACATGCCTGTACGTGTTGAGTTGAGACGGTGTCACTAACGGCACGTCGATTGCATCGCCTCTGGAATAGCTTTGTACACTACTGCCATCGGTGACGGGTGAGCAAGAATTAAAACATCACCCATTGATAAGCAAAGACCGATGCGACTTTTCGGCGCGAATTTTTAAAACATTCAGCAGTGTAGATGTCCTTCCGATCTAGCGTCTAGGAATATTTGTGAATTTCGGTTTTCTGAAAACAGGAAAGAATATTTCAAGAACTTTCCTGTTAGGGGAGATAAAGTTAAATTATTGCGCATCACCGTCGTCCGACATTGCTGCGAACTCGGAGGGGCAAACAACGCAACATAGCGAGTGAAATTCTGTGATACCGTCTCAATATCGAGTAAAAAATTAACGAAACACTCGACCTACATGCAAAACTATCAATGAACTACAAAAAAAGGTCATCAAACGAATATTTAGTGGAAAATCCTCGGGTGAAAAAGTTGAGTAGGTTTGATAATCTGTGTCAATTATAAATGCTTGAAGCATTTTGGATTTCCTTCGCGAATGAAACTAAATAATTCATTAATCATTAAAATTCGCTGCAAATGAGCGTAAAATATCTTACGGCAATTAGAGTTCACTCGACTTGCGAAAGTTACAAGCGGCATTTTTTTATTCAGGACCACAATAAGTAGACCAACAAGATAAATTGGTATGAAATTGAATATCTAAATCGTAATTTACGACAAATATTTTACTGTAAAAATTCTAAATCTAGTTGGACTGCACTCAGAAATTGCATGAAAAATTTGCCAGTAAGTTCTTTGTTAGGGGTTATTTTTGGGTAGGAATGAAAATTTGGGGTCTTGCCGTGTAAAATAGTGTGTAGAGCTTTCGATTCCCGGCCGCAGGGTCTCCAAGCTCAAAGATATCTGATGATACTCCTGATGCCATCCACCCCCGGGACATTCCCAGCAGAGGGCCGAGGCACCATTTTCCTAAATAGCGATATTTTCAAATATCGTCTGCCTTAGTGCCAAAAGAGATCTCTAATCTAAGCTTACTAACCATATGTATATGCAAAAAGATCATTCCTAAGGAAGCTATGGATTTAGAACGTAAAAAAATAGCGAAGAACTTTTTCTGTTGGTCTAAATAACGTCTTTGATTTAAGTGCTAAAACTTGACGCATTTTCCAGGTTCCGCCACCCCACCCCACGGTCATCCTTGGTTCCTAGTCCGTTGAACTTCACCTCATTCCCATCTCTCCCTTCTCCCGACACCAATCTTCCAATCTTCTCAAAAGAGGGAGACTAAGTTGAACGTCAAAATAGGACGGTATAAACTATAGCGTGAGGATGTGTTAACCTATCTTGGAATTGCGGGGACTCTCAAGAAAGTATCACACGTTTCGGCCTAGCGCGGCGGTGGTAGGGGCTAGAGCCACCATCTCGGTGTAAAAATTTAAAAATGGCCACATCACCAATATTCACGACGAGGAACGCAGCGGTCGACCTAGCCTTGTGACAGATGGAACGACGGATGGCCAGCTTTTGGACATCAAGGGCATTTGTCCGATCACTCTTAAACTAGCAACACCACTGATGCACAACAATGTCACACTCACCACTTAGTCGGTGCAGCACGAATTTCCCGACGATCAATGTCAGCAGCATTCAAGTTTATTGCCAGTAAAAACCTTATCACTAAACGGATTTTACATTTGGCGGCGTTTCCAATTGTATTGCTCATTTTGTCTCGCTACTGTAAACAAACGACAAGCGCGTTGCGGCGGCCTTCGAAGCACTTCAACTGGAAGCATACTGCTCTAGTGTATCGTCGTGGGTGTGGAGAAGGTTGAAGATGGATCAAGTAAACGAAAAGGAAATCCAACGAAGAAGTACTGGGTATGATGTTCAAAGGGTTAGTGGGAGAAAGACAAAGGAGGCAGGAATGGTACAGAATGGAGATCAATTGGATCACTAATAGAATGTTAAACACTGTGATGAGGTCTTGGAAGAAAATAAATTTGCATGAATTTGTAATTGAAATAAACGTTTACCATGCCTTATGAGGATATCTGCATTTCTACTTTTAAGCGAAGATCACTTAAAGAAGAAAGGGGAAGAAAACTCCAATGGCCGTAAGGATTAGTTGCCAATCTCTCGTCAGACCAATTGTTGTGTTGGTGTGACGGGAATCACGTCAGGGACCAACCACAACCTCTCGACCAGAATACCCTCTGTGGTGGTTTACGGGAGATTAATCCGCGTCAGGGACCAACACACAGCCACACGCACACTATCCTGCCTGAAATCCTTCACGAGGCTGTGAGACCCTGTTAAAGAATTTCAGATGGAGATGGAATCCTTCACGAGGCTGTAGAGTAGACCCCGTTAAAGATTCCAGGATATTCTCAAGCACACACTCTGTGGCGGTTTACGGGAGATTAATCCGCGTCAGGGACCAACACACAGCCACACGCACACTATCCTGTCTGAAATCCTTCACGAGGCTGTAGAGTAGACCCCGTTAAAGATTCCAGGATATTCTCAAGCACACACTCTGTGGATGGCACAGACCAAACACACACACAAGCACTCGAGAAACGCACACACACTCAAAAGGGCCCAACTTCTGGGAGAATCTGGACACAGGTAAAAAGCAACTAGGAAGTGCGTCGTGCTTCGCGTGCGTCGCGCGCGACGCACTTCCTAGTTGCTTTTTACCTGTGTCCAGATTCTCCCAGAAGTTGGGCCCTTTTGAGTGTGTGTGCGTTTCTCGAGTGCTTGTGTGTGTGTTTGGTCTGTGCCATCCACAGAGTGTGTGCTTGAGAATATCCTGGAATCTTTAACGGGGTCTACTCTACAGCCTCGTGAAGGATTCCATCTCCATCTGAAATTCTTTAACAGGGTCTCACAGCCTCGTGAAGGATTTCAGACAGGATAGTGTGCGCGTGGCTGTGTGTTGGTCCCTGACGCGGATTTATCTCCCGTAAACCGCCACAGAGTGTGTGCTTGAGAATATCCTGGAATCTTTAACGGGGTCTACTCTACAGCCTCGTGAAGGATTCCATCTCCATCTGAAATTCTTTAACAGGGTCTCACAGCCTCGTGAAGGATTTCAGGCAGGATAGTGTGCGTGTGGCTGTGTGTTGGTCCCTGACGGGGATTAATCTCCCGTAAACCACCACAGAGGGTATTCTGGTCGAGAGGTTGTGGTTGGTCCCTGACGTGATTCCCGTCACACCAACACAACAATTGGTCTGACGAGAGATTGGCAACTAATCCTTACGGCCATTGGAGTTTTCTTCCCCTTTCTTCTTTATTGAGAGGCCGTAGAGCTCATTATTTCTTGCTCCGAAGATCACTTGATGGAAAGTGCTCCTGTTAGCGTGGCCTCAAGCAATAGTGCAACCTCTTACAGTGGAAAGAACATTGCTTTAAATATATAACTCAGCTTAGAAAATGAATATTTTTATAGAGTTAACGGAAATTTCAAAACCGCAGTCCTCGTGCAACTCCCTATTGTGAATAATCCGCGTTTAAAAAACACAAATGTCTACTCTTTCTAGATGCCGCGTTCATATTGGGCGTCGTAAAGGAAAAATGTGCAAGTTTAGAGGACGTTCGCGTATTTTGAGGATTAAGTTTTTAAAATTTGTTTGCCATTTAGTTCTGATAAGGCGTATTTTGGTTGCCTTGATATATTGGCATAGCAGTTTTTACGTAATTTTTTTGATAGTTTACCGTTTAAGTTAGGTTTTGAATGGGCATTGAATCGTCATTGCTGTATTTCTTAGCTTGGTAATACAATTTGGATTGGGATTAAAAGTTTCATAGAATTTTATTTTTTATTGAATTACTTTCAGTAAATTTTACTATGCGGAACAAGAAGACGAATTGATAAAAATCTGAACGAATTTAGATATTTCCGCAAAAGTAAGTGTAAGAGAAAATTGTTCGATGAAAATTTTAGGTAAAACAATTTTACCATCAATTTTAATTGTAGAATTATGTAAATGTTTCTATGGTTTAATCTAGAGAACGAATAAATTGCTACAATGACTGTTCGTATGGCGTCACCTCCGATATATATGTTACATAAATTTCGCCTGTATTAGATAAACTCGTCTTTTCTAGCTAACCATTGTCCACATATTCCCAAAAACGTGTACGCACCCACGTTGGAGGAGATATCAACGAGGAGGTGGCCTAAACGTGTTCAAGGGACTTGAAAACGTTTGCGCCCTTTGAAATCCCAGTAGAGATTTTTTCATGAACATTGTAATGTCATCTACACTACATATGAATGGAATACAGTTTATGTGCTACAATTATGATCACGACTAACGCGATATCCTTTACTCGCGAATATATAATCTCCGGTTTTAAAAGGACGACTTCGCAGAAAAGTTTGAGAACATGCATCTCCGGCATGGATCCGATGACAGATGAATGAGTCTGAAAACCTTACCTGTGCCTATAACTAACCTTGCAAGTTGTACAAACACATTTCTCTTTAGGGGTGACCTCTAGTAAGAGCGGTTTCCGATTAACAAATGGGTTTTCCCCCTTCCTCGCCATATTTCATGCACAATAAATGAAGAGGAAAAACCGAGCGTAAGTTACTCGATACCTCCGTGGTGAAAACCTGATCACGAAATTGAATAATTAGCGCTGACATCTCTAAAGAGTGCTGGGGTCTTAGGGTAATTAATTCAAAGTCCAAAACACTCAGTAATGACGATAAATGCGTGCCGATAGAATGTAAATGTTTTTCCATATCCATAGTACGGACACATTTATAATAAAATTGCCGTATAATTGAATTTTTAATTTCATGCCACGAGATTGGTAGTAAAAAGGATGAACATAATATTAATGTAAATATTGTCTCCTAGAATAGTTACATATCAGAATTTAAGTATAGTTGCCTCTCAGGATAAACATAAAACTAATTTTTATACTTTATGTTACAAACGTGTAATGGCATATGGGAAATAAACAAAAAGGTTGGGCTAATCTTTGCAGGAATATTTTTCGCTGAGACATGATAGTAGAAGAAATAAGCTCGCTTTAAATTCTAAGAAACTGCGGGGGATGCTGCAACGGTGTCATTAACTGAGTCATCCGGTAATATGCATTCCTTTAAATCACCCAAAATTTCGGTGGCTTAACAAGCGAAAACACTCGACCGGACATGGAGGAATCCGGGTTCGAATCCCAGTGAAGGCGAATGATTTTTACGCTTTGCAACTGTTGCATATCAAGCTCTTTGCAATTCGATGTGAACTCCTGAAACATATTTCGTGCGCATATTTGTTTTGAGTTAGTATGAAAGGAAGATGGTGAAAATGTCTCCAGAAGACAAATGAACGCTCATTTTGTCCAATTACGCACCTCTGAATCAACCCGCTAAATATCCCCCCTCACAAATCCTTCTGTTGGATATAAAGACCTTGAACTTTCCTCCGAATCTCGGTTTATGGGTGAGATGGCAGAACTCGCAGAAAGCTCTCTGGAGTTTAAAGTCACCCGTCGGCAGATCTTACTCCTCCGCTATGCCCTTCCCCGGGAGGCCCCGGCTACCAAAATGACGGGCGTTTCCTGGAACTGAAGTGTACTCACGATCCCAGAGTGTGTACTTTAATACATTTGTAGATCCTCTGATAAGATCACCGCGCGTAAGTAAACCTAAATAAAGAATTATAATAATGAATAACTGACATGCATATAATAGTTTGTTTTAAGCCATGAGAATTGGTGGAGGTTGGTTTGGCGGGGTACTCCACAAATCATGTAAATATAGCGATAATCAAGTTTAAGTCTGCCAATCAGCCATTGGATTGCAACCACGGTTGAGACCATTACTAAACCAATGTGATTCGTATGAAAATGAGCGTCGATAAATTTAATCATAATAAATAAAATAATTTAATAAAATTCTCTATAGAAATTAGAAGGCTAAGTAAAACATTAAAGCTGGAGGTCAGGAAATATTAAAACTTGAGCAGGTGGAAGATTTCGCCTATTTAGTTGGCGTTGTAGACGAAGATGGGAAAAGTATAAGAACATCGCGAGAAGAGTTTCGTTCGGTAGAGAATATTTCACTGAGATTGGAAGGAAGTTGATGTTGCGAATTTTAGTTGAAGACGTGAAAAAATGAATGGTGAAATCTTTGCTGATGGTAAGGGAAGAATTTTAGGAAGCCAGATGGGGGAGGAAAAGAATTGGTATACTGGACTGAAGAAAGAGAAGTAGTAGGTACGAGTTTGCGTTGAAGGATTTTCTACTTTATTACAGGATGTAATAATACTTGTATTTAGTGCCGTGTTTGATTGACCTTAAAAATGCGGCAGAGCGTTGTCTCTGGGCCCATGAAAAACGTATCTTGCCCGGTAAACTGATCTTAATAATTATAGTCTTTAAATAATAAAATATTTCACAGAATTCCTCAATTTTACTCATTACTCTACTCCATAGCAAAAAGACATTTCGAACATCGTCGTGTCATTCCGTCAAGTTGTCCCGAGGCAAATTTCAGAAATTTTCGGAAAGGGATGGGGGGTGGGAGGGCACTTGTTTTTGAGGTCACACTGCGTTCCCAGGGATCCCTGAATATTGTTTCACAATTTCTAAAATTTGGACGCCTTCAGTGGCAGCCAATATCGTTGCAAGGCTTAAGTATCCATCATTTGGCAGATTAGTGAAAAATAAGCAAGAAGGTTCTCACCTATGCATGTTAATTACCATACCGCTCCGACGGGATATTAGGGGATCAATAGGTTTACGTAATATTTTGAAATCTCTCCATTGGGTAAAAAAATAAAAGAGATTAATAGACGATTCGGCTATTTTTGAAGTCGCGAAATAGATTTCATTAATTTTTTTCATTAATTTTTTAATCTTTAAGTGTTATACATGAAATTAAATAATCAAGCATCGGATTTTATCGAGTGTTTTTTCAATGGTTCCGTTGACAGGGTTCGGGCAAGTCTAATAGTGATTGCTCTTTAAGCTATCAACTGATTTTTTCTTTAAACATTTCCTTTAGGTGTATTTTGAATTAAAATTTACGTAGTCCACGAGCCTAGTAATAGAAACGGTAGGAAAACTCACAATTCGTCTCAGTGAATGCTCTACTGCCTGATATTTTTTCACCTAGCGACTAATTTGTTAAAGCCCACGCTAAGTGTACAATGAGGTTCATAGACTTTGACCCTGTGTTTCATTGCATCTACGTCAGACAGAACACCGACAGTGCCATTGATGCTAGAAGCAGTCGTCAAGATGCTAACACAAAGGCCTTCGGTTGCATTTCGCATTGAACTTGGTTTCGGTGCTGTGTTATTGCGCCTCGATTGGAGTATGCCATGTGGTACAGCGAGGGGTGCCTTAGCGTCGGGAAATGACGGCGTCTGCTCCAGCAGTTAATGGATGGCCACCAGGGAGCATGCGCACTTAGGTTACGTCATGGGATTTTTTCACCACTTTTCGAATTTCCTACTCACCTTTTGAACTTATATATATATACATCATGCCTGACGGCCCTCTCTCACTTTCAAGAGTGGTGAACTTTGAGTACAACGGCACTTAAGATTTATGAATAAATATCGTAAGGATCTCAATGAAGGTCCTGAGGTTATTTATTGCAGCGGTGGATTCGGGGTAGTACTTACGAAAAGTCAAAATGCGAATTTATTCGACTTCAGACTGTGCACCTGAAGGCAAGGCAAAGAAGGATACTTGAATCTATATCAGTGAGTTCACCTCGAGACTCCGATTATGGCGAGTTACGTGATGTCTGGCGAACTCAATAATATGGGAAGTGATATCCGTAGCTGTCCAAAATGAAACATTTTTAGACCTAGACTGGGAAAACTTCGGAGGTGTATTGCTCAAATAGCAGAAAATGCGATTTGTGATTTTTGTCTCGAGTACAAAAAACTTCAAGAAAATGCAAGTAATGCCGATACGGTAACTTTTTACGGAGTCATCTGCAAAATTTACATTATAATCAAAACTTTCAGAGCATGGAAATCCATTGCCTTGACCGAGATTCGAACCCAGATGTCCTCGATGTCCGGCCGAGTGGTTTATCCAGTTAAGCTACACTACGGTATTTTGGGGCCTTAAAGGAACAAGATGTTTGGGTCGAAATACCGTGCATACAATATCACAGGCATTCGCAGTCGTGCACGATTTGCCAATGTCCACGAGATTAAAGCCAACTTTAAACTTTTACGTCAACCTTTGTCTTTGGCCTTTAACCTCGTAGTCTGTGTCGCGCACGACTACGACATTGTATGTACGGCATTTCGTCACAACATTGTATGTCTTTCAAGCCCCCAAAATTTCGGAATCCAAGAAGGCGTCTCGGTAGCTTAAATGGATAAAGCACTCGGCTGGTTTCGAATCCCGGTCAAGGTGAATCAATTTTACAACCTGAAATTGGTGCATTCTAACAAGTACAATTAATCGAAATCACATTCAATCGATGGAGGACGATATGGTGGAGGAGTTTTATAATTTTGTGCTCTCTATTTTTGATCTAGTTAAGGAATTAAGCTTCCCGTCAATCACGCCACATTCCACTACGGGAGTGTTCTCCATTCCAATGCACCGATCTCGCCCCATTGTCATCCTTCATTATTCGGGATTAACAGTCGAGTTGGAAACATTTCGCACCTAACATACTAGCAAATCAAATCGTTTCAATCAATTCTGAATAGTGTTCTTTCGCGAGCGCGTCTACGCAACGGGACGGAAGACGAGCCCTCGCTCTGTCCTCAACGGGGAGATACGGTGAGTGACGTCACCCGCAAATGCGCAAGGGACGGGTGGCCCTCTCCTCCAGGGAGACGGCGGCGAAACTTCCACGGCCGGCCGCCTCATCACCACGCGCTGGTGCCCCCGAGGGACAACACGCCCACGCGGCGAGGCGGGTGTGCGGGGCGAGAAGAAGGGGGCGCGCTGTTGGAGTGCCCCTGCAGCACCTGCCCCCTCCGAAGATCCTTCCGAATCCAGCGTCGCAGAAGACTAAACACAGTCGGTTAAAACAAATTATCAGCATTTGCAGAAGCGTGTGCCATGTTTCATAGCGGTCCATCGCCTTCGCTTCCCATAACCACGTATTTCTCAAAGAAATCGGTATTTTAACGCGTACCAGTCAATTAAAAATATCCTGTAGATGCCATCTCAACCCATGATATTGTGCGCGCGGCCAGTTTTAGAATGGATATGCATTATCTTTAAATCTCCAACTTTAATTTAGTAAGCTATTAAATATACCATGAAAAATAATAATAATCTCGTATATACACACTTAACTCATTTAATATGGATATCAAACAATTCCAAATGGAGCCTGAAAGTGTAAAGTATATTGGTTGCCCTTGTTTTCCTGAGTTTCTTCAACTTTAAAGCCAAAGAAGTATCAGTAGTATGATAATTTTGAGGCCAAAAATGCAACGGGAAAGCAAAATTGGAGCAAATAATTTTTCACATATTGTGCTCGTGAGTTACTTATGGACTCCAGAGGTTGGTACTTAGGCCAACATAACGAAGGCATTAATTCCTCCATAAGTGCCCAAATTCATGATCGGCGTGGCATTCAGCCGAGAGCGCCTCATTTTAATCCGTGGAAGGAAGCGTCCATTGAAAGTTCATCGTTTAGCTGGTACTCGTATCTGGCGGGGGCCCGAGATTTGTCAGCGAAAGAGCGTGGGAAAAAATGGCTCCATTCCAAGTTTCGGCAAAGAGAAACGTTTACGGAGTTCCATTAACCATCCGCATCGTGACGGCCAGGGGGGTCGAGGACCTCTTCCGAGGACAGCGTCGCCACGGTGAAAGAGTCGCGATCACTGAAAGAAGGAACCACGCTCCCTGAGCTCAGGGTGTTTGCTAAAAGGCCATCGCCATTCGACACGGAAGCCTCAACGGTCGATTTCACGCGAACATGTTAAAAGCTCTTATATGCGGGGAAATTTTTTTGCGAAGTAACAGTTGTAGACATTACCACGTTCAATTTTAACATGCGTTATTGTGTTGCCGAATTTCACAATCCTTAAAAGACCGGAAGGAATAGCATTTTGGACGTTAGTCTGAGGAGATGTGACGAAATTTGATGTTGATGCGGGATTAGTGTGAGAGAGATGCGATTCCCCAATGATTAAATCTTATTTGAAAGTGTGTGTATAAATCAGATTCCTGGCTGCTTGTGATGTCTACCAGCAATCCCGGAATAGGCGGTCTCGAAAAAAGTGAATTCATTAGGCGAGGTGATTTACGTTTATTATTATCCGTACAATTATTTAAATTTGAATATTAGGGCCATGAAGAAATGATATGATAACTATGCGTGCAATAAAGAAATGCATAACTTCATCACGTATATATATCCGACTATTTAATCAAATGGTTAAAGGTTGCTCACGAGCTTCCTCTGTCCAACGCCCTAGTTCATTCAATGCCTCTCATCTATCATCGACAGCAATATTTCTTGTCAAAAAAGAGATAAACACGAATCAATTGTGTTGAGTATACATTAAAAAAAATTATTAAAGTAGAAAATATCAGGACAGCAATCATATTTCATTTTTTATGAACATCACAACATTAATAATTCAGTTATGGGTCAAGTTCCATGCTGCACGCTTTTTAAATAAGAACGCCCGGAATTTAGTGATTCGCGTTAAGTATGAAAATAAAGGAAATATATTAAAATTGTCTACCTCGTCATTCAAGAATCACACAAACAAACGTCGATTTTGGAAGACAGCTAGACTATAAATGCCTGCGGTACGAATGAGTTCTGGAAAATTGGCGGGGAAGATGATATCGAAAAGAGTGTTAACTGGTTAATAGTTTCAGGTGTGTTGTCGTGGGAATGGCGGATATTCGCTAATGTGAATCTAGTCAAATACACACGAAAGTGAAAATCCAGTATCCTACTCTAAATCAGGTCCCTCTTCATCTCTGAGTACTTTCTTCCTCCCTCCATCCCGTCCAACAACCCCATCCTGCTCCTTCCCTTTCCTCGTTTGCCCAGCATCCTCCCCTCTATCACACTCTTCAACATCCCACTGCCTTCAATACCCCCTTCATTCACCTTTCTTGCCTCCATAGGATTTCTCCCAACAAACCCCTCTCTTCGCCCACCATACCAAGTGTTTCCTCATTTGTTTTCTTCTCTGTCCATTTCACCTTCTCCATTCTTCCCCACACCCACATTTCAAAAGCCTCCAGTCTACGTCTATCCTCCTGCTTCAAGGACCACGTTTCCGCGCCATGCATAGCTATGCTCCATATCAAAGTTTTTACGAGTTTTTTCTTAACATCCTTACTCAACGTCCCTGTCATCAACTCCCTCCTCCTTGGGAAAGCCTCTTTTCCTAGCGCAATTCTTCTCCTTACGTCCCTACTACTTTGACCGTGTCGGTCCAAAACACTACCGAGATACGTAAACTGTTCTACCTGCTCTAGTTTTTGCCCTCCTATTTTAATGTTAAGCTTGGCCTTTTTCTTTCTAGAAAATCGCATAACCTTTGTTTTATTAATATTGATTCTCATCCCATACCTGTCGCACTGAATTTCCAATTCACTCAGCAATGCCTGTAACCCCTTGGCTGACTGACAAACTAAAGCTTGGTCATCAGCGAACCTAACTGATTTTACGAATTCCCCGCCCAATTACATTCCTACCTCCAGTTCTTCCCATGCCTCTTTGATCATTTCCTCTGCATGCAGGTTGAACAGCAACGGTGATAATGGGCAACCCTGCCTTACACCCCTTCCTAACACTGCCCATCCTGACTCCCCGTTTCCCACCCGCACCTGAGCAGTCTGAGACATTTACAGGTTGCGGATCAGCCTCCTTTCCCTCCAATCTATTCCTATTTTCTGCAATATACTCATTAGTTTTTCCCAATTCACTCTATCAAACGCTTTTTCGAAATCTACGAAACAGGCAAATACCTCTTGGTTGTGTTCTATATTCCTCTCGATTAATAATCTCATTACTGCAATGGCATCACGCGTAGCTCTCCCCTTCCTAAACCCAAACTGATCATCCCCTAAGTAATCATTTGCCCATCTCTCTATCCTTTTGTTTATGATCCTAAGAACAACTTTAGTTGCGTGGGATATCAAACTAATTGCCCTGTAGTCCTCACATGACGTTGCCTTTACCTTTTTCGGAATAGGAACTAACACTGATCTCACAAAGTCTTCCGGCCAGATTCCTTCCTCATAGATACTACGGATCAGCCCATATAGCCTCTTCCTCCCACTTTTTCCTATACATTTCAGTAGTTCCGCAGGAATGCTATCCACCCCCACGGCCTTATTTAGTTTCATCTCCCTTAATGCTCTTTCTATCTCATCGTCAAGTAAGCGTTGACCTAAGCTATCTTTCTCTACCTCATGTTCCTTTTCTATACATAAATTTGTTGGTCTGAGTTATTTACTATAAAGTTCTTCTATATATTCTTTCCATCTTTCTTGGATCTTCCCGGCGTCAACTATTATCTTACCCGCCTTATCTCTAACTGTCAGCATGGATCTTCCTTTCTTACTTCCCGATAAAGATTTAACTTTGCTATATATATATATATATATATATATATATATATATATATATATATATATATATATATATATATATATGTATATAGCAAAAATGGTTAGTGTCCCCCGTTGGGACCATACTACTAACCATTGTTACTGTATAATGGGTTCTTTAAGTGGTATCTCGGGTTGGTGCCTTGGTAAACTTTTATATTTTTTTAATCACCTGTATTCACCGTCTTCCCACGTTCTCCCTATGCATCTCGCCCGCGAATGTGATCATTAAAAGAGGAATGGTCGTCCATACACTGCCTAAAATCACCTTGCGCGCCTCACTTTGGGAAACCCTGCTACCACGAGGACGGAGGGGACGATTTCGAAGTCATGATGCGTGAACAGAAGTGTCGTTTTTCATGTTTTCCGGTGTGTCACAGTTCGTATTTTCGCGGCGGCCAATGGAAAGCGACTCAGGGTCGGCGGAGGAGGATGTGGCTCCCGTGGATTGAGGAGAGTCCTTTACGCTCCCTCCAATATGATGCGCAGATAGCATCGCAGGCGAGTGCGTCAACAGCGCCCCTCTCTCGCCGTAACGGCCAAGTTGTTTTTTCATAAATATGAGTTTTCAGAAATTTGATAATTGTAGTTTTTTTAGGCGATTGTTGGTGCTAATTTCTGGACAAAATAATTGAAAGCGTAACTATCTTTATTTATATGAATTAATACATATATACAAGGGTAAAACTAAGGTCATTTTTCAATTGCCACTCCTGACCAACGACTTTCTTACCTCGTGATTTATCGCCACCTCCCACAACTTAATTATTGTAATAATGCGTATTTGCTGATACTTATTTTCTTATTTACTGATGAAAATTTAGGCACCATATTTGATGGTAAGTATTGCTGAATATTTGGCGCAATCCAGTGAAGACGAATAAATAATGAAATCAGATTTTGTTAATCGTGTGACTGATAAGGAAGAAGTAACAAATTTTAAAGAACTATAGTCTATATGGCTTTTGGAATTGCCTTTATAGAGTACCTACTGAGTGTACAAAGTATTTTTAAGATACGGTTGATGACGGTGATGGCAGTTGTTGAAGTCGAGACGGTCATACAGTTTACGGCAATCTAATTCTGGAAAGACAATAAGTTAAAAAATCCGGTAATAATGCTCTTTGGCATTTCTTTGCGATCAGAAAAAAAATATATGCATGTTGAAATAAAACTGAAATAAATTATAAAAAGTGTAAGTACACTGAATATGATTTATAATTGAGAGACGGAGGCATAAAAGGTTATGTATACAATATAACGATAACAATTCTTTCCTGAAGAAATGCTGAATTTTATACTCCCGGTTAAGTGTGCGCATGATTGCAGAGCGTATTGGCATTGATGAGATGAGAAGGCACACACCAGTATCACTGAAAATTTGGCGATGCGAAACATCTAAAGCGTTAAACTCGTCCTCCCGAAGGTCTTTGGATGGACGACCATAAGCCGAGTCGAGTGTCTGTCTGCTTGCGAAGACCTGCAATGACATCGCAACGATTCCCCAACCCCCTTACAGTCCCGACTTGGCACCAGCAGACTATTTCTTATTCCAAAAAGTGAAATCCTTCCTCAAAGGACACCACCTTGAGACCCTCAGTGCCGTTGAAGAAGCTTGCACGTGTATCCTTAAGGAATCCGCCTCCTAGGGAGCCTTCGATTATTGGAAAAGCCGCTGGCAAAAGTGTGACGACGCTCAAGGGATGTACTTTGAAGAATTGTGAGGCATGGTAGCTATCTCTGAAATTAATCTATTTTTCCGGATCTTTTTTTACAAACCATGTATTCTGCGATCAGGTTTAAAACATAACTTTAAAGACATAATTCCCAAGTTTCATAGATTTATGGAATATTTTTCCCCATAGTCATGTACTGTCGCACATGTTAATTTTCCCTCTGAAAGCTTTCTTTATATTTCGCTATAGGGAATAATCATGTATCCTGCCTCATCCCCCAACCATGCTCATTCTGATTATCCAACAAATATTCGTCCATGTGCAGGCTGAGACATGCATCTTATCCCTTCAGTGTACTCATTTCGTCAGCGACATATTCATGGTTTGCGCTCAATTTACTCCAAACAAGGGACTTCTTGGTATTACAGAGCGAAGACATTCATTCTATTTATATAACCCCATAATCCTTGTTATTAGGGCTAAAGAGACCATCCCCCATTCCAGCACTAAAAGTTAACCTATTCCTCTCCCTGTCGTTTATGATCCTAGGTACATCCTCTATATTTCTTAATTTTTCGTGAACTTTTTTAAGAGGTTATTCTTAGGCATTCAATGACCCCTTGATTAAGTACAAGGATGCTGATTCTCAGTAGCTGAAAAATGAAATTGAACGAGAATTTGGATAGCATAAGAAGAGCTTTCTTTTCTTGATGCGTTACAGGAAAATATATGTATATTCTAAAAATCCGCGATGGAAAAAATGACGAATTATGCAAAGTAATGCGCGATTCTTCATAGAAAGGTCCCGGAACGAGTAAAAAATGGGTATAACCCTAACTCTTCGTTTTGGCAATTCCACCAAGTGAACTTGGAAAAAAAGCATCCCCGCGAGGGAGGATTGCTTGGATGCTCCCTGGACAGCGATGTCTCCAGGAACTTGGGTCTCCCCCCCCCCCTTCGTCGTCTTCACTCCGAACTGGTGCATCCCTCGAGGCCTCTCCCGGATTCAAGGATGGAAAACCGTCTGGTGTTGTTCTTACGAAATCACATTTTTCTTCGAGGCGCTGGCCATTTTTTTCGGTGGCCATTCGTTTTTGCATCTGTCGCTTCGTCTAAACTCGGATCATGATGCGTCCGTCTTTGAGGTCATCGGGTTATAAGGTCGTGGAGTTATGCTCACCGTACTTCCTCCCACACTTCTCTTAATTACTTGACTTCCCAGCACAGTATTGCGT
The DNA here is from genome assembly GCF_022747635.1 of Hetaerina americana. Taxonomy (NCBI): domain Eukaryota; kingdom Metazoa; phylum Arthropoda; class Insecta; order Odonata; family Calopterygidae; genus Hetaerina; species Hetaerina americana. The sequence goes on from NW_027286148.1 coordinate 977,549, forward strand.
GCTCATAGTGAAGTGAGGCACGCTCCCTTCGTCAGAGATAATTCACCAGAGAGACGATTCACATTTTCCCACCACTTTACCATGAAATAAATTTCACTCTTACAATTCCCGATGCGTCGTGGTTACAATACATTTGTGCCCAGGTCTACCAGTGTATTTTTTCTCTATAAAAATATTTTACGAAACTCTGAACAAATTGTGTTAAGATCTAATTTCTCATATACTATATAAAGCTGTTCGTGGTTTGTTTATTCGTGTGAAGCTATACCAAACAACATTAGTAATATAATTAGCATAATAATAAAGGATCTCAGTTTTTCCCGGCGTATTGTATTCAGGAAGTTCTCTCGGGTTTCCCACCGGGTCAGCGTGGTGTGCACCGACGTTTCGACGGCTAACTCTGCCATCGTCTTCAGGGTGAAGTGCAGAGCAATGAATTCGCCAAGTATTTATACCCTGTCGTAGGGTCAGGTGTCATCCGATTGGTCCGATGTGTTCCCAAGTGCCGAGCCGCCCCGGTGACGTCTCGTACTTTCAATTTTTCTCAGCACAGGTCTCCACGTGCTGCTGATCTGGAAGCCAGTGTCCCTGTTGAAGGTATTCTGTCCTTCCAGTCGGATTTCCACGGCTTCCTTCGCCACTCGGTCCCAGTAGCCGTTCGTGTGACAAAGTCTTTTGGTGCTCCCCCAGTCAATCCGATGACCATTCATCGTTTTTTATTGAGAATCATCTTTGATACAGGACCTCGCGTGTACAGCCTGGAGAACTACGATGAGTTACGTGGCATCTGCGTGTCACCGTTGATGACCACTGATCCATCACAGTAATCGACTCGAAGAATGGTCATCGGATTGACTGGGGGAGCACCAAAAGACTTTGTCACACGAACGGCTACTGGGACCGAGTGGCGAAGGAAGCCGTGGAAATCCGACTGGAAGGACAGAATACCTTCAACAGGGACACTGGCTTCCAGATCAGCAGCACGTGGAGACCTGTGCTGAGAAAAATTGAAAGTACGAGACGTCACCGGGGCGGCTCGGCACTTGGGAACACATCGGACCAATCGGATGACACCTGACCCTACGACAGGGTATAAATACTTGGCGAATTCATTGCTCTGCACTTCACCCTGAAGACGATGGCAGAGTTAGCCGTCGAAACGTCGGTGCACACCACGCTGACCCGGTGGGAAACCCGAGAGAACTTCCTGAGCATAATAATAGTATTTCCAACAGGATGGGAACATGAGTCGTTACAAAACAGGGGACGACATACTAAAAACGAGAAATCTTAAAGACAAGCAATTTTTAAAGACTACCAATCCCACGATTGATACTCGGGTCAATGGATTCAGCCGAGGGAAACACAAACTTAGGTTGAAATAGGTATTTTTTAAAGTTAATATTAAATACATGAAATGAAAAGATTTCAGCCCCACCAAAGTTAATTGGTTTTCTCACTTTGGCGTCAGGATTACTAATTAAGATTACTGTAACCTTGTTTAACTCTATGCTGGCTAGTTTTGTGAAAAACCGATTTGTTCTTTTACTGCCCAGATTTGGAACACGGTGATAATTTTTATTGACAATAGCAACTAAGCGAAAGAGATGAAAAATGAAGTTAAGTCAGACATTTGATTTTCAAACCGAAACCTACCGATTGAACCCTGATTTTTTATAAAAAGAAATGAGTGCATTTTTTAGCACTTTAGCATTCTCGTGTCTTTGGCCTTAAAATTCTTTTGGCACATTTCCCAGGGAATTATTTCTTCTCAAGTGTTTTCAGTCTGGGCACAACGATGGCACCTTGTGCAGTATTTGGAACATTTCCAGCAGTGTCTATCGGCTGTGAATTGATGCGGAATTTTAATACAGTTGCAAAAACGAAAAGTTTACATTGGTAAGGGCTAATATTTCGCAGACAAGTGTAGAAGTATTTTTCTTTTCATAGGAATAATTTTCCCGCACTTTCATTTCCCCTCGCGGCAGAGATTTAATCAAGCATTTTAATCACGCATATGTGAAAACAAACTTCCTCGTGTTCATTCCCATACAGAAGTATAATGCCTGTTAGGAATGTCCTTCCATTTTCGTTCCTGAAGCCTTTGCCCCTAAGCTTCAGAGGGCATCTCGGAGGGAACGACCGGGAGGGACACGCCAACATGGGTGAGGTCGCTTCACCGGGGGCAGCAGCAACGTTCGTGCTGAACAGTCGTCGTGACCCAGGGCATCAGATATGTGGATTTGAAGCATTTAATGCGATGCGATGCTTCCTAGGGTGTGGTCAAATTTGGCTAATAACGGCTTTCATAAAATTTAAGAGGGAGATAAGCGATGTGAGTTCGTGTGAGGATTAGGGTCGAAGACGCGAGACCGTTCCTGGCGATAGCCGGACGATGAGTGCTTTTGCGTCACGTTTCCCGTGCCTTCGTGGATATGAGCTTGACTTCACTCCAATCTGCCTGCATTGTGGCCCCATGCGGAAGAGTCTGAAATGAAAACGAGGAAATGGAGGACTCCAATCTAATAACCCACATATGTACATAGCGAGTGGGAAAAGATAATGGACACTGCTGAGTACTTAGCTTACGTTGTGGTTAATTCGCTCTTTATCCGAATAAAACAAGATAATCCATTTGAAAAGAACATGTAATTAAAATGACTACTAAAAATACAACCCTGTAAATAATAAATTAAGTTGTAAGTTAGTTATAATGACGTTTTATGAGTTATATCCGAGATTGGACCAAAAGGTTTATGGAATTCTATGGGATATACTTTAAATTATACCTCACGCCTATTAAAAAATAAAAATACGAGAAAGATTCCGGATTCAGATGCTTCATGGTTTGATGCAATGTAGCCCGATTCCTCCTTCCTTAGCTTTACCCTTCCGGCTTAAATTCATAATGAATGTTTGAACACAGACTCCGCGCACGAAGAGGAATTAAAATTAGCATTTTCGAATTGCTGCCCTGGTACTTCATTAATGGTTCGGCTGCAGCCATCGCAATCACGGATGCTTAGGCATTTGGTTAAAAGAAATTCATCAACCGTCTCGTTTCACTTCATAGTTCAAGAGAGGAACTGCGACACGCACTAGTAATGCAGGGTTTGTCGCTTAAAATGATCAAAACACGTCGAATAAAACATTTATGAAAAAATGGAAATTATGCATTTTCTCTTGATCGGAGAGGCTTATTTAATACTTAAATTCCGAATAAGGAGAAGTAATTAGTACCTAATTAACTCAATAGAAATATGATAGTGTATAAATGTAAAAACTCGGGTAAGATGCTTCCAGTGTATGCTCCTCCTGAGTGCTGTTCAAAGGAAAAGCCTCAACCGCCAATCGAAAACAGACGAGAATTTTTAGTTCGTTGAAAGCATTGCAATGGTATATTCAACCATCTGAGGAAAACGCCGTGGATACAGGTATTCCTGCATAAAATGATTAAGTACCACTTTCAAACATTAAGAATGCTGTTAAAATAGAAGTCCTTTATTACCAATTGATAAAAATACCTTCAGGCTCTCTTTGAGTCCATAATTTTCATGAATAAAATATGTACCTGTATGTATAGGCATGCATGGAAATATGTACCTGTATATATTTACCGATTGATAATATACCGGAAGGACCAAGATTTCATTACTACCTATCCGGGAACAATTCTTATCCTTTCCAGGGAAAAAGGATTTTTCAGATCCACGACACGTGTGGCGATTTGTACGAGACGAACGCTTAAGCTTTTAAATCCTTGGAGGTCGTTCGGCGCGTGCGGAGTAACCGCCTGGACCTGGAAAGGGAATGCTTCGCAGAATCCGCCCTCCTCTGCTGCTGCGCCTTCCGAGGAATTGGTGAACGGAGGCGATGCGCTCAGTGCTACCGCGAGGAAGTTGGTCTCTCCCGTCGGCGAGTGCCGTGCCGCCAGTCCCATCCCCCCGGCCGCCCTGCTCGGATGCTCCGAACACACTCATTGTCCCGCCTTTCCGTAAAAGGGGCGGAATCCACATCTCCCTCCGGAATGACATTTCGGGCACGATGACTCACACAGTTCCCGGCATTCTGACCACTCCTACCGCCTTAATTATTCCATTGTCTCCTTTCGGTAATTGCGCATTCCTTTTCGATTATTTTTTTTGCGACAATTCACAAATCTCCGCGGTGGTCTTCGCCGGCGTTGAACCATAATGAAATCGTAGCGAACGGAAATATATTTCACTCTCGAAAGCCCACAGTCGTCAACCTCCAATACGGTTGAATAGGCGTGGTCGCCTTAGAAAAACCCACGAAATGATTCTCGGGAAAAGGAAATGTGCTTGCGCATGTCGCCTATGATTGCTCCTAAATGTTCAGCATTCTGACAATACGCACGCAACATTAAAAACCCAATGAGTAGCCTGGTAAAAGGTTCTCGTACGCTGAAGTAGTAAGCATCACTTTGGAGGCTGGGGCACTTCTGCTGGCGGACGGCCAGCAACCCGAAAGTGCACCATCCCCCACCCGAAGCTCTCAAGCGACCGAGAGTGCGACGACAGTGTCTGCTCGAGTATTAGCGATATTTCCGAATCCAACAGATTTCAATTTTTATTTTTTTAAATCCAAAATCCGATACTTTTAAGTCAAATGTCCCAAATACTCGAATGCTGAGGGGTATGAGGAGTGTAACTAAAATTAACTCTTTAAATCTTCGATTCGAATAATTTTTCGTTTATCCACCGGATGAATCGTATGTTATTAAATGCATTCTGGCGAATATTTTGAGTCAGTCATCCCCTTTTAGCCTCTTTGCCGGAGTCGTCCCCAAAGTATTTTTACGCGGCTCTGTGTACTCATTTCTGCCCTGCATTAGCATAATAAGCCAACGGATGATCATGAAAATAACATAAATCAGAAATGTTGGCATTTGCACAAGGATATATCTCCTTGAGAGTTCTCATGAATTGATCTTGCTCTAGCAGAGCCCCTAGAAAGTCCATCCCACGCATTATGCCAACGGAAGGCATTTGGAGCATAGAGCGATTCTACAAACATTCAATGCCTCTAAAAGGCATGCTGGAGACGAAAATATAATTTTGATAACCAATCCGAGTTCTTTCCCATATCTTTACATCTAGTCATCAGGATATTTTGGATGTTTTCATAGATATTACGTGTTTTATGTATCTGGGAGCCAAGCGGCAAAAAATAAAATTGCCATCCACAAACGCACCATATTTTTACCAATAGTATATTCACTGTCCAAAAGTCACACCGGGCATGAGTACTCATGTTAATTTAAAAAGAAATCAGAAGGTTCAGCGGAAATGAAAAGTGTACAAAATGTCGAAAAAGGCGGTTCACAATAGTTTTTCATTGAATTCGCTTTCGAATTCGGGCCGACGAATCTCAGTGCCTGTCTGGACGTGCGAGATAATAGCCGACACCTTTTGGTGGCGATGGTTGGCATAAAACTTGTGATGATAGGAAAGTCGACATGCCAACCCCGGGGGAGGGGGGGGGCGCTTCGGAAGCAACTATACGCAGCTACGTGCCGCCCGCACGCATTTCCGATTCGTCCCCCGGGAGAGAGAATGAGATTTAGGATTAACCTAGTGGACAGGGGCCACGGATTGAAGTACATGACATGAAAACATTACAAAACTTCAAATTTTAACTTTCGTTGAAATGAATTAAGCACGTTTCCGGGTTTCCTCCGCGTTGGCTTCATTTTGACGGCGTTTCACTTGCTCCGAAGCAGGCGTCCTAAGGGCAGGCAGAAATGGGGATTGCCAGTCATTTATATAAAAGGTCAACGCGGAGGAAACCAGTGTCAATCATATTAGCATCGCGAAAACCTTCGTCACAAACTTTCACTGAAATGTTATCCTCATTTATCATCACTACCATTACGGCTCCGAAGTAGAACGTTGGTCCCTCATCTTTTGACTCCACATACAGCCACTAGCAGGCTGGAAATACTTTGAAATTACTTCAACGGCGACCACGGTGTGACACAGAATTTGCTCATGAGCCTAATATCTACATATAACCTGCTGAATGTTGTTCCACTCTTGGGAGTGATTTTCTCTCCCAGGCAACAATCAGCCAAGGAAATGCGCGTTGCCCTTGAACCTACAGCGAGCTGAATTTTCATTAAGACCCCGCTGGATTGCGATCGGTGCGGTATTCGCATCCCAGATGTGGTAAGCATTGAGGCCGGGGCGAAAAATGATCGGCATCTGGATGCGGTTTTTTTTGGCGTGGAGGAAATGTAAGAGATTTTTTTTGGGTTATGGGCTCTCATTTCTTTCTCAACTGACGGTCATTAAATTGGTAGTCAGTTTTTATGAATTGACTTAGCAATCGGACAATGTCTTGTCTGTCATAGGCTGCTTAAGAATTCGTCCTTAGTGAGTATACATGACGATACGGAATAATTATAATAATATTTACTTAACACCGAATTATTTTCCGCCGCTTTTCACACATCAATGGAATATATGTCACACCACAGGTTCATTATTCCGCTCTTCCGATCTAATTATTGGCCAGAGTGACTATTTTCTTCTAATTTTTCCATAATTAGTCCCTAAAATTGGTGAATTGAATCATAAATACTACGCATTAAATTGAATGACGTTTTTAAATATGATATTAGGATACTGGTAACAGTTTAAATGGAAGTAATTCAGGTTACTTTTTTATACACCCCGAGGAAAAACAAGCCTTAATTTTCAAGAAAATGCGGGAGATGCCGCAACAGTAACTTTTAATAGAATTATCCGCTAATTGTAAATTACAATGCAACACTTTCGAAGTGTTAAGATCATCCGCCTGTTAGGTTAATTATCCAAATCCTCGGCCGGACATCGAACGATCCGGGTTCGAATGCCGGTGAAGGCGAATGATTATTTTTACACTTCGCAACTGTCACATTGTAATGAACCTTAGTTTTTTTAAATATTGTCTCAAGTGAGAAAAGAGAGCCCTTCTAACTTGGCTTTCGGCGTATCTTTCGGTAACTTACTTTAGAGTATGTTTAAGTAATTATACAATTGAGACCGATGTGTTTAAACAGTTTACACAATCCAGTTTACATTTGCGACCAAATTTTTGAAAGTCCCCCGAATTATAACAGTGTGATTCAGGTAATTCATTAATGCAACTTCTATCGTCTGTAAACCCATGCATAATTATTTTTATTATATCATTTTATTGGTAAATTTAAATGAATGCCGAACTTATTTTTCCCCTGGAGTTAGTCCAATGCAATTCTACATCGTGTATCTGTGATGCACGATGGATGCATTAGTTACGCAAAAGTGCGTATTATTTTTGCTCTCTGGAAAAAAATTGGTGTTTTATCTGCCGCGAGGAATTTCAAAAGCCATTCCTGGATTGTTACCAAGATTTCCATAATGAGAGTAAATTCCATAGGTGGGATTTCCACAGGTGAAAACCACCCGGACGTAACACCCACGCCCTAGGCGAGACTCGAACCCGCAACCATTGGATTAGCCACTACCGTCCATTGGCACGTCAACCACCGTCCATCTCCAGTCGGGTGTATTTTATTTATTTGTTTATTTACGCAGTACCCTGCAGGCCATCACTATGGTGCATGGCAGGGTGTGATTATACACCAGATAATATTTGACCCATGATTACACCACTACCGGACTACTTTTGACCCAATTAGAGAGGGCGGCGGAGCAAGCGGCATTTCATTAGTGCCATCTATGATGCTTTCCTCTGAAGTGTCCTCCTTACTTAAGCATCGAAAATAAAAAAAACGTTTATTTTCATTTCTCCATTCAAGCTAATCGTTAATAGGCATTGATTCAGAAAATATTAAGTTGCGGAAATGCGTTTAAGAGCGTTTATGCTTTAGACCGTTGACTTAAGGGATGACAAACAACCAGAGTATTTTCGCAACAGTTTCAATGATCAATGATGGATGATGATGGATTGGAACCCCTCCCTGTGAATCATGTTCCCATCTGATTAAATTTTGAGGTTTCGTTGAACATCCAAAGCTATGATAAAGAACATAGAAGGATGACTCCTTCGCTTTTGTCTGCTTTCCTTCCTCAGAAAATGATGTTTTCCTCAATATTCTCCGGAAATACATATAGGGCAGTTTATTTTCGGAACCGTTTCCCTTTTGGGCAAAAACATTTTCTTGAATTCCTCCTCCTTCCGAGAGGGCAGACGTGTTTCCGAGTCGAGAGAGAGAGAGGCAACGTCTCCTGCCTTCCCCCCTCCGCTAGCACGGGGGACATTCGCGAAGGCTGTCACCGCGGCGTCTCCTTGCGGCTGAGTTGCGACTCTCGAGCGTCCTTGGGCGACGCAAGCATTAGGCATTTGTTTCTCCCGCTGCGCATAACTTGGGCCCGCCGGCTTGGGGGATCCTCGTGCTATTGCAGCGGCGATGACACTTCCTCATTCTTCTCCCTGATTGAAGAGAGGCACACGCAACTCCGCGGAACGAAATTAGGGTGGTCGTGAGGTCACTCTGATATCCTAACTCCTGCCCTCGCAGTGGATTGTTTCAATTATAGTATATTTTCATCATGGCGAAGCAGCCGAATGCACCTAATATTATTTTATAGAATGCACAAGGACTGTCCCCAAAATAGGCAGAATAAATCTGGGGAAAAAACGTATTGCAGATCAAAGTACAAATTGCTAAAGTTCTTCATAAGAGCCCCATTATGTATCGACAAACTAATGCCAGTATTTCCGTCAGTTGTGTTACGCTTCCTGTAAGACATCACTGGAAGCCTCTTTGACATCACCTCGTCATGGTCTCTTTGGCATTGTCCAGTGGTTCAAAATGGTACTCAAAGGGGTTGTACTTGGGTCGTACTCAAAGAACCATGTCTCGTCATCGGTAACCACCCATTCTAAAAACTGCAGGTCACTTACACCAGGGTCCAAGAGGCCCATGGCAAGATTGTCGCACAATCAATCTTCCGACAGCACCTTGGGGACCAGCTTGGCACACCTTCCTCGTGGCTAACTCTTCTGTAAGAATGCAATGCACTGTGGTTTTCTGATTGAAGCACTCTTCTGCTAACAACCTGACACTTGGAGATCAATCGGAATTGCGCATGCGTCTCACATTTTACACATTTTTATCCCACTGAGTTTTTAATGGATGTCCAGGGCATTCCTCATCGTCAACCTCCCCGGTACCCTCCCAGAACATCCTGTGCAGGCAAAAAACCATCCTTTGGGACCATTCTCCATCTCCATAAACATCCTTAACCATGGCCATGGTCTCCGATCCCAATTACCAAGCGTAATGCAAAATTTTATCGCATGTCAATGCTCCATGGAAAGTGGCATCATGAATTCCTGACGTGACCGTCGAACAGGGGCCCAGTCTAACAGGGATCCACACACTGTAAATGTCCACAGTTAATATCAACATTGTCTACAGTTAATAAAAATCATCCTACCCAGGTTAGACAGCTTTAATTAGATTCCCTGTCCTTGTTTTGCAATTTCAACCCTGCTAAATGTTAATTCTGCATCTTGCTGTAAGGTGTTCGGATTCCGGCATTTACACTGCCAGTAGTGCATTGATAATAAGTCCTCGTATCCCATTTGCGTATCCGTGCTAAAGTTGCACATTACGTTTGCATTTGAATAAATGAAAACAGTTTCCATCTTTATCAGTGCATACACAAGAGATGACCAGCGGAAATTTTCACGCGGGTATTTTTCCAATGAAAAGTGAATTACCCGAAAAGTACTCCAATGAATTTTCGCTTGGAAGGTATTTATTTTCTGCCTCCGATGGTACCTCCATAAATATATCACCCTCTCCGGAAAATTATTATGGCCATAAAATGCGCAGCGAAAAGATAAAATTTCAGATATGGGGCAGTATTTTTGACAATGTGGCAGAAATGACAACCAGCAGAAATAATAAAATAGGCTAGACGAGAAATGATTATGTCCTCCCAAGAATTGAGTCGTTAATTCTGAAAGGGTCTAGACCACCCCTAAAGGCATAAAAGTTTCCTATCTCTTGAATTGTTCATTCCCCGTCACTAAATTGCATTAGTTGCATTAGCTAGTCCGCTTCTTTAAATCCGCAGCATCCTTATACTTGCTCGAAATGAGATCAAAAAGGTTTATCAGGTACCAAACGTGCTCCTAGGGACTAAAGCAAACGGTAATGAATGGTAAGAGGTCGACTGTTTACAATGAAAATTCCCGTCGGGTACGTCGTATGTCTCAGGCATTGCGTAATTTATGCTGTAAGTATTCGACTCTTAATGAGCATTAATCGATACGCAGAATAAGGAAATAATTCAAAACTGAAACCACTGGTAATGTGTCTTTTTCTCACAGATATTGCCTTTTTTCAATATAAAATACGCGATATTTGATTAATACGATAAATACCAAGATTTTTTTTTCAATTTTAACCGTTTGCTCAGGAAGTCATTTTGCGAGAAACGGAACGCCTACAAAAAAACATGAAAACAAGGAAAATCAGGAAATTCTCCGGAATGTGAAATTTACAGTGCAAAAGATAAGATGTCATAAAATAAAGAAAAATACAAGCAATACAATTTTACTGTGAACAACATTTACGTCCTCAAGAAATTATTTCTTACTATTTAAACAATTCCTCGGCAAATTGATTCTGTTTAGTTGTCAAAATCAGCAATTAATGAAACATTTTTAAGATAATTTTCTGTCGTAATTGTGGTTTAAGTCCCTTCCCCTTATGTTTGTATTGGGTTACTTGATGAAACAACTACAATCATAAAAGGAGTAAACTACGTGTAGAACAGATAGATTTAATATTTCATTTTTACCGCGAACGACAAGGGATCATAATAACATTGTCCGATCGCGGTAGGGTCATTTTCGGGGAAAATTAGTCTGAAGTGTATTCACCCCCTGCCACACACCCTAGCGGTGTCTTGCAGAGTACATAAATAAATAAATACGAGGGCTCAAGAGTTGTAATAAGCCACTGAATGTAATTTGTTAACAGATACGTAACATTGGTCGATGGATTGAAGTAGGAATTAAAAGTGCGTTTTATTCGCAATTCGTGTTTACAAAATGAAAAAAAAATTCTGACGATGTGCAGTTGTTTCAGAGTTTCATACGTTTTTTTACGGTAGTATATTTTTCCATTCATTATAAAATCCAGGTTTAACTCTATCAATTATAAAGTTTAACTATTTTGCGGCAGACGAAATATCGAATTCGTTTAAAATACATACATTTCATGCTTTCATTCGTTACTTTGGGCCAACAACTGCAATTAATATGGAATGAATTTTGGCCTATGTTATGTTTACAACAGCGTAAAATTTACCAAATTCATAATTTAAAACCTAATAGACATAGTGAAGCCATCGCGTACTAAAACATAAAGCATAGTTATCAATTTTGTGCCCACATCATACAAAAAATACATCAAGCGTAATCATTATTTGCTCTCTGTCGTAGTGATCGAAGATACATAAGACATACTGCCCATGCGCGCAGCTCAATAAACCTGTAAATTTTGGCAACTCTCAGTCCGTCGTTAAACGATCGGCCGAAACTAGAATCACTTGAATCGGTCTCGGTCGAAGAGCGCGCGTGTGAACGAATCAGCAAAGTTGACGTCGAGTCGACATTGTCACGTCAAAGCGACCTTATCATTTCCTCATGTACGTAAACTCAGAATGCATATCCATGGAGATAAAAATGAGAGCTGACATAAATTGCGAGCCTAACTCTAAATACTTGTCTCTGTGCTGTTCTGATACCGCATTAGCTTTTCCGAAATCACGAGCTAAAGGCATAAAAAAGTACGTATCATCGTTGATTTCTCTACGAGACAGTTCTACGGTTTGCCAATCGTCTTAAGAGACACTATCGTACTTTTTAAGGCCTCAAGTAGAAGGATACGTACTTGCCGTTTGCGAATTCAATAAACTAGAGTTTTGAAGGTGTCAATAATCTGAGAGCAGTCAAGTGACTTTATTAAATTTTAAAAAAGTGACTTTATAAAATTTAAAAAATTAACATGTTGCATTTACCTGTATTCGAACGCCGTTTCCGTGAATGTTCCATTTAAATTGAAGAGCCGCGTCTGGGATTCCAAGTTCAACAGAGGAGGAAATAAAAATGCGGCGAGACATCTGAAATAGGGTCGCGTGTCGGGGAAGAACGAGAGTGAGATAAATGAAGCAAGTGAAGGTGGGACGGCGTTGGATTAGCCTGTTGCGTGATGGTGGACAAGTGAGGGAGGGATCGCGTACATATGCAGGGTGAAATTTAGTTCCGCTCGCTACGCCTCCTTTCCTCCTGTCTGAATTACTTAAGTGTGACCCACGCATATCTCTCTCTCCGTGGAAAACTCCAGCAAGCTTCTTCATAAGATTTCGTGCCGGGCTTAATAATACAAGAGTGGATCCATAAATATTTACGACGTGGGTTTAATGGCGATATGTTGATGATGATATGCACATTTTTTCCCAGGGAAAACTTTTTCATCATGTTAGCTACATCGCGATTATACCGAAGAGACTACTTCGATTTCAAATTTTGACCAACTGTAAATAGTTGCAAGTGCATCGCAAGAATTGCGCGTTGGCTCTCGAAACCCTACGTGTTTCAAAGGGTGGAGAGGCAGTACAGAACAATACGAAAAATTCGATTCGTCAATGTCATGCCGTGAAATCATCAAAGAAAAAGTGAAAACTATCTCTCTCCATGAATAAAACAGCCTAAAGGTTAGCTGGAGGATCAAATATTGTTAGTCTCCACATAGCAATGACTATTGTACCTTTTATTCAATACATACAATTATTTTATGTCAGGAAAACTAAAAAATAGTTACATTATATTCCCTTAAAGATTCAGCGTTAGGGTTTTGATGAAAATTCGGTTTCTGGTAATAATGGTAAAAGGTGAAATATCCACAGAATTATGAAAAGGTCATTCTACAGTTTCTGTTAGCGACGAACAGCAAATAGCGTTGCACATTTTCGTGTTATATTTCATTGGATTACGTTCGGCTTCTTAACGATCACATATCAACAGAAAAGTCTAAGGTCTATCTCTCGATTGATGAAATACAACTGTCATTTAATTTGAATAACGTCCGCTGCAATACTTATATAATATTTATTAGTACGCTATTTTTCTTGGATTTGATGTACTTTATGCATTAAAAATAAAATAATCTTCTCTATAGAGAATAAATATAGCTTGGTGGAGTGCTTGTAATAACATATTGCACCACCTCTGACGTACTTTATCCCGTAGAATAATCAAGAGGCCACGAATACTTTGTTAGCTGACATCCTCCGGTTTCAAAAGATATGGCTACACTTCATGAATTTTTCTGCAAGTAGTGATTCCTTCCATATCCGAGAAGCAAGTGCAAGTTCTTTTAATTTAACCCAAAAAAATATGAAGAGAAAAAAGGCGGATTCAAGGGCATTAAACGAAATTTTGATTCAGAAAACTCCCTTTCAAAAATATAGTGGCCGTTTATTTGTGCGACAAACAGTCCTTATCTCTCAGCGATAGGGTGTTTTAGCCCGCTTCCCCCCACCTTTGCTGCGAATGCTCTCACAGTGTCGTCTTAGGCGAACACGAACTTTCGGTAGCCAAGAGATGGAGTAATCGGCTCGAAAACAGCGTTCCTTCGGTCAGCACCGGTCACCCTACACCCATTCATTCCACTGCTAAATTGTAGGCATGCGCTAACGATCTGAGTCGTTGCCATTCGGCTGCAATGATGGGAATATCGTACCTACTCATTGATCGGGGCACATGTTACAATAATAGAGTAATGCTGTTTTGTACTATTACTTGTGCAGTGTCTCTTCCCCTTCCATAAGTTTTCTTGACTCGCAACATTAGTAATTTTGCGCGATACCCACTTTTCTAGGAGAGCAGGAAAATAGGACAGAGTTCCACGTCTTGGATACTTACGGATGAAATTTATTGAGAAACGGGAGCATGTTCACACCTGAACAATGATTTGAAACAACCCCGAGAGATTGCTTGGGCACAACCTTCCGTGCAGATGTACACTCGGGGATCGGCATGGTACGGTGGTTAACCTACTGGCTTCCTACTGAGACGGCAGATATTATTTACGTGAGGTAGTTTTTGGAAGGCACTCGGAGTGAGTGCGCCTTGCCGTCCCGATTGGGACGTTAAACTGCGGGCCGCATGGCGCCTTTTGTGAAGAGTAGGCTAATGCCGACGCCGGGTTTCTCTCCACTCTTCCTCCTTTCCCATCCATTCCAAATGGCACAAATTACCTCAGCTGTCAGTCGCCTCCCCTAAAAACTACCATTAGCTGTACACTCGGAGTAACATTTCCGTGACTTTCTGAGTGTCATCGGTTGTGATCCGTCCCTCATATACGCCACCAAAAGAGATGGCGCGTCATATCGACTGTAGAATGTTAAATAATAATCTTAGAAAGCTTTCATTTTTCTTTTTTGAGGTGGTTTAGTTGCAAGCGTCATAATTATACCAATATTCACGGAATAACGCTGTGAATTGAACGGTTTTTCTCTCAATGGCGAGTGATCTCTAGGAACTTAGTGTTCGTGACTCGATCTGGAATTCGGTGCAAATTGTTTCTCTAATCGGGTGACTGAAATTGGGCAAAACCTTGGAAGAAAATTGACTCGGCAGTAAGGAAATTATTAAATAACCTCATTCTCAAAATGAAGCTATCAAAACGGTTGTTAGGAGTGGAGGGATAAAAAACATTTTAGTTAGGATTTTAAAGCTACTGCGCAGCATTGTGCCTTGCTTCATATTCGGTCTTTGAGGAAAGAGTGAGTCCAGATGTTATTGGATTATGAAGAAGGAGTTGAAAACGATGCTAGACAGAGCACACTTCGATAGATGTGTGAGGAGAGGCCTGGGATATATCTGCAGAAGAGAGAAAAGAAGGATGAACGAGATTTTTGTTAGATATTAGGAAGCTAGTAGAGGAGAACTACGGTAAATTGAAGAATTTTGATGAATGATCCAAGCAAGAGGAATGGGAGTGAGGAGATGAAGGTTGGGAGAGTTAGTGTCGCAAAGGTTTTAATTTCAAATTGAGTAGAGGAAATCCACCAGGACACCTCATTCGATTCTGGGAGCGTAAAAGTCATTACGCCTAGCCACTAAACTATCCCGCATAATGACAATTATCAGATTGCGTTTTGTTTTAGTACGTGCTGCGCCGTCTCCCTAAATTGATTCTCCACTATAGAAGCAGCCAACTAAATGAAAATCCTCGGACGCTCACCCGTTGCATTTTGAGTGACATCAGGACCATGTGGGCTCGAGCACCGTATCGCTTGGCCCACTTCGAAGCATCGCCCCGAGCCCGCATGAATGGTGAGGCCATCGCCTGCCGTGGAATCCTTCTGCTGTCGAAAGCAGAAGCCGTGGACATCCTCCGACGTTAGATCCAACCCTCCGCAAAATTCTAGAGCTTTCTCAACAGCTTGGCCTTGGTAAGCGACTACGCTGGAAACCCGAAGGAAAAAATTAAACGCGACAACTTTCACCGCTCTTTGCTTTTGCTGGCGGAGCTTGTATTCCCCTCCACTCGCTGAGCGTTTTAATTCCTGCGACTCACGTCTCGACTCGAAGGGCGCAGCTATCCAACGATGACGTCAGTCGGATCTTCCTTGAAAGTTTTCGTGGTTGAATTGGGCGAACCGGCTGTGTGACGTCATCCATTGGGGGGGGGGGGGGGAGAAGGGGTTTCGTCGTTCCTTGACCCAAAACAGCTCTCCCCAACCCCTCTTGCTTCCATATCTGAATCGCTGCCTCACTGCAGTTACCGCATGTTTCATCGGAATCCTCTTCTGGATTCGTGTTCGGGACCCTTCCATCCTCCACCTTAGGATTCGTGACATGACTCCTTAGATACGACTATGATCCTCAATTTATTTTTTCCTCAGAAGGAACAACTCAGATTGCATAAATTAAAAAATAAATGTTCCTGATAATGTTTTCAACTTCGCATTCTTACCGGGCGTATCGAATGGCCTGGCCCCAGCCGTTGAAATGATTAATGTGATTTTTTAAACAAGTATGCTTCTTCACAAGCGAGCGAAGGCGGGAAGTCTAAAAATTTCGTTAAAAAAAATTAAAAAAAAGTCTAAAAGGCGAGAGTGTCTAAAAATAAGAAGCGGCGGGGTGGGGCGTGTGGGCACGCGTGCCGTGGCACGGGGGTGAGAACACGCTCATCTCAGGCGCAGGAATCGCCGCCGCGTGTTTATGGGAGAGGAAGGGCTTTGCCGTGATGTGTGGAAACACTGGAACCAAAGAAAGTACGGTGGGATTGCTAATGAGCAAACGATGATAAATGCATATTCCCATCACCCCATGCGTACTGTGATGTCACGTTTCCCAGAAGCGAAAAGGGATCAGAATTAGTGAATTATTCGACCGCTCTAAGAGGGAAAAAGTATTTTCATTTTTTTTATTTTGAGTAGCCTATTGTGTTGCCACTGTTGCTTCCAAGGTTATTTATTGTCCCTCCGGTTACTAAAGGCACCACTCTCATGCGTAGAGAATTATACCTCACTTAGAAATCGGAGTGCTTGATACCTGGAGTCATCATGATCTACATTGAGTTTTTTTTACATATATTATGTGACTAAAAACTAATAAAAACCTAATTTTTGATTTTTCATACCTAGTATGTAATCGCCCCCTGCCACACACCCTAGAGGTGGCTTGGGGGGTACTATTTACATCGTTGGATAGCAGTTTTGGCATGAAAATTGGGATCCTCACAGCAGGGTGCTATGGCGAGGCAGGATTTCAGTACCCGAGGGTCTACGATGACCCTTGGACCCCCAGGTAAACTGCTGATCCGGAGGTGATGAGGCCTGTGGGCAGTCCTATCTGCAAACCAAGACGTTCTCACAGCGGAATACAGATCTAAGGGGGAAACCCAATCGTGGCTCTGGGTAAGGAATCTAACTCTGGAAGTGTGAATCTCATACCGAAAGGCGTAGTTGAGAGTGAAATTCACTCTCGAATATTATAGCATGGTTTACCGAAATGAATCAGATAAAAATTTTAGTCCATAAATTAAGCAGCGATTATTTACTGTGGAGGAATATTTGAAGTAGCGAGGTAGAGAAATGGGAAGAAGAGGAATAGATAGAATCATTTCAACTGATTAAACCTAGAGCAGTCATTCAACTTTAAATGAAATACATCTGAATTAATTAACTATGGAAGATACACATGTTTTCGTCTTTGGCCGAACCTATTACAAATGGAAGAAGATGGAAGAGTGGAATCAGTACAGAGATCCGTGAACTGGAGCAAGATATCACGGATACTTTAGTACATTAATTGTGCTATTGGCAGGCGTATATGGAGCCAATGGCTCTTTGACGGAAAGCATCAAGCGCACACCGTCTGCGGGGCGGAGCGGAGGCTAAGGGATGGTGGAGAATGCTTGGGGTCCAATCGTCCACACCGTGCTCATGATTAGGGTGACCAATTACCAACATGGTGATGGTAAACGTGGATATCACCCGCCCACGACCTCTGACCAATGCTGCTGATTAAGCTGGGAGCTCTAAAATCAGCAGGTTTCGCAAAGGGCTTGCATCCCCTTCTACTCCACGGATTTAAATAGGCTTTCACGTACGGGTCCCAAGGGTTAGCATGGGAAACAGGTGGAAACATGGGTAGTGAAAATGGGTTTTCTAAAATCCCGCGAACCTTAGTATTTTCAAACTCATATAGTCGTGTTCGACGGCATTGCTCCTAAGAATTTAATGTCAATGACAGCTGATGCTTTTATACTATCAATAAAAGGACACAATGGCGGATATTCCTGGAGGAAAACATTCGATAGTAATGTGGTGTTTAACGCGACGGTAGGCGAAGGAGAGATGGAAGTGAGATAGGGTGTAAGGTTTACAGGAAAAAGGAATTACTAAGGGGAGAAAGTAGTAGAGGTCTGGGGGGAAAAGGGCCTAATCATGACGACAATTTGGTGCAAAAACCACATTTGGCGTTTAAGTACACATGGGAAATGCTCCGGGATTCAGGAAGACATCAATTAGACTCTAATATATTCAGGAACAGATTTATGGAGAGCGTCATTAATTTTCACAGTTTTCCGGGAGCAGATGTGGATTCCGATCATAATTTATTCCTAATCAAGTACGACGTCAAATTCAAAACGGTAATACAGGGAAGACGACAAAGGAAATGGAACGTAGAAGCATAAACCGTATCGATAAGGAAGTGATATATGCATTTGAGAAAGTCATGAATAGGGAAAGAAGGCTGCGTTAAATCGAAGAAAAAATAGATTATTAAAATAAGGGATATCGAATGCCACAAGGGAAATTATGGGGACGGTAAATAGTAAAAGGTTAAGACGGCCATGGACTAATGACGAAATGATACTAAAATGAATGTGAAAATGAAATATAAGAATGTAAACACAGAATCAGGTATATGAGAGCAAAACATATTAAAAAATTAACTGAGACGGGTTGCTAATTGAGCAAAATAAGTGTGATGGAAGACTCAGTGGCTATCCATGGCTCCTCAGTGGCTCTTTAGTAGCTTTTATATTATGTTGATTGTTCAAACGGCCCTAAGGAACTTGCAAAAGCACTGATGAGAATTTTAAAAAGCACTTTTGGAATGAGTGAGGTGAGAGTATCGTATTTTAACTCTCGAACAGATTATCCCTTTAGAATTCGCGCCCTATCCGAAGTTAATTAATAATCGTAGATATTCATGCATGATCAGCCAAACTCAGGACTGAGCCGGACTAAAACTTGTTATATTTGAACTTCTAACACAGCAGTTACAAAATTAGTAGTTTTGTTTAATACCCGAGGTTAAAAAACTCAGAGATTATTACTTTGAGACGCATAAAAGTGCATTGCTCTAAAATGTAGCGAAAACGTGAGTTTAAAAAAGCTCTTCTGATAAACTAATGTTTTTTCGTAGCCTTGGCATAATAAATGCACGATTGTTCTTAGAATTTCGCCACAGCAGCTTATCTCGTCAACATATTAGTCTGCAGCCATTTATACATTTTTACATAAGTGCTTGAATCATTTTCCCAGGGGTGGCAATTTGCCGTAGTGTAAGGGAAAGCATCGTTTCGGAGCGCCTTTTCATGTGTCTAGCTTCTGGGGAAGGCAGCTGGCACCGCGTGCCATCGCGTGCCACGGCTAGGAAGCGAACCGTACTGGGGCCAAGGGGCGGGGAGGCGGATTCGGAAACTATCGCGGGTTGGCACCCCTTGGATCTGGCAATGGGCGTGACAATTGGAAGGTTTCCTTCCCCTTTTGTGGCTAACGTAATTTATTGGCTGTCTTTTCATGTTCATCTTCATAAATCCGTTTGGTCTCGCCCGTCTTCCTTCCTTCCCATTATGATCAATCGAAGACACTGTCACAAAATGAAAAGGTCGATTTGCTAAGTGAGGGTGAATTAAACTAATTCAATGATAGATAATTAGAGTATTACATTATACACACACCGCATAATTTTATACACTTATGCAAGGACACCATTTCGAAGCTTTTAAAGCTTACGCTATCTACTCGTATGAGTTTGTGCGGGAAAGTGCGCAGAAAATGCGTAGCAGGGTATGCATATATTACAGAGACGAATAGAATGGGAAGAGGGATCAAAGAAAGGGATGAGGCAGTGCAGCCAAATTGGTGGATTTCTACTTTATACATGGTTTGTGTAATAAGTATCGGAAAAGTAGACTTATTTCAGATTTTGCCACAATGTCTCAAAATACTTCAAAATGCATCCCTTGAGCGTTGACACACTTTTGTCAGCGGTTTTTCCACGACTTGAGGGCTCCCTGGTAAACGGATTCCGGATGGTCCTTAAGGGTACGCGTGCAAGCTTCTTTGACGGCACTTTAGGACTTCTTTGACGGCACTTACGATTTACATGGTGGTGCCCTTTGAGGGATTATTTCACTTTTATAGGGAATACGAAATAGTCTGCTGGTACCAAGTCAGGACTGTAAAGGGGTTGGGGAATCGTCGCGATGCCGTTGTAGGTCTTCGCAAGCAGACCGACACTCGACCCTGCTTATGGTCGTCCGTCCAAAGACCTTCGGGACGAGTTTAGTGCAGATCTTTTGCACGGCCATATTTTCAGTGAAAATGGTGTGCACTGTCGTCTTATCAATGCCAATACGATCTGCAATTATGCGCACACTTAAACCGACGGTCCGAATTCAGCACCACACGCACACGCCGGGACAATATTGTCATCGATACTTTTTATAAAAAACTTGTAAAAAAGATTGAACTTTTCTCGAAATCCATTCTGAGACTTGTGGCAGCCTGGGAATTATTGCTACCTAAGCGTTTAGCTTTGAATTTAACGAGTCTCAACTACACTTAGGTGTGTGGAAGTGAGAGGTTTGCAAGGAATGCTCTTCACGCGCTGCAGACAGTCGGTTTGGGCAGACGGTCGCTTCGGGGTCCGTTCCATAATCACTACTTGCTGAATCCCCTACAAGTACACGCCTCAACTCACGTGTGAGGAACAGACAGTCACGGTGTTCGAAGCTGCCCTCCCCGATAAAAGACGAAATTCACTCTTATCTTAGGGAAGCGACCAGACAGCACGAATACACGCACAGGAAGGCTACCTTGAGTGCCACTGCGTTATCTCACATCCTCGGTCAGTAAAACAGCGTTAGTCCCTTTTTGAAAGTTAATATTCCAACCGCAAATCTCTTGGCCAGTAAATATTCTTATTCGTCTCTTATTATAGTTGCAGCAAATTACAGAGCAGAAGATAGGTTTTATGCGTTTATTAAATGAATAAAAGGAAAGTACGAGGGCTGGCCAGAAAGTAACTTAAGTTTCCACCCAGCGTGGCGGTTTGGAGGGCTAGAGTTGGCGTCTAAACGTCCCTACACTTAGTACGCATCCTGCGGTGGCAAACCACGGGCTACGGTTCTTCTACTTTGCTCACTGCGAACTGTTAAAATGTTCGATGCAATAGAAAATCCCGCAAGTCGTTAAGTGACATATGTGATTAAGTATCTACAGACAAAAAAACTAATACAAGCCAATTGGAATTGATAGGTAATAATAGTTTTAAAATGTGCCTTTCAAATGTATATAGTAAATCCTTATCTTGTCAATAGGTATATATTTCGAAAGGTAAGTTGCTTTCTTGACTGCCCTCGCTGACAACTCGTGTTATCTTGTTAAATAGACGTGATGTGAGAAGGCCAACTGCTATGGATGAGCGGTGGATATTTCATTGCAAGCGAATGACAAAATTGAGTATATTTCTTCTTCATTAATATTACATTATTTTTAATCGCCGAATATCATCTAAGATCCTCTCTACTAAGGAAAATCTAGAGGTATGAGAGTTTAAAATATATTTTACCCTAACTTTAGCATAATTAACCGAAAATATCATTAGTTTTTGTTGCGCAACTAGCCAATAGTTGATGACTCTTGGCCGAATATTAAAATACTAACACTATGAGTGTGAAAAAATTCGCGTTCAAACATAAAACAAATGTATAGGATATTACACGCATTTCATCATTTTTCAGCGTAAAAACTTGCCAATTTTACAAAAAATAATTTCTCAAAGAATTTTTTACTTTTTCGGAAACTTCCAGATTTTTTAAGAAAATTAACGGCTGGAAATTAATAAGAAGGTGCATAATAATGGATAACTATTTCATGATTACATATCATGCATGATATGATATTGCATATGCGGATACGCTTGTTTCAATGACTAGCTACCGTTTATTTTAATATCTTAAGTGTGCGATGATTTAATGAGCCTAATTTTTCATTCTAGGAGTTTAGAAAAAATCAAAAAAGAGATCAGAATACGTCGATTTCAAACTGAATTTCGCGAGTGAACACTGTTAATACCCCGATTGCAATGAAGCATTTTTTTTATGTCTCCCAAATTTCCCAAGTTATGGTTCCAAGCAGGCGACCACAGAAACATGAATGACACTCGATAGCGGAGAGAATAAATTGTTTGGTTAAATGCGACTCTGCTCATGAAGTTCGTTGATGTGGAAACTTATGTTGGATGCTCTTTGTTTTTACATTGAGGGATATCTCTCCGTTACAATCGCGAAGATGTTTCAATTAGTCACAATTTCACTTTAATTTGTCGATAGTGTAATGATTTATTGAGGATTATTATGTCTCGTCAAATATTTGCTTGCGCGTTCTTTCATTTTGAATCGGTAGTTTTGCTTAATGCATACCTGTCAGGAATAGCACTGTAAAAAATTGAAAATGAGCTTTCGTGTAACCAGATTGAATGATAATATAAGGTGCAATCGGTATTAAAACTTAGGTATCCAATTCTTTTCTGTAGCGTAAATTATTTCCGAAGATTTCCTCAGTCTAATTAATACATATTTTACGTGTAATATAGCAGACATTATTTTTATCAAAATAAAAGTCATCAAGTGGGTCGTATAGTGCCAATTCATCGCATATGAATCGAAGGATAATATTTGTGAGTGGCAAGAAATGGTGAGCTTAGAGGGGGCTATGACTTTCTTGACCTGCCGTCATTATTAGTAGACTTCCATCCACACGATCCGTTAAAAGCATGCCAACATTAGTGGAATTGATGGGTTAAATGAAAGAAGGGACCATTTGGTCTCAATTTCACCCAAATAAAGACCTCTATCTATCTCTCTAACTATCTAACATTAGCGAACGAAATAAGTTGTGACTTCATTGACGGTGTTTACCCATCGCCGACACCATTTCATCCCTTAAACGCCAGACGCACAGCTAGCGTACTTCTATAAAAAAATAAACCGATAAACCGAAATGATTTACCACGACGTGCCTGACCTCTGACCTAACCGAAAATTTAAAGATAATGGATTCCAGGAAAATGACGGTGAAGTGACGTCACACGTTCTCTTTAACCCGATTCCATCAAATTAAATTGTCCGAAAATTTCGCTCGTGGGAAGATTAAACACGCACGAACGACAACGTCCTGTTGACCCTCGGTATTTCGTGCAACGGAAATTAGTAGTCTGGTGTCTCATTCAAGAGAAAAGCGATAACCCTTTGCTACGCCGAACAATGCATATATTTCAATATACAAAGTAATAGCAAAGTTCTTATGGATCCGTTAAACAATAGGCTAAATGTTATAGCCATTAATAATATTTTTTTCGTGTTTTTACTTAGCGTTAATGACATCAGTTCCCTTCTCCTGCAAATTTTTCGGGAAAAACAATCTCTCTGCCAGTTAATATTCCTCCAAAATTTTCCAATGTACGTACGTTAAATGTTACAACTTTAGTTTATTCATTCTATAAAAGCTAAACTTGGCGTTCTTAATTCTAAAGAATCCCGTTCCTTTGATTTTCTTATGGTTAATCTTCATTGCATACCTCTCGTATTGGCCATGCACTGAACAGTGTTTACAATGGCTGTCCAAATGACTCATTTCTTGATCCCAATTCTATTCGCAACTCAAGCCCTTCCGATGTACACTTATCACTTATTCCACTTAAAAATAAAAAAGAGACGCCTCCAACTGAGGTCCATCATGATTTCCTCATCTACTCTTCCTGTGTCTTCTGATTCATGCACTAGGTTCGAATAAGTCAGCCATCCCTCTATTCTACTTCTGAATTTCAAAACTTTTCCACCACTACTCGTCTAAGAAATTCTCCAAAACCACGTAGAAAACAGTGCCAACCTGGTAACTATATTCTATATTTTTTCCATCAAATGTTTGCTACGGTATAAGCACACCGCCCTTTCTATTCCCAAACTGACCCTCGCATAGGTGATTACTTCCGTTACAGGACGTGCGTTGCTTGTATTATTCAATCATCTATTGATGTTCTCTGCACTATCTTTGTTGTATGTGTAATTGAAGTTTTCATCGTTCTCGCACGTTTCTGTTTTTACTCTTTCTTGCGTCAGGGATCGAAATTGATCAAATGAAGTGTTCGCGTTGTCCCATCCTCATAAACGCTAGCAGTTAATCAAAACAAAACTCTTCCAGTCCTGTTTTTTCCTGAGCTCTTCTTTCGGGATAACATCTATTCGCAAATCATTAATCAACTTCATTTTTCTAGGTTCCTATCTGATACTCGTTGCCCCCAAGCTATCCTCGTTTCCATCACAGTCCTTTGTTGTTCGTAAAGGGCCCATTCTAATCTATTAACCGTGACACCTGTACGCGTTCTCTCCACTTCAAATGAACTTTTTTTAGCTCTATCAATGACCTTCCTCATTTACCTCGCCGAATCAGTGGTCTATTACCTTGACCACCTTCCATTTCTTACATCTCTTACATTCTTTATATTTCTTACCTTCTTGCAGTAGTAGTTGAGTAATTAGGTGGGGTGAGCGACAGTTAAGGTCATGTGCGCCAGAACGTTGAAGTGGGTCCAGATAGAAGCAGAATATACAGGAAATGAGGAAGAATGAAGGGAGAGAAACCCAGCATCGTATTCACCTATTCTTTAAAAAAAAGCGTCAACCGGGAATATGATTTCCTTAACCTTTTGAGCAGTTTGCTTCGAGTGAAAAGTCGTCCAATGCTGTGACATTTCGAATCTCATCACTATTAGCTCGACAAGTTCATTGGCGAGAGCCGAAAAAAGTACGCAGGGAATGACTTTAACATCCTTGGGTATTAACCGATGGAAAATAAATGTGATTCAGTCGTGGGACCCCGCCCACATCGATCGGGGGATCCGACGTTCGAGTGCAAACGAAGACTTGAGGCATAGTGTGTTTACGAGAGGCGGAGTTTTAAAAGGACGAAGGAGACTTGCTAATCAATTCTTCCCTCGTTCCAACGGTACATGTGTGTTGTGTGAAGTGTTCGTGGCGACAGTGCCTGGGAGAGAAAGCGTCGCCGGAAAGAGAGTGCGTGGTCGCGGGAGAGGCGGGGCGGGGGCGACACGTGGAGCGAGGGGGCCACTCTCGGCGGGACGAAGGAAGACGGCCGCCGCCGATTACGTTACTCTTGGGAGTGGTGGGCAAACTGATTCGGTGTCACAACGAGAGCCGGGAAAGCTTTGGCGTGCGTCCCGAGGCAAAGTCCTCCGCTAGGCCGGAGACATTCCGGTGTGCCCGGGAGTAAAATTTCGAGTGGATGAGAAATTCGTTGGACGATGCGGAATATCGTCTCTCAATTGTCTTTCTCTCCTAACCAAGAGTGGCGTAGAAGCCCGGGAGTAGCCAATAGGGAACCGATATAATATGTTTTTAAATGTATGCATGACCCAATTAAAATTTCCAAAACTATCCAACGCTTGTCGAACGAAAATTTGTTGCCGAATACTACATTTCGATATTTTACAATGTCCTCAAACCACATTTATGTATGTGTTAGGGAAGGCCAGTGGCGCTTCGACGGGCAAGGAAGACCTTGCTCGGAAAAAATAGATATATTTGAATCATAGGTGTATCTGCTTGTTTAAAACTGATTCACATCGAAGGAATAACGAAAAGTATTTATTATTAAAAGAAATAATTGGGATCGTGTCGGGAAGGGAACATGATTGAGACTAAATATTATAACGCAATGGTGGGAAAAGGGGGAGAGGGGAAGGAGGCATCAAATGAAGAGCTCAGGAGAAAACGGAAGGAGGAGTTTTGTTTTGATTAATTTCCAACATTTACGAGGATGGGAAACTTCACTGGATTCATTTTGATCCCTGACGCAAGACAGGATGCAAGCAGAAACTTGTGAGAACAACGAAATTTTAATTTTACATACAACAAGGGTAGTGCATAGATCATCAGTAGAGGGCTGCATAATAATGCAAGTAATTACCTATACGAAGGTCAGTTCGGGGAAGGAATGGGCAGTGCACTCATCACGTAACGAACCAAAATAGAACAAATAGAGAATATAGAAATTAGGTTGGCACTGTTTGCTTCGTGGATTTGGAGAAGGCCTTAGACGAGAAGAAAGCACGAGAGTGATAGACAATACGAGACGCTGCGAAAGCCTTATCACTGAATGTTCCCATAATGCGTACTTTTACGCAATATTAGCAATTTCTGATCTGAACAGTTACCATATTCGGAGCTCCATTGCTTATAATGCTCTTCATGTCATGCAAAATCCATGTTCTACTTCTTAGGTATCCTGCCTGCCTCCTTCATGACAGTATTCTTATTTGTTTGATAGCGTTTGGAATGAATTTCTGGCTACTTATGCCTAGTTAATCCCGTTGAATCGTAAATTCTCTTCCATTTAGCATTTACGCATGCTAGACATAACTCCTCTCTCAGCTAACTCCTCTCTTTCCTCAAATTATCTAATAATTCTTTGTTTCTCCTTCACTCTAAATTTGTGTTAACTATTAATAAATTAATTCCTACCATTCCATTTCATCGCTTCTCCACGCCAGCCTTTAAATTTTGTTATATAATTTCACTACTCAATGATGTTACAAATTTATCATGGAATATGTACGATATAATTGTTAAAAGAAAATTAATTTCCTCTTAATTGCGCTTTATTTAAAAGCAATTTGTGATTATAATACCATAATCCTCCATGATTTTTCATCCTTCTCCAAAGAAACGTACTCCAAAAGGACGAAATCATCGCATCTCCTCCGTCCTCCCAAGTGTTTGGTCAACACTAGGCCACCTTCCATATTAAGGTCTTTTCTAACATTCCTTATTCTATACTCTTCAAATGGCGATCATATATTCCCTTTTTGGTACTCTTCATTTTTAAAAGTCAATGCAGGACCGTCGCGGGACATTCAATTGCATTACTTTTGGAGCGTACCCTGTAGTCTAGTATTCAATAGTCAAAAGTCCAATCCGTACAATCGTATTCCCGATATTCCCAGGTAAAAAGCTAAATTTGTCTGATATTCTGCCCGGAGAATTATTTAATTAGCTCTAATTTATTGTTAACTTCTTCAACGTTTTTATCTCAGCTTCGTAACTTATGTATTACCTCATTGATTCCCGATGATGTCTTTAATTGATCCATCTACGTATCTCCTTTTGATCCTATAATGCGCTCAATAATGATTTCGCTTGGCAACTGCCGTTTGTATCAATCGGAACACTGCTTCGATCACCATACGAATGTAAGTGCGCCTCTATTTAAAAACATTTGCAGATTAAGTCACCATCATTTAAAGGGCAGAAAGGACATTTTAATAGTGAATGCGAGAAAACAGTTGGACGATTATTAGAAATAAGCCAAGGCTTGCGTCGGTTTTTGAAAATAATATCCTCCTAATTTCATTCCTAAGTGCATGCATATTTCGTTTCTAAAGTCTACTTAGTAAGAAATAATCTTTCAAATCGCACTTACAACGTTCAGACAATTAGTTTTTCTTTCGCCTTTTATATTATATTTTTTCAATAATGACCCACCCCACTTATTTACCACGAAAAGTATGTATAATTTTCGAAGAAATCAGTTTTTTTAGGAGTATTAATTGAATCAAAGTTCACTTCATCCTGTTTTTTAAATAGTTTTCGTTAATACCTAATTGAAACTTCGGATATTTGATATAATTTCGCTGTTTTTCTGACTGAGCTGAAAAATCTCTGTCCCGAACCTGTTATGTGCTCGCTAAATGAATGGAATGTTTTCCATTGAAAAATCAATGTTCCCAGTAATGTGGGTTGTGGAAAATAGTGTTCGCCCATGTAAATTCTCAATTCCGGTCTCATGTTTATGGATATTTAACATCCAACAACATGAGAGTAAACAAACCACCGGAAAGCATATATCGTTTCCGGAATGCGTGCCATCCGGCCTGTTAAATTCTTAAATGCTACGCATTCACCTGAAGAGATTGGCGACCATTAAGTTTGATTTGATGGTGAGTGAAGATTCAACATCAAACACTGCAAAGTGAGGTGTTAGTGAGTTATTTTATTTCCGTCAATTATTTCCATTCACTAGGATTGAAAGAGTCAAGACCAAAACTACTTTTGAATGAGGAAGGCTACCCCTCTTGGCTGCCTAAATTGTTGACCATTATCAATGGTGTATTCTTAGTTGTAAGATGTGCTGAATTTTGCTTTGAATACTATAAAAGCTGCTTGCGAAACATTCTGAACGTACAAATTCCAAAGAAACTGCGGGAGATGCCGCAACAGTAACTTTTAACGGAGTCATCAGCTAATGTGCATTCCAATGCAACAATTTCAGAGTGTAAAAATCATTCGCCTTGACTGGGATTCGAACCCAGATCCCTAAATATCCAGTCGAGTGCTTTAGCCACTTAAGCTATCGAGGCGTCCTCTTAAACTCTGAAATTTTAAATATAGCTAGAGGGATCTGGGTTCGAATCCCAGTCAAGGCGAATGATTTTTACACTCTGAAATTGTTGCATTGATTCTGAACGTAGTTCTTCACCAAGCAAACAGCATTAAAGCCACGCACCTGGTCACTGGAGGGGAATTGCTAAGAGAATGCAGGAGGATCGGTACATACATATAGGGTGTGGGGGCTAAATGGCATCCCAAGTGTCGCTTCAAAAGAGATCATTCATTAAAGGAAGTCCAGATTCATTCCTAGGTGTAAGCCATGCGTTGTTCACTGAAGGAGTACTCCACGAGCACCGGAAGAAATAAATGCCGGTGTTCCTCCGTAAGGACACCAGTCACCGGGTGGCCTTCCAGCCGAACGACCACTTTGTCTGCTAAGCACTAAAGACATTAAAGCGCATACTGGATACAAAGTTAAAGAGCTAAATGAGCGAAATAGTGGCCTTCGTGGGCATCGTTATGATTTTTACAAATATCGGGTCAATTGTAGATGCAATGAAAAATGTCTTAGGCAAAAAAAGGGAGGAAATAGTAGAAAAACGAAGGAAACATTTTTGCACCGTCGTGGCTGTTAACATATTGAAAGCGCCTTTAACTCCACAAATGGGGACTGTATCTGTCGGGCCTTAGAGAAAAGAACTGAGGTGATTATAGAGGGTCTAGAAAGTCATTTCAGAAATAGAGTACCATACAAGGGACCGAAGAAGGTCATTAAAGGTACAGATTGATTGGTGGCGTGCTCCAAGGCTCTGTGGGTGGACCAAAATACTGAAACATCCGTGCAATGAGTTTCTCGTGGCCTGGCTTCCTGAAGAAAATCTCTTGTTTCAGGCGACCTTTTGGTCTGGTGATATTTGAGAAATAATCTGGATGGCCTATAGCATATACCTCAGGGTATAACCGGGGTATAAAATCATAATAATAACAGAATAATACCGGGAGTAGTTCCATCATTGGGGCTGAGCTACGCGAAGCATAAAACCGATGTGATGTTGATTACGAACGAAAAGAAGAGGTGGAATATAACCCTCAAGGTGATACTCCACCTCTTCACTCTCACGAAAGATGATTGATGGATACCCAGATGGTCGGAGCGTTTTTATTACATGACGCAGTTGACATCAGGCCATGGATATTTCCGGAAATATCTTTTGAAGTATACACGTTCGGTAAAGCCACGCAGCCGGAAATGGATCGGTATGCGTGAGGACGTTGAACACGTGTTCGTCCATTAATGCCGTTTCTGTGAGGACAGAGGAAGACTAGGGACATATTTTCAAGAAACTCTCACATCGGAGAGTGTTGGGGACTTCGTTTTGGTTTCGAAGGAGATGTAGCATGCGATCCAGGCCCCGGAGGAACTCCGCAGGGCCGAAATACATAGATATTGTTCCAGCACACATGGTGATGTTAGCCCTCAATCTCACACAGATTGGGAGACTTATGACTGCCAAAACCATAGTAATGGGTCTAAGACCTCCTTCTATGAAATAATTTCTGTCTGGCGATGCGGTGATAGGCTTGTTTCAGACCGGGAACGAAGGAAACGTGATTTATTGGGTGATAGCTCCGTACGCCTGAGGGCACCGGCTCCTGCGGCTGTCCGTCAGAGATTTGTTCTACATTTGCTTCCGTAAAAAAATATGGGATCATAACTATAGCAAGCAAGCGTGACATTTTCCTTGAGGAATTCTCCTGAGTCGTAAACATCCGGAGCGTTGACTGTAAGCCCGGATATTCGCGTGTGTTTCGAGGAGTAGATATGTTTAGCAACCCCTTCCTTTGTTTACATTCTCTGGAATCGTGGATTGTAGACGCGCGAGTTTCATGCAACGTCCTCTGTCAAAAGTTGTCTTCCACGTATAGTTGATTTTCTTACTTGCCCACCTAGCGTTCTTTTGCCAATTAGTCAAAAGCAAATAACGGATATGTCGAAGTGCAAAGATAGCCTCGAACATGCGTTTGATTCATCTGACTACACTTGCGTTTGGATTTCAAGTGCCCTAGTGATCCGATATGAATAATAAAGTTTTTAGAGTGGAAGAAATGGCATATTAGTAACAACGGTGTGTTGGATCACAGCGTACCCCTAATCTTTCTCATTACGTAACCTATTTACCCGAATACGGAAATATTTGCCGTCACAAAAATGGTTATGTTGGGGAACACGCTTGAGGCCAACTATAATGTCATAATAACTAAAACTAACAACCAAACTATAAAAATTACCTCTTCTAGCGGTTTTATTCAACTTTCCCGTAGAAAAGCCCTCTTCAAACTTAACTTGAATTACTTGTACAAAATGTGCTCCCGCAAAAGGGAAAACTGTCCTCAGAAAGCGTATTTCTCGGAACTATACAACCCAATCTGTTGAATTATTCCTCATATCCCAAGGGCTGTATTGGCTTGATCAGAAATATTTTTGTCAACAGTAAATACTGTTTATTCGATGGTCCACTGTCACGCCTCATGTGTTTACTACCAACTACTGTGCTGTGAAAACACGATTTGCTATGTGTGAAAAGTATTGGGTTTACAGCCGGGTCAATCTCTTTATTCAAAGGTGTGGATGAATTATGAACCCTTGGATTATTCCTAGATTCCTGAGGACAAAGGGCGAGTCACACGTCGGAAATTTGGTGAAGGAAGTGAAGAAATTGACCTCATGGAAAACTCGCACAAGATTCGCCATGTCCTTTTCTCTCGCGACAATCTTTTAGACTAGAAGAGCTGACATTGGAACAGGGGCATAAAATATCAATGATTTCGTGAAATTTTCTTCCATTTCGACTTAAACGATCGAACTGATAATTTCCTGATTTATCGGCAAAATCGACATGCCAAGTCAAGAGATTTTGTCTCTGTTCACAAAGGGAGGGATTTTATTTGAGTCACACGTCCTATGAGAAAGGATGTCAGCAAAATTCACCCAACGCCTGCGCAAGAACATTAAAAAAAGGCCAGAAGATGCCTTTTATTTACAGAAAACGGACATTTTAGTCCATTAATGGGGACAACCTGTTGCTTTACTACTGATGCTGATTTTGGCGGACACATTTGAATTCTGGGGGAATTCGGCAGTCGGTCCGGATTTTTTAATTCGGCCACTTTATTTACTTGAAAATCATAAACTTTGAATAAAAGAATTAACTGGGCTATTTCCTCTCATTTTTAAACGATATTCTGGCTCTAGAGAAATAATAATTGTAGTTAAGTATAACCTCGCTATGCAAGGGTTTTGCTACGATATTTCTTCCTTTATTCCTTCATGATAACATTACTAATGCCTCAGGAATGGCCTCTCTTAGAAATACCTTAATTTAAATGCACTGCGGAGCAACCATTTAGCTGATGGCAATTGAGGTATCAAATACATTCTTAAATAATAAGAATAAACATTTGGATAATTTTAGCCTCAGAATTGAAACCGGAATCATTAGTTAATCCATGTACAGAATTCACTGTAATTTTTATTTTTAACTCAATAATGAAAAATTAATCAAGAGAATGACCGTATTCAGACATAAAAATAATTCCTATTTCAAAATATCATAAGAATTCCAGGAAATGAAACACCTACGATATAAGCTGGCCGGGTTAGAACTTAAATAGCCACAAGATAACACGAGCGAGTCGATGTAATTGCCCATGGCTTCACTATATGTCAGAAACCGCACCTCCCTAATTAATTACACATAGACGGTGGAGTGTTTTAAATGGGAAATATTACCGCAAATTAGAGAGACACTGGGTCATACTCGGGTGACATCTTTGAACTACCAAATCAAAAACCTTGATTTTCTGTGCCAGCTTTTTTCCAGTGAATTGCGGACGGCAACAGGCAAAGAAAATTACACCCCGACATCCAACGGCATCGAGTTTCGCACACGGCCGTGCATTAGACCAGAGGTGCTGAGACATCACCCATTAAAAGCTACGCCAAAGAGGTGCGATATTCTGAACGTTAATTTTCCCTGGTAGATTTTATCTACGATATCAGTTTTCCGAAGGGGTTTCGTGGAATTCAGCAAAACCTTTCGATAGTTTTCTACGCAACGGGTCATTTCCTTGAATGCCCATAACCTTTCACCGCTCAGTGACAGTTAAAAGGATGTAGTGTCGAAGACCCAAGTGTTGTTGGACGACGTCGCCTGGGGCCGCCCCGTTTAAAAGATCTCGCCTCTCCGGAGTGAGGGTGAGGGAAATCGGGGCAGAGCTTCGGGATTGATGCTTCCGGTCTCGGCTGCTGGAGTGCTTCAGATAAGGGTAGCAGTTCGTGGGGGACGGTGAGGGAGGGGGTCGGGCCGAGATAGGGCGGGGAGGGAGGAAAGAGACCTCGGCATGCTTTTCTCTATCTCCAGAGGCCCATGGCTATTTTTTTCCGGCCACGGAGGGTGGTATGCCATTTTATCCTCTTTGGCGTCGGAGCTCCGCGTCAAAGTCGGGGTTACGTCGCAAAAACAATTCCATTTCGTGAGCAGTTTTAACGGTTTATTTAAGTTGTTATTATGTCCGTTATTATTAATTGGCTATTATCCCGTAGAGGGCATTTTTACTTATCAATAGTTAACAACTCGTCAAAACAATTTAAAAATGTTGTGAAAACTGTAACCTCCAGAGCCACTAACTTCAATTCTCAATTTGCCTTTAATGCATGAAGCGTAAGATGAATATCGTTACTGAAAAAATTGTAGGGTATAACCAACTACTATATTGGAATTTGACGGTAAGTTTAGTTCCAGAATAAAATTTATTTCAATACGCATTAGCTTTTTAGGGAACTGTTCCTTTGAAGAAGGAAGACGTTTTATATTTGCAGTATACGTTTAGTATAGGCGAATGGGACGCAAGGGTCTATAATTTTTCATGTTTTGCTACAGAATTCGTACAAATAACAATATATCAGTCATGCTTTATCGGGAATGACTTATAGAGATTTTAATTTTTCTAATTTTGATTTTCTTTGCAACTCTCTGCGCAACAAGAGTAACTTACCAATGTTATCTAACCCATGATTCACGTTGTGCTTTCTCCGCGACGGCAAATACGTTTTAATGTATCTAATCATATTCATTTATAAATACATAGGAGAAATTACAGAAAAATTTTGCTTTTTAATCAGAATATTTGAGTGAGTGAATATTCTTATGGTTGGTTTTTTAAAATCCTAGATTTGGCCCCCTACTCCTGGTATTTAGTGCTAGTAAGCCCCATGAAATCTTCTCGCATTTCTATTCATGGGAAAAAATGAATTCGAGAATGTTTACCCGAATTCAGAAAAATACTGGTAAGGTTGGATTTTTTCTCGGAATATCTAACTGCACTTAAAATCCTTCCAAAATTGCATTTATTCTTCTTAGACTATTAGAGATTTGAATTGCCATTTGATATGGATTAACGGATTCAAATGGGAAACCACTTCAAGAGAGAATTAATATTTTGAAAGATATTTTGGGAAGCATGTAATCTTATCATTAGCTCTATGGTAATATAATCGAATGATACACCAAACGGATTTTTTGTACATATTAATGGAGTATAATGGCTGTTAATTTAATTATCACATAAGTGAAGTCGAATAATTTCAATGGGAAAAGAAGATTTCTCGAGAAGAAGGGAATTGATGACAGGGACGTTAAGTTAGATAATGAGAAAAGGCTCTTTAAAACGTTGATTTGAATCGAGGCTTTGTACGGAGCATAAACATGGTCACTGAAGCGGGATGATAACCGTAGATTGGAGGCTTTTGAAATGTGAGTGTGGAGAAGGTGAAGTGGACAGAAAGGAAAACAAACAAGGAAGTACTTGGTATGGTGGGTGAGGAGAAGAGACTGTTGGGAGAAATCATAAGGAGGCAGGAAAGATCGATGCAGGGCGTTAAAGATTGGCAATGCGATGTTGAGGGCTGTGATAGAGGAGAGAATGTTCAGCAAACGAGGAAAGGGCAAAAATAGGAAAGGGATATTGCATGGAATGAAGGGAGGAAAGAAGTATGTGGAGTTGAAGAAGGACGTACTGTAGTGTCCGATTTCAGGTTGTGTTTTTTTCAGAGAGGCAATTGAATGTATTGCTATACCATTGTATTGGCTACGTCCATCCAAAACCTACTTTAACCGGCAGAATACCGAATAATAATAAGTGAGGTCGACAAAGCGAGTTTTATGACAATAATTTAGAAGGATAAACCGCTGGTATTTTGTCTGTTAAGATATCTATGCATTTTTTATAATGGATTTACGACACCCAAAGTTTTTTTGCATTATTCTGTATTCGCCAGAGATGTAGTTTTTTTATCGATGTCATTCGTGCATTAGAAAGTTTGCATAACTAACATTGGTGGGGTGTAGATCTTGGGGACCAAAAGAGTCTCCTAGTAGTAGTAGTATTTAGGAGAGGCGACCGACAGCTGAGGTCATTTGTGCCATTGGGGATGGGCAGGAAAGGATTAAGCGTGGAGAGAAACCCGGCGTCGGCATTAGCCTACTCTTTACGAAAGGCGCCAAGGGTTCCGCAGCTTAATGTCCCATCCGACGGAGTTTCTTGTGTTTTTCTTTACGCAGGCCGTTTCAGTCAATCGAAAGAGCAATTTTTGATTAATAGAGGACATTT
This sequence comes from Hetaerina americana, assembly GCF_022747635.1. NCBI lineage: Eukaryota > Metazoa > Arthropoda > Insecta > Odonata > Calopterygidae > Hetaerina > Hetaerina americana. The sequence goes on from NW_027286148.1 coordinate 1,012,467, forward strand.
GTCGATCATTTTCGTTGAAGCTGAAATGTGATTTCACACCCGATTTTCGTACTTGAGTGATTCATGATAGAATAATAACAGTCGTTAATTACATATATTTAAATGTACACAAGGTCACTAGTCGTAGAGTAAATGTAAATGCAAAAAATGTTCGTAATATAGATTAATATGTGACAAACTTTTTGTATTACATTTTAACATCTGACTTAAGAGTCAAAGGAGTGAAATATTTACATACATTAACGCGATTCGACATTCACAGTGACGCAGAACGTGTTTATAGTTTCCGCTCGTCCAGGCAAACAAAGATCCAACCTGCTCTAATGTTGAATGTCCCCCCCCCCCTGTGGTTTACGGTAAATGATGAAAGAACACACTTTGCTTGTCGACGTAGAATTTTTTTTTATCAAGACCTAGGTTTCGTAACAGCGTAACATCTTCAGATATGTTACGCCCGAAAATGCGTCATTTATTGTCAACGGTTATTATATTCTCGCCCGGTTGGTTTTTGTTCGCATTCAAAATTAAACTTATTCTCCCGCTAAACTCCCAATTTTTCTCTAGAGTCGATATTTTCTCGATTTCGAAATGTGATTCAGCAGAAAGGAGACGCTGCTTTCATTGACGGACAGATTCGTTTCCCAAGGCCACAAATTCAATTCGGAGGAAATGATTTCACCGAAACCAATGCCTTCTTGCTCCCTGTCGATTCATCGCCGAAGAAAATGAAACTGCATCCCCGAACTATTATAAACGCTACCGATTCACTCCCACGGCAACCCATTTAATAGCAGAAGAAGTTATGTCATTTTATTCACAAATGACTTTAATTAGAAAATAAGAGTAATTTGGACTTTTGAATTTCTTCGTATTTTCGGTTCGACATCTTTTGAGCAGTCGTCCATCTCACAACGTGTCAGGTCCGGGTGTACTGTATGTATTAGTGGCGGTGGGCCAGTGGTGAATCCGAATACCGTTTTGATGGGTGGACATTTCACGCGAAGTACTTACAGCCACCTTCCGCTGACTGTGAGACACCGACGCATGACTGACCGGCGGCCTTTCGTTGACATTAGGCCGACGCCGACGCGTCGCGACGCCTGCCCTCCCCCTTTCACCCTTCCTCCCCTTTTGCCACTACTCGCGTTTGCTTAGTAGTCCAGATGACGTCACCTGACCGGCGCCTACCTCTGCATTTAGCGCGGAGGATAAGTTTCGGCGTCGCTAATGGAAGGCAAGACGAGGGAAGCGGTCGTTTGATTCACAAATTAGTTCAACGGAAGGTAACTCTAAATCCCCAAGACCCGCAAATATGCAAGACAATAAACAATTTTGCGTTCGCAAACACAAGTAGCGAATTCCGCAGACATCATCCTGAGATTTTTTCCTCACGGCAATATTTACAAAAAAAAATATAGATTAAGTCTCATCCATTATGTGGAAGGATGTCTCTTAAGCAGTGATGTTGAAAATTTATCATTAACACCATTGTACGTCGGTAGGAGAGATCATGTGAATAAAATCAGAGAGAGAAAGTGTAGAACAGATTTAAGATTTAATTTTTCTCATGAACGATAAGGGATCAGAATAACATTGTCCGACCGCGCTAGGGTCATATTTGGGTCAAAATTAGTCTGGTATGTTGTCACCCCCTGCCACACATTGCAGGGTACTATATGAATATGAAAAAATAGGTAAAAAACTTAGATCCTAGAGTTCTCTGGTTCCTCCTTTTTCGCATTCCGAATAACATCATCATTCAAATTGGGAGGTTGTTTTAGTACAGCACTGTGCTTTGCTGTTGATAACTCCCTTACTCCTCAAGGGCATACCTCCTTACGTCCGCTCCGCTCTAACACAAACGAAGACTGTGCCTACGTATTTAGTCCCGGGTCTTCCTCCGGCGTCCTCGCCGTCTTCATTAACAGAGCCACGAATATGGTCAGTCGTAGGCTGGAGGTAGCTAGTCAGACTACGAAGGTTTTCGGTTCAAACGCCGTTCAAGCCAAAAATATTTATTCAATTAAAAACTTCGTTCTCTAGATTTATTCGGATCGAGATAACGATGAGAAATGTTTCTTACGAGTAGAACCACACCAATGCTGCAACACTGTGTCACTATTATGAGACGGTACTTATAGTCCAGATCGTGAGGAACAGTCCAGCATAAACTGTCATAGCTGCGGACGAGATTAAAGTTCACAGTACTGTTACGAAGGAAGGAAATAAACGATGCTCGAGTCGATGAGATGTCCGAGGCCAAACGATTCTCTAGTCGATACGATGCTTGAATCGAGCTTTGAAAAGTCGGTCAGCATCCAACCCCTGACCAGGTTGAAGACCCGAGAAATCTTAGTTGAAGAAGATTATAGCTATCCACCTTGACCGAAGTGCTTTCATTTCTTCCATTCAGGTGGGCGGAATGCAAATAATTTTGCTCTCCCCAAGTATTTTTTTGGGGCGCCCCAAGCGTACCTCCACGTATTCTTACTCAACCTCCGTTACTACTTTCTGTCTCAGATACTTAAGAAGGAAACTTGCTTGCAAAACCTTGACCATTAACGTTAGAGTAATGATATGAAATTGGAAATAAAGCTGTCAAACTCAGGCAATTATATCTCGTAAATTTAAAACTGTTCGAGTACTCCGTCGATGTGTTTCGCAGTTTCGGCCTTTTTTTTTCTTCAGTGCCCTATAATTGTATATCTGAAACAATCAACTGGTTCAACAGTCGGGCATTTTAGGGTGCCCTTTGTCCAAATTGTGGGACGTAGACGCCTCGCGGTTTGTACTGTAACTAACGAACCCTAATTACGCCACCACACAATTATCCTTTATTTTTGGTAAAGCGAATATCCGCCGTTCATCCTCGAGTCTACTGAGCCGTCGAATTTTGTCAAGGTTACCGTTTTTTTGTGTGCTGTAAAAAGTTCGCTCGGTATTTTCGCGCGAGCGCAGCCGAGAGGACGAGAGTCGCATGGACTTTTTTTATCGAGTGAGAAAAAGTTAAATTTAGTACGCACAAAACACTCCTTCCGTCACGGCAGGCCACAAAGATTAAAAAGCTTGAGCGCGTTTGGTGTGGACTCGAAAACACTTTCGCACGCAGTGGAAGATGGGAAATCTCTCTGTTCCGGTTTTGCCGTTTTGCGACGCAGCGGCGTAGACAGCTGAGACCGCGATAAAGCCCTCGGCCAGAATTCGCATTCTGCCACGCTCTCACTCCGGATGGCCCCAAGGAAAATGTTGAACAGGCGGCCTTTGCGCTAATAGCACGGGAAACAGCTTACGAAAGAAACTACCGTCAGAACAGCGGAAGGATAGGATACGTACATGCGGATAGGATACGGAAGAAATCTATGGGTAGAAATTTTCCAGAGAAACATGTTATTCAAAAATTACTTCGTTGTATGCATCAACCAAATGCGTTTCCACGCACGAGTTGTGAGAGAGATTGGCCACGCAGGTATATTGAAGGTTTTTTCATCGCTAACGAGAAATCTCATTACCTTCATATTTAGTTTCGAATGAAAAATTTATTCTGACGCGAATATTGAATGTATTTGCTGTCCTGTAACTAAAATTTATCACTGTGTCCACCCCGGTAGTTTGGAAATGACCTTCTTGACAGCATCAAAGATAAAACAGATGACTACTCGAATGAAATGTCATTAACATCGCTGAGAAACAATAACGTATGTGAAGGATTTCATGTTTTCCCGGCGTATGGTATTCAAGAAGTTCTCTCGGGTTTCCCACCGGGTCAGGTTGTAGTGCACCGACGTTTCGAAGGCTGACTCTGCCATCGTCTTCAGGCGGAAGACGATGGCAGAGTCAGCCTTCGAAACGTCGGTGCACTACAACCTGACCCGGTGGGAAACCCGAGAGAACTTCTTGAATAACGTATGTGGTGGCCATGTACGTGGATCGTTCAATAACTCCTTGGAAAATCCAAGAGATGGCACTCGTAGTTTCGGTAAAGGATTGCTTCTAGGAAGCCACATCTATGATCAGACTGCTGTTAAAGGCTTTAGCAATATCAATGACTTGGTTTAATTTTCATAGACAATTGAAGCCACAAACTTTTGCTCATTTAGAAAAATATAATTTTCGTACGGTGATCAAACGCATATATTTAAAAGATTCAACACCGAAAGAGATCAAAGCCAAAATGGATGAACTTAATGGTAGACCTGCTCATTTGTTTGCAATTGAGGAACTAAGTTCGAACGTGGCCGTATACCCGCAAATAACGGAAATCGTCCGGGGCGTCCGGTGGAAGTGACTTGTCGAAGAAGGCGAAGAACGTGACATCGGCCGATAAGGTGATGGCCCGCGGGCCTCGGTTATTTCGGATGCACGCTGAATCATCTGCATCTATTACTTGCAAAAAGACAATAGATAAATGAAGATTATTATGTTTCCTTATTTGCACCGGTTGAACGAAGAAATCAAGAAAAATTCCTCATTCGCCAGAGAAAAAATTCCCTGTCATCAAAGCAATGCATTGGTGCACACCTGCGCAGTTTCGATGGCGAAAAGTATGAAATCAAAGTTCGAAATATTACAAAATCCACCGTAATTACCAGATTTGGCCCCCGGTGACCTTTTTCCTCAATTTGAAAAAAATGGCTCGTCCGAAAACGATTCACGTCGAAGGTGGAGGTCATCGCCAACACTGATCCCCATTTTGAGGACATTCCAAATCCTCCTTTTTGGGTGGCTTAAAAAATTTGAAGAAACGCTGTGAAAAGTGTATAGAGCTAAAGGAAGCATATGCTGGAAAAATCAAATTAAATTTTATTTTATTTTATCCTAATGACTTTTCGAACGAGTCACGTACATCTAAATAGTTGTTCGTGAAGAACAACTGCATTTTAAGACTCACAAATAGACAGAATAAATCGATTTAGATGACGTCGCATTAACGACCAAACTTCTTCTTAAAAGAAGAAGCGAAACAGCCAACATTCGCCTTGTACTCGTCTGCTGTCGATGACTTTTAGGAAGGTAAAATAGGTCACCATGCTAAGGTGGCGCTAATGAAGTCTTTGTTTGGAAGAAGCAGTGGTATCAGGTCGCGGCGTTAACGTGGGGATATCAATGACAGATGACAGTCTGTTATGAGTGTGAGCTGTGTAAACACGAGTGTTTATCAGATTTTCTGGCACAAGATAAACAAATAAATTGGAGGGACTGTCTTCCGTTTTACATAGGAGTATTCACTCAGTCTCTTAATCGGTTCTCGTTTTCCCTTTACAGCTCTCTCGGAAAATACTTTTTCCTAAATGCAACTGAGAAAAGGCTGCGTATTTTTTTAAACATCATGCAAGTAGCTCTCAATTTTCGAAAGACGCCAATTACTTGTACATTCGAGTTTTCCCGTATGTTCAAGATCGTCGACTTCCTCGTAATTTGTTTAATCAATATTCACCGTATTCCTTGCCATTTTCATCCATACTGTGTTGGAGAAAATGAATGTTTTATTTTGCTAATTTCAGTGTGAAATTGTAGTGTATTGATGATTTTTGTCTTTTCTGCAATATTGCAGAATTCATTGGAAATAATTGAGAGTGAAATTTAAAGTAATGTATTGACGATTTTATTGCATGTATTGTTTCTGATAAATAAATGAGTAGAAGGAGTAATAAATTTATATTGTAAATAGTAAAATTTATATTTTATAAATATAATATATTGCCTGTTAAGATGTTCTTCGAGTGAATTTATCTTGATCTTTTCACTGCCCTGATCGTCTACAAAATAATGGACAACCCCACGTCTTGGCAGGAAACCCGAAAAACAGGTAAAAAGCAACGTGCCATTGGGTGTCTTTTGAAGTTGATTAGTTGCGCTTAAAAATTCAAAATGAGATTCTTACCGGTGACCTGTGGAAAGTGAACCCTCTTGATAAGTGACGCGTGCCATTTCCGGGGAATATCTATTAATTACTGGACGTCTTTAAGCGAGGACTTTCACGGATAGAAACGCCCAAAGCGGGCCGCGCGAGCATTCGTCGTAATTGATTACGGCGTTGTTTGTGCACGCCCATTACTTGTCGTATGCTCATTTCCACTTGTGCAACTCTGGGTTTTCTTAATTTCTACGTATGGCATTACTGAACCAAAAAAGGGATAATCGCTTTAATACAGGAAATGGGATATTCTAGCAAATAGTTTTAATTTGACTTCCCTTCATATTTTTCCACCTCTCCGCCTTTCCACATCTTCAGTATTTCTTCCCATAAAATGTACGAGCCTTTATAAACACCCTTAAAACGACGATGAATCTCAGCAGGAGTCACTTTTTCAGCAGTTAAAAATTCGATAACAGCACGCTTCACGTTGCCATAGCACTAGAACACATCTCCTTACCTCCACTTCTCAAAACATACTGGATCAATGTAACTTCCTCAAACCTGCGCATGCGTATTGAGGGGGAATGTTACTTCCACATGCCACCAGGAGTGCTTCTGAAAGTCATTTTGTTTATGGTCTACAAGCATGCGTGCATTAGTTTTCAGCCAACCCTCATAATTCTATTTTTTGCTAGCTCACCAAGCATAATATTCTTTCTCGCATTCATTTGCTTTTCTGCACCTATCAATTTGTACAGTTTTTACCCTCATCACATCATTTTCTCCTCAGGAAAGTGAAAATCCTTCTCTTATTTGCATTATTACATATCAAAGTAACTTTCACCGATCCGCTGCCTGAAATTTAGAGCGTATTACCTTAATAAAATGACTGAATAGTGGGAAAGGCGTCTCTTAGAAATCGTCAGCATTGTTGTCATGGAGATAAAACTATTTCCCATACAGATGAAGTCAATTATTTGCTGGTCCCTCCTCTTTTAGACTTCTGTTTAATAATGCGCTGAACAAACAATAAACACTTCATCTTAATAAATGAACTTCCACAAAGTTGAGGCTGAAACTATTGAGATAACACTTCATCTTCTAACCAATGCCCTCCAAAGCTCATAAGAATCAATCCCTTCTATCTCGGCCTTTTCGAATTTCTTCGAATTTCCCCATCCTATTTCTTCTCTTGAACCACTACTCATACCTGCGCTTATCTGATCAACTTATTTTTTTTATTCTTCTCCATTCCCGTACTTCGCAATCCTCTCATGTAACCTCTGCGCATTTCCTCATCTTCATTTTCTGAGCCTTACAACTCCGAATTTCATTGGAAAGTTTTAAGGAAAGCTAATCTTTTCCTTGAGGCTCAAAGGAGTATCTGCTGTCGTGGTGCTCACTTTTAAAGAATGCTGCTTGACGTCTCTCCTTCTTACAGCTTCGAACCCTCTGGAGCACTTTCTTCGATTCTGGGAACGAACCGCGCGACACCTGCGGCGTGTGTCACCGGCGCCCGCGGCCTCGCTTCGCTTTCGCCGAGTGTCCAGTTTCCCTCTCCAGCGACGGACGGACGGTCCTTGGACGGAATGCGGACGCTCACGGAAAAGAGCCCCTGCTCACGCGCGACGGGTCCCGCCGCGTAGAAACCTTTCTCTCTTTAAAATGGTCGGTTGGTGCGTATGGCAGGTTTGTATGAATAACAACATTGGTATCGTAACAATATTGCCCCAACGTAAGCGTGAGGTGGTGAATTCGGACCGTTGGTCAAGTGAATGCATGATCGCAGGTCCCATTGACTTTGATTAGATGGCAGTGCACACGCCATTAGCACTGAAAATTTGGCGATGCGAAAGATCTGCGCTAAACTCGTCCCGAAGGTCATGATGGACCACCAAAATCAGACTCGTATGCCTGCTTGCGAAGGCTTTCCGCAACGACATCGCGATGATTCCCCAACCCCCTTAAGGTCCCGACTCGGCTCCAGCAGGCTATTTCCTATTCCCTATAAAAATGAAATTCTGCATCAAAAGACACCATGGGATCCTTAAGTGTCGTCTAAGAGGTTTGCCGGTGTACCCTTAAGGACCTTCCGAAATCCGCTTATCAGGGAGCCTTTGGGTCGCATAAAGGCACCTGAAAAAAGTGCATCGATGCAAAAGGGATGTACTTCGAAGAATATTGAGGTATTAAAGCAATATCTGAAATAAATCTATTTTTACGAAACTTTTCCTTATACTTTTTATACAAATCATGAATGCGTACATACATTTGATGCTGGGATCGGCTCTATCTCATTGAGACACTGAAGGGGTATTTCGGTTTGTTAAGCCCTCCGATTGTATTTCACACCTACGTAAGAACCTCACGATCAGCTTAATGTACGGGGCAACACTACCCATGCCCGGTATTAAAGTCTGTATTTGACGTCAGGGCACACAAGTTACTCGACGGATTCAAAGTGTTTCAAGTGATCATGGCCAGTGCCGTCGTCGGCTAACCCTTTTATCTATGGGTGAAATCTTTCACACCAATAAACTGTAAATGAGCAACTTTACCGTGGCGTATTGCCAAATGCAGGGATTAGATTCCGACTTCCTCGCGTAAGACAAACATCGTTTATAGCCAAGGTTAATCTTGTAAATTCATTGAAGTATCCGTAAATCACACGTGAGTTTTTGTCCTAATTATAACAGAGAAACTTTGACATGGATCGTGATTTGGACGCCATAGAAACATCCTGTCCCGTCCTTGAAGCAAGATGCTAGGCATAGATTGGACACTTTTGAATGTGTGTGGGGACGGATGGAGAAGGTGAAATGGTTAGAGAGAAAAACAAAGGAAGGAGTGCAAGTAAGGGAAGGGGAGGGGATTGTTGGAAGAAATCATGAGGAGACAGGAAAAATGGATGCAAATCATATTGATTGGCGTAGGGATGTTAAAGACTGTGATAGAAGGGAGAATGTTAGGAAAACGAGGAAAGAGCAGGAATAGGATAGAGATGTCGGATGGAATGAAGGGATGAAGGAAGTACACGTCAATTAAGAGGGGCTGGCTGTAGAGTAGGATGTTGGGTTGTGTTTCGCAGAGGGTGAGAAAAGATATTTATTTGATAGTCGTGTCCATCCAATAATATTGATCCAATCCAATGTCCATACAATAATGATTAAAATAATAGTCATCCAATCGATTTTCGTTGCATTCATATAAAATAAATTAGTCCGAATCAGTATCTATAATCTATTGAGATAATAGAGTAGGTTACTCGTGGAGTAGGATGTCGGACTGTTTTGTTTGGATAGGTCTGGAAATGGATCGTTGAACCACCATGCAGGCTGTGTCCATCCAAAACTTTCTTTAACCGGCAGAGTGTCAATAATAATTATATAACATAGGTTAGTGCTAACTATTTGCCAGCGTAGACGTTAAGTTCCTATTTGCGTTGACGTGTAACAGTAATGGCCCCTTAGTGTAATTGTCAACCGCTGTCACTCATGGCTGCGTAGATTTTCGCGGCGGTGGCTTGAAGAATTCTGCATGTCCGGGTTTTCACCGCGTTGTTGTTTGAAGCCGACAACAGTTTCGCCGAAGTTTCATCCGGCATCTTCAGGTCGAAGATGAGGGACTCAGATTTTGGCCGTCCTTATATAGGTGGTCCCGTCCAGGTGCTGCTCTCTGATTGGTCCATTTTCGGAGGACTCTCTTCCACGCGTTGTGGAGATGGTAGCCTTCATCTCTATTGAAATTCGCCGGGTTTTTGGCTATCTCAATAGCTTCTCTGATTGGGCGTGGGTAATATCTACTTTCTTTACTTATGATTGTTGCGTCATGGAATAGAATATCATGGCCGGGTTCACTCCACTTATGCTCGGAGATGGCCGAGAGGTGAAACTGTTTGTTCGTAGTAGCCCGGAGGTGTTCTTTCATCCGAACTTTCATAGCTCGGCATGTTTCCCCGATGTAGGCTTTCCCACATGAACACGGTACTTGATAGACCCCTTCGTATAGGTCTTTCGAGATTTTGTCCTTCGGTCCGGGGAGCGCGTCCGCTATTTTCTTGGTGCAGTTGAATCTTGTCACCACGTCGTGCTTTTTAAGGATTCTGGCTATCTTCTCGGATGTTCCCGATACGAAGGGGATAGTCGCGTATGCCTTTGGGTCCGGTTCCGTCTGCTTGATTGACTTGTCAGAATCTCGTCTTCGCCTTTCTTCCCTGGCGGTCCTTTTTAGGACCATATCGTTCCCGAGCTTATATCTCCGAGCATAAGTGGAGTGAACCCGGCCATGATATTCTATTCCATGACGCAACAATCATAAGTAAAGAAAGTAGATATTACCCACGCCTAATCAGAGAAGCTATTGAGATAGCCAAAAACCCGGCGAATTTCAATAGAGATGAAGGCTACCATCTCCACAATGCGTGGAAGAGAGTCCTCCGAAAAAGGACCAATCAGAGAGCAGCACCTGGACGGGACCACCTATATAAAGACGGCCAAAATCTGAGTCCCTCATCTTCGACCTGAAGACGCCGGATGAAACTTCGGCGAAACTGTTGTCGGCTTCAAACAACAACGCGGTGAAAACCCGGACATGCAGAATTCTTTTTGCTGTCACTCATTACAAGCAGCAAGAAGTTCTAGGGTGCATTAATTACTCCCTCAATAACATCAATTAATATTGCGTTGGTTCTGCAGCCCGACCGATGGAGTGCCGCCGTCGACCTGGGGGCAGGGAGGGGGGGCGCCAGGGGGATGCTGCGCAGTGACGCCATGCAGCCGTGAAGGCGTTTCATGGCTCCCGAGAGAAAGGAGCGGAGGCGTGCTCTCCCGCACCTTCGCTCTCTCTGTCACGCGTCGAGCACGAGTCGAGTGCATGCATGGTGCCCCAGCGAGGTGTGAGGGAATGAACGCTTCATTCATTCCAACGGCAAAAGACTTGAGAATTTCCGCATTCAAGAAACTCCAATAAAATCGCTTCCACAGAGGAGGAAATGCATCCATCTCCCTCGATGGACTGTGGTTCGTCGTCTGTGAATACTATGGAAATTGTTGTTGCTGTTCGGGGACTGAAAAGTGAAGTCGGAACTCGCGAATGGGCAAGATACATTGACGGGAAACCTTGTTCTTCAAACAAAGTGAAATCTCGACTCGTTAGATTTTGCACTTCGCAATTTCGATGTCATCTTAAAGTAATTCATTTTCATGAGCAGCAAAGGAAACACCCAGATCCTTAAAGAAATGGAAAAGACATAGTTGATGATCATGCTGAGATCTAAGGAATAGAGATTTGGAAAGTTCCGCCAAAAATTCGCAACCGGCTCGGACATACCGAAATCTCGAAGCGCGATTGTTAATTAAATGATGGTGTAATTTTCATTTTCAGTTCCAAACGTCTTCTCACTCGGAGAGAAGCCAACACTTGTCCACGCAGAAGTGCAACTCTAGTATCGTGTAATTGTGAATGTTTTATGTCCAATATCGATAAACGGAGATTGACAGTTTCGGAGCGGAATAGAAAAGTTGAATCGCCCAGAGCGCATTCATTCCAAGTATTCGAGGGAAGACGCCGGCGAGGTATTTGGTTGGTGGCGCAAGAATCTTGGACGGTTTCCTTGGCAACGGCGGCATTTTTTTGGAGAAATTTAATACTGCACGAAAGTTTCAGAACTCGTTGGGATAGCGTAGAAATATGTCTATATATAAAAACTAATTTACCAGGAGTTATGAGGTATAAGTTATGCCTAACTTCTACCTAATAAATTTTCAATTTCCACTACACCTTGCAATATGGATAAGTTCGAATTAGGGATGGGTTTTTAGTACGTATGCATAAAAAGTAGCCAACCTGACATATATAGGATTTATATTTCTTATTTTATCTTGATTAATGTTTACTCTCCATTTCCATCATTCGGTTTTCAGTATCGAATTTGATTTTACTTATAAGGGTTTCACACATCGTTCACGCTGTAGGTTAATGACATGGTGTTGACACGATGCTTGCTACTAATATCGTGTTGAAGCGATGCCAAACAAACACTTCATTTCACGATAAAAACTCACACCGTGTTTTCAATTAAAATTCTGCATTGTCGGATTTACCCGGCAATAAGACTCTTCCTGAACCCATTAAACGGCACATAAAGAATGACAATAGTATGGTCTAAGGCTTATGTTTCTGCGAAAGTTACATTTGTGAAATTCAGCCATAATCACTCCTCATTCCTTCCTTTGATGAAATGAATTTAAGCTGAAATGGGGCCTGGGGTTTTTCGCTGGATTTTTACGACTGTGACTTCATTGAATATACGTCTCAATCTTATTGCATTAGGCCATTGGTAGCAAGTGCCTTTCTTGAAGATGTTAACTCTCCCCGATAGATGGGGATGATATATGGACGATAAGAGCAACGCTGAAATTTATTTAGTTGATGTTGCGCTGCCAAAGGTAGTAAAGACTTGAGAATCAAGTGACACAAGTCATGTGAAAGCGGCCAGGAGGTTAGAATTGCTTTGAAACACGTGGATCCAATTGATGATTGCAGTGGCTAGTGCGCTGGCTTCTCGTCATGAGATCCTGGGTTTTGGTCAACTCCTCTGATATTTTTACTAGAAATGTCTTTTTTTGTATATTTTGAAGTTCTTTATCAGCTTCAATGCGCTCTATTTTTGATATTAGGCTGTGAATTGTTGATTTAATCGTCCTAATATGTCAGTAACTGTATACGTACTTAAAATTGAAAAAGTTGACGTGCTTATCCAAGAGAAAAAATAGCGAAGAGTGTATTTGTATTCCCGTCAAAATGGCAGATGCCCTATGTGTTATCTAACTGGGATGGATTAAAAGGGCCCCTCTTTTTTTCTATCAATAAATTATCAGGTAATCTACCCGTTAAGGTAGGTTTTTGGATGGACACAACTACCAAATAAATATTTTGTGATTCCTAACAAAACACAAAATCCAGCAACCTACTCTACATCAGGTTCCTCTTCATCTCCGAGTACTTTCTTCCTCCCTTCATCCCGTCCAACATCCCTATCCTGTTCCTGCCCTTTCCTCGTTTGCTTAACATTCTCCCCTTTATTACGATCTACAACATCCCCTTGCCGGTCAATACCCCCTTCATCCACTTTTCCTACCTCCATAGGATTTCTCCCAGCAAACCCCTCTACAGTGAATGCAGAAAATAACAATGAAACTATTCGTCATTTGAGCGGAATTAAGGCATATTCGGACTAATGACACAGAGGTCTGTTTGTTTTAATGGTTGCATCGGATAAAAGAACTGTGAGGAAATGTTTGCAAAAATGTATTTAATCTCCCCTTATCAATCTAATACTTCCCAAGCATTAGGTTCGTCCGATGCTTCTTCTGCAGAGAGAGTGTAATAGACTCGTTTGTGTAGCACCAAGAGATATTTTTAAGGAGGTGGCAGTCCTAATCATGCTAACGAAGTGAAAAGAGGAGATGGTTCGAATGATATGCCATGCCTCATTACTCTTCATTTATTTACGCTTCAGACTATGAAGGTACAGTCGGAAATGACGCTTGCCACAGGCACCCAACTAGCACCTCACTCCAAAGTTGGCAATGCTTTCGATTTTAAGTTTATAGTGACGCATTTTTCCACACCATTATGCCGAACTCAAATGTAGATCTCTGTCCTTTTGTTGCAAAAGAAAGAAAGTTCTCTTTTTCAATAAATCCGATGGCATAACGAAACTATTTAGATTTCCGACCGTCCCAGATTTCATTAATCTCATGTTGATCTTCTGGTGGCGTGGTGGCCTGTTGGGGGGGGAGGGGGTGTTCTGTTTTTTATCCCATGGTTCTCTGGTTCACATTCGGGTGATGCCTGCGGACCAACGCCAGCCACACTCAGGCTGAGTGAATTTCTAGATTCTCAAATATTCTGGGAAAGTGGCCAAACCTTTTTCTCTTCGTTAAATAAGTTCCAGCCTTCCATATATTTGAACGTGAGATCGTCGATTAACCCACAGAACTTTAGTCTGGACGCGGGATGAGGAAAATTTGTAAATAATTACTGCATCATAGGTTTTTGGTTTCGTCAAATCAGATTCCTTTGAGACAGAATCAATACTAACCAATGGACAATATTCAATAGAGCAAGTTAAGAAGATGCATTATTTGTTATAAATGTTTTGCCATGTAGATTTCACCTTTCAACAACGTAAATACTACGAGATCTCTCCAACAATTACGCGAACTTAGGCCATAAAAACTTTATTTTGCAAAATTTAGTCTACATCCATTTTGGCCCCTTCAAAGTACTCTCCATTCGTTGCTATGCACTCATTCCATCCTCTTTTCCACTGTTTAAAGCACCCTTGGAAGTCCTCGGCAGTTAGGATTTTTAGTTTTCTCGTCATTTCTTGCTTTATTGTGTCCACATCTTTCCAGTGATGTCCCCTCATCACATTTTTGTATTTTGGGAATAGGAAAAAGTCGCAGGGGGCGAGATTTAGCGACCAGGGAGGATGGCGATTGAATTTTTTGCCAGAAACTAGCGAGCAATCAATGCTGAATGTGCAGGTGCATTGTCATGGTGAAAGATCCAACCATCGTCTCGAGTGAAATTTGGTCGCACAAAACGCACGTAATTTCTCAAACGCTTGAGAACTGTAAGGTAGAACTCAGCATTTACGGTAAGGACAAGGGACCGCACACTATCAAGATTTTTTTACGCCTCAGTTCGCGTATTTATAGGTCAGACTACGTAGTCGGCGTAATGGTCACCAGAATGCACCAGTTCGCGTATTTATCGTACGTACTATAAATATAGCAAAAAGTAAAAGGGTATGTTATATCAGAACCCTTGACTATTGGCTTATTCGACGGCCCTGTAATCTATTCACATCCACATTTGTTCTCGCCTCAATTCCCAGTCATCTGAAGGTTAAATCGCCCCCTTGAAATCAGGATGAAACATGAGTGTTTTTCTTACAAGCCCTGAGCATTATTTTTTATCCCATCCCTGGTCTTCCTAAAATTCTGTCGATAGTTGACTTTCTATGAATCGGGAATCTTTCGCCAAGGTTCTTTTTAAGTCAGAAAATGTACGCATATATATCCTATGCATACGAAGCCGCGGGGTGTTAAAGGAGATGGCGAGTGTTGATTAGAAACTCAGCACTCGCTACGTTTACGTAACCGCTCTCCTTACTACGGTATGCAGATAAATAAACCTTCTCTTCGTGGAGAGTCGTGCGACGTGAAGTGAGTGACATGGAGTGAGGTGATTCCAGGCGTCGAGTGCCGTAATTGCAGTCCTTAGTGGGGGAATCAGTCCGTGACCACATTTTGAAAAGGCGGGTTTGCCCTTGGCATTTGCCGCCAATCCTCCCCCGCTCCACCGGCCACTATTTTAGCTCTTTACTCACGCCCGTCGTGACTCATGGACTTTGAGATTCGGCAGCTCCCTATCGCCCGAGTGTAAGACTGGAAACAAACAATGCTCTCCCCTAAGCTTTCATTTCCGTCATTTTCCACCTCTTGCATTCCGACCGCAAAGAAATAAGAAGAGCCATCCGCTCCACCCTCATCCGCTCCAAGGCCCGCTCGCTTTCCATCGCGAATGGAGTACTTTTCACATTGGGAGTGAGCAAACGATGACCCGGCTCTTTGGCCGTAGTATTTCATAGGAACCCGGCGCACTGAATCCTTCCGAGAAACTCCTAAGTCAGAGCGGTCTGCTAATATCCGTGACATCCGGACATTTCCTTGGAAGTCTGCCGCGATGTATTTTCGTCGGCCGTTATGTTTTTTTTAACTGGGATATCCCCGAGTGGCGGAACCGGCCGTGTGATTCCTTGAATGAATAATTTGTTTTTGTTTCTGTGCGGTGAACTTCGATTCAAAATAAAAATGATGTGGCACTGCGTGCTTGGGTTCAGATTTGCCTTCGTTCACGTCTACAAAATGACCCTCCAAGATACTGCAGAGCCACCTCTGGCTGGCAGGGGCTGTTAAGACGCTGGTCACCAACACTGGAATGGGAAGAAGCAGGTGCGCTACTAAGATGACCTCAACGGGGAGATGCGTATTGCTTTTTGATTGTGACCCTCTCGTTGTGCTGCGGTGGGGAATTTCGCCACTGTGGAAAAACATTTCTTTTTTCTCTCAATACGGGAGTCTATCTCTATCGCTGCCTTTGCTTTAACCTGAGGCTGTCTATGGGCTCCCAATCTGGTGAATGTACTCATTTTGAATCACTTCTTATACTTCCGCGCCAGTGTTGCACCAACAGTGCGACGTTTCCCCGCATTGTCGGTAGTGGGTTCCCACTACTTAAATCTCTGAGGAAGCCGCCTCGACAAAACATTCTTGAGTGGGCTAATTCTGCTGAATAATTTCTTATGATGGCGACTCACCCCCGTTTCCACGCAATGGGAGGGACACCAGCAGACACCTTACTCCCCCTCCTCCCCCTGAAGGCCAGTTGTAAACCAGTTGCCCACCAGTTATAAATCCTTGCAGTACGAGTTTGCATCTTAAACATTTGTCGTCCGCGAATTATTATTTGTTTCAACTTTAATTTTTATCTACCTCATTTGACAACCAAACATTGTGACAAAATGACACTTCCATTCTTTTTTTTTACTTTCATTGATGGTAAAAAGGAATTATTGCTGAAAATGTAGCACAAGCCGTTGGGACATGATGACAATCACCGAATTCACTAGAGACTGAAATATGAGGTGGTGTGGGGTGTGAGAGTCTTTACCACGAGGTGAGATTGTTATCCCCCGATTTCCCATCGTAAACATTTGTTTTTTTGCCTCTATTTACTCTCTTGGTTGCGCTAGGCCACTGTGCTCAATAGATTTTAAATTCCCCGCCGAGCGCGTTGGCGTTTGACCGAAATTCATTTAAGACGTAGTAACAGAGTAGGATGAGTACGGAGTTTTGATTAAAACAACGAAGTGTCCATTATTTCCTCCCTCCCTTCTTCAGCCACACTAATCTAATTAAGGAACCTAGCTTGTATCTGGTTATTCAAATCTTTCCAACCTCCCGGATTAAATTTTCCTATTAGTTTACACCTTCCTCTTCTGTTCTCTCAACAACTAATCACTTATTGCGTACGGTCCTCAATCTAACTATCCTCCTAATACCCCTTTTCTAATTTTCCCGTCAATTACCAACGCAACACCACCGAAATAAAATCGAGCCATCGAACTTTCCATTTATCTTCATGAAAAATATTTTTTCACTTGAATCTATATACTTGTACGAGCATGTGCATTGGAAATTGTAGACACCTGAGACATTCCAGCATGCAAAAGGTTCATTTCACCTGGTTTCATGTTTACAGGCTGGTATTCATCGCTATTGTGATGAAGTGTAGCCTCCCTATCCAACCCATAGCTGTCGAACGCTTAAGAAATGTTCTTCGTTGAATACCTCGAAAAAAGTTAAGGTAATCAAAGCAGCGGTGCGCGTATTCTCTGAAATCATTGAGATATCGATTTCCTTAATCGTTATCGATAAGCTCTTCTAAGACAATGTTGCCCAACCGTTTCGTCCTTCGAACAGTTATGACTTCTTTCAGAAGCATTAAGGTTCCAACGTCCCCTACCCTGGAAATGTTAACGAGAAAGTGTTAATTTGATCACGAACTGGACAAAATCTAAATATTTCCTGAGGCGGTGGAGAAGGACGTATATTCCGCCGCGTGCGAATGCACCAACCCCGTCGTCCCGCCCTTCCCCTTTGGGGTCTGCGTCGTCGCCGATTACCGGTCGACTCCCCTCCCTTCTCCTCCTTTATCTCGGCTTCCGCCGTGCGCGCGAAACAATGGCTGTAGCCTCAAGGCTCCGACTTCTTGCGACAGCTCTATCATGCATGGCTTAAATTGTTTCTACAACAGAACCACGTTCTATTGAGTAAGCCTCACTCATGTCAGTCCCGTGAATTTACAAAAATGCGAATGTAGAGACAGAAGCGATCGATCGAAATGGATGCGATTACTCCAACCGAATAAATACTGACAAACACTGTATAGTATCCGCCGTCACTTTGTGGAAACGATTCATAATGAATATGAATTACTTAATTTTTCCGCCGAATAAAAGATTGTCTGGAAAAATTAAGTAATTCTTATTCATTACTGACAAACAGCTCAAATATTTGTTTTCTTTCGAAAGTAGACCGCTCAAGTCCGATCAGACTGTTTTTTCATAGATTGACCTGATCTGTGGTCGGTCGGCCGCGGTAGGGTCATGTTCGGGTAAAATTATTCTGGTGGGTATTCACCCCCTGCCACACACCCTGGCGGTTGCTTGCACGATATGTATAAATAAATGAAACATAACTCGTAAAAGAAGCATTTACAAAGAAGAAATTTAAACAATAGTATATGTATAGGTTAACAAATCATTGGAAATGACAATATTGTGGATTGTAGCGCACCGTCAATTCCCAGCCCAAGTGGAACGCCGGCGAGAAACTCGTAAGCCTTGAATACCTTGCCATGAGAATTCTGGAAAGTGCAATTGAGGATACAACATGAACCACCATGGATGCCGCTCGATCAGTCTTCCAATTCAAAGCGGTGATCACTACCTCTCCCACGAAGTACTGGGGTGGTATACTTTTTTATTAAGGGAACCTAGATTATTAAACATTATATTTTTATTATACTTCCGTAGCACCCTGCAGGCCACCACTAGCATGTGTGTCAGAGATTAAGGAGATAGAGGAAGAGGGAAAACTATTAAACATTGGTGTTTTTAATTTTATAACATGAGATATCATCTCAAACGATTCTTTTCCCAGGTTTCCAAGATACCGCGATTCTGGCCCCGGATTTAATACAGTTGATATTATATTTATGTACTCGAACCGGCGAGGCATGGTGGAGTCAGCGGGGCCAGGGCCACCTTAAACCGCGCATCGCCGACCCCTCTTTCTATTCGGCATGAGGTCTCGCGGAGGAGCAGCGGAGATGAAGCCAGGGGGTTGGGTCTTAGGCAGGGAGACTCGCCGAATGGGGTAAACCCACTGAACACACCCTGGGAGAACGGCGACGGCGCATCGCCAGGCAACTGGAAAGGCCAATCCAGCGGAGCACCAAAACACGAGGGTGCGGGGTGCTCGCGTAACCTGGGAAACGCCCGAATCTGTAGCAGGGCAGTATAGGGACCGTGGTCAGAAAACTTTCAACCCCGCATGAAAATTCCTCTCAAAATTCAGCATATGTGTTAGTATATTTTTGGATAGTTCACCATTGTTTTATATACCATACAATGCTCTCTAAATGATACCACAGATTGATACATCCGGTAAAAAAGAATTAACGGCTTAAATTTTGAAGCAGGCCATCGCAGCTCTGGTGCATGGCATTCATGGCCTAAGGCAATTGCGAGGCGCCGGGATCTTTAGCGTTCATGCTATCGCGTCTATGACAGATTGCTTCTTCAGAAATGATCTCTGTATTTCCGCAGTCCCTGTTCTAAGATTTTCAGGCAAAATTTTACCTATTAGTTACGAAGATTACACAATGAGGTTTTTCTTATTGTTCATCTAGTCATTGATTAATGATTATAGTGAAGAAGAAATCAAATGAAATGAAACAGAGGGAATGCATTTCGAAATGACTTTCGTTCGGAGTGGGACATGGACAATGAGGAAATCGGTAAGAAAAAAAGCTTGGGGCAATGAAAATGTGGGCTTGGAGGAAAATAACAAAAACAAGTTGGGTAGAAATAACAAGTAATGAAAAAGTATTAGCCGAAGTGAAAGAAAAGACATCGCTCTTAAGAATAGTAGGACAAAGAAGAGCAAAATTAATCGGACTTTTACAAAGGCATAACCAATTCCTTAAGGGCATCTTTGAAGGAAAAGTCGTGTGGAAGAAACCAAGAGAGCGTCCCTGTTCTGCGTTCTTCGAGAATACGGAGCATTAGATGTACTTCAGATCGAATGTTAGCCTGAAGGAAGCAGCGGTGAACAGGGAGGCTATTGCCACAGGGCACCACTGCCTTTAGAGTTTGATGATGACGAATACAGAAATTGAGGGGGTTGGAAAGTTTAGTCAGAAACCTTGGATCTTCGTTGACGTCAGTTTTCGAAAGTGAGAAAAAAATAAAGATTATAATAAAAATGTCGCAGTAGGTGTTTAATAAATGACAAGGATGTTGTCTGGACATTTAGAATTAGATTTAAGAAAGAGGCTACGGGAATGCTATGCGTGGGGTGTATTCCAGTGTGGTGCAGAGACGTGAACACTTAAGGATAGCGAACACGAAATTAGCACTTCCGAACAAAGACAAACATACAGAGACACGCAAAAAAGAAAAGAAGCTCACTCGTTTTCGACTTTTCGGTGGTACAAGCCACCTTTCTCAAGGAATAGAAGTGGGTAACTCAAAGGTATAAGAGAAGGAAAGAGTTCCTTCCTTACTAGCCACTGCGGTGAAGTGACGAGAATGACAGGAGAAAGACGGCAGTGGAGAGGAAAGTGCTGAGCCAACTTAAGAAGAAGATGATCTCCAATAAATCGAATAAATGTATTTGTTGGGAATATTGGACCATCGGCTCTACTTATTTATTAGAAGTCTAAATGTACCCATAAAAATGCGCTTGCCAGCTCTAGCGGCTCTTCAGCGATTAATGAAATTTCGACCAATTTTCCGGCAGCGTTGTTAATTCTGTCGGTGTATTTTCACCTCCGAATCACCCAAGATTTGGAGACCCACCCCATATTGGGCGGCGGCGGTTGGTCGGATGCTATGTCGGTGTCTGCTCTGGGCCGTGGGTGCTTGTTCCACGGGAGAACCGCAGAATTAGTATTCTCGCAAAATTAGTAATACCCGTGACGTCCCACCAGGCTGGCGCTGCATACGCGAGGATCGGATGCAGGACAGCCTGGTAAAGAGGATGTCTCTGGCGAACCGGGACGAGGTTGTTACCGGAGATCGGCCACAGCTGATGCCTTCTGCCTGCAGATCTGGCCGCAACCCTTTTGGCATGGCGTGTTAGTCCTAGGTGCTTATCGAGGGTGATCCCCCGGTAGGTTACCGCCTTCCTCCTAGGGATTTCCGCAGCGCCGTGGAGGACCTAGTCGGGCTCCTTCCTCCCCTTCGAGGAGACTATCGCCAGGGTTTTCCTCTCGTTGACCCCGAATCACCATCTCCCGTGCCATTTCAGCAGGATGTCCACCGCTTGTTGGAGGTTGCGGCCCGCTAGCTGGTGTTGTAGTGACCTGGAGAGAAGTGCGACGTCTTCTGTACACGTCGCTAGGATGACGTTTGGCCTAAAGTCAGCTGGGATGTCTGCAGTGAAGATGTTAAAAAGCATCGGAGACAGCAGGCTTCCTTGTGGAACTCCTGCTCGTATCTGCCGCTGCTGTGGCTCAGCTGCTCCACAGCTGACTCGAAATGACCTGCCTTGAAGTCACGACACCGTAATCGCTGTCCACCGCCGAGGAAACTGGAAGAAGTCCAGCTTCCAGAGCCACACCCGGTAGAATGCCTTGCTGATGTCAAAAAGGCCCCGACGGATATTCAGTTCCATCGGTGGTCCCTGACGCCTTTATAGATGTGCGTGAAATGTGGATAGGATATTGAGGGTGTTCAATCGTAGTGATTCAAAAGGAAGAAATAACGAAACTCATTGGTCTAGACAGAAAGAGGCTCTCAAAAGGGTTGTGCACGAATATGTTGGACACCCAGAGCAAAGCAGCCGTGAATTGCCGCCTCCGACATTCATTACATTTCCTCGGAGTGGTGATTCGAAATTCACGCTAAGTGATTTTGAGCCGAAGGTTTGGCGACATTATTCATAAGGATCTGAATTCCATTCCGCTATACATAATTCAAGATTGAGCAAAACAGAACAAACATCTTAGCCACACAATTTCTCAGTAATGGAAGAAACCACGGGAATCCTTTACATCGCACATCAATATTCATGTAAGACTTACAGGTATACAAGGGAGCACTTATATGTAGAGAAATCGTGAGTGGGAAAGTGCAATTTCAGGGGCAGGACCGGTAATTTGGAGGAAGAGTGGAGGTGAGGGAATATTAGTAAACGGTTTCGGGAAAACAGAACATCTGTAACAATGGATTCCAGCGGAGACGTCACTGTTCCCTTCTTTTGTTTCCCTCCGCCCTCCCCGGCAGAAAAGCGACCGCGCCCATCTCCCCCCTTCCCCCGCGGCAATCGGTGCATTCTTCCGGAGCGATGCAAATGTTTCTCGGCATCATTCCCCGCGCCTCCTTAGGCGAGGTACCGAGAGGAAACGGGTCGAGGGGGATCGAGGGGCAAACCCAGGGTCGGTTTTTCATGTGATACCGAAGGGTACGACCAAGGGTCAGATCTCGCAAACGTCCCATCCGACGGACGGAGCACTTCACGCGAGGTGATCTCTACGCGGTACGTGTATTGTATTTGTATAATCGCAACTCATTCGCAGTACAATGGGATCTGAACTTGGCTCTTCGTGTTGAGAAGCTAACCACCTCCCTATCGGATGTAGCGTACAAAGTGCTGGATGAACCAGATCCCTTCCACTGGATTCTTGAATTCCATTTGTTGTGTGGATTTCACTCCCTTTTAACTTCCCACAAGTGAGACCACGTAAAACACGCACAGCACTCTCTTCCACGGGTGGGAAGCGGCGCGGCATCTACGCCTTCTCTCGCCTGGATTAATAACACTCCGTGGCCGCGGAGACTTCCTCTCTCGCCGGGGTAATAAAGAGCAGGGGAGTGGGATAAGTTTTACAAGCAATGATACGCGAAAGAGGGAGAAAGGATTTTCGACCGTGTAAAATACACTTCGCATTTGGACGCGGTATATTTTTTACTCCATTCCATACGAATCGATATTTATATTAGTGACCTCGCAAACGCTTCGCACGTCCCGAACCGGTTATCGCTACGTGACGCAGTAGAAAGAACCGAGGCGGTCGAGTCTTATAGACGTTATTGCCACATCAGGTTCATCTTCGCTGGAAGACTTCAGTGCCGCAACAATACTCTCTCGAATTTTCCCATTAGCATACCAGTCCGTGAATACACCATCGGAACAGAGCATTATATTCGGGCCACCACAACGTAAAATACGTGTCATGCCTGTGTTAATATGGTAATTCATACCATTCTAACTCACTTTCGTGGGTTTCAATTTAATTATTACCCGAAGAAGACTTAGTTTCTCTGAAGGTTCGGTGTACCTTTTTTTGCGAGTCTAGTGTGTTTTGAGGACGTCTCGTAGAAATCAAGACGCTCGGCAGGGCTGCCACCAACGGAGGAGGAGAAAATAAACACGCGCCAGCACTTTTCTCTCTCTGATTTCCCATAATTTTTGTTCTTTGGGTGGAATAAAAGAATGCACTAATTGCTTTCACACTTTAGTCACTTTCATCCGAGAACGTTCATTGCCATTTTTGAGAATGGATGGAATCAGAGCCGAAATCCCAAATGTCAGTTTTCAACGGACAGAATGCTTCGATGATAATAAATTAATCTTTTTCCGCGAACTTCTCTTCAAAAGTAAGAGTCCTCGTGCTCTTCAAGTAGCAGTTTCAAGGGGAAACGGCGATTAAAGGAGTTGATTACTGGACGAATGTAAACACGGTAGAGCTACTATTGCCGTAATTTTTGTGGTGTGAAGACTTTATCTTAATACACTCTCTGCCTATGTGCACTTCCGCCGAGCGATATACATGGTTTGCATATTAAGTATCGGAAAAATGTTCGTAAAAATAGATTAATTTCAGATATTGCTATAATGCCTGAAAATTCGTCAAAGTACATCCCTTGAGCGTTGACACTCTTTTCCCAGCGGCTTTTCCTCGACTCGAAGGCTCCCTGGTGGGCGGATAACGGAAAGCCCTGAAGGGTACGCGTACAAGCTTCTTTGACGACACTTAAGGTGTCCTTTAAGGAAGGATTTCACTTAAGGGAATAGGAAATAGTCTGTTGTCGCCAATTTGGGACAGCAAGAGGGTTGGGGAATCGCCGCGATGCCCTTGCAGAAGGTCTTCGCAAGCAGACACACGCGACTCTCCTCTAGGTCGTCCGTCCAAAGACCCTCGGGAGGACGAGTTTAGCGCAGACCTTTCGCATCGCCAAATTTTCAGTGATAACGGTGTGCACTGTCATCTTATCAATGCCAATGCGATCTGCAACCATGCTCACACTTAAAACCAACGGTTCGAATTCAGCACTTAACGCACACGTCGGGAAAAAATTGTTACCGATACTTTTTATACAAACTTTGTAGTCTCTAGGAAAATTTAAGTGTCCACTCCCGATGAGAAGAATAAAAATGTTAATGAATGTTACTATTGCTAATAGCGTATCCATCAGATCGACAGTGACATCGAAGTGGGTGCGTTAATGGTTGAAGGGCGATAATTTCGTCGCCCAAGAGCGACCACCGGCGACCCAGAGGACCAGTCGCCGAAAGAGTCAACGGAGGAGCACCACCTCAAGAATGACCCAAGCACACAAAGAAGGGGGCACACGATGCCCCGGCGATAGGATATAATACCCAAGGAGCGCCATATCTGAAAAGTCCACGTGTGCCGAAAAGAAAAGCCCTGGGCAGAACGGGAAGGAAGGACCCCAAACGGATACCCTGGCTCCTCTTCCGCTCTCTATCCTCCAATTAATAGGGTTTTCGCAGGTTCTTCACACCCCCCTCCTCTTCGAGGGTTTTTTCCTGCGTGGGTTTTTACTAGATAAGCAATGCCACGCTCTCCCTGGCTATTCCCACTAACCTCATTCTTTGCTAAGACTTTCTTTATTTCATTGTTCTATTTAACCACTGTAATTTACTTTGAATGAGTATACATGGATGTGCATATATTTTACATATATATATATTTTACATATTATATATATATATATATATATATATATATATAATATATATATATATATATATATATATATATATATATATATATATATATATATATATATATAGATAGATATGCGGGTCGCTGTAGTCCAGTGGGTAGAGCGGTGGACTGCTGGCCGGAGGGTCCCGGGTTCGATTCCCGGGATTGCAGCTCCACCCAAGCTAAAGTGATTTTTCAGGTGCCAGGTCTTCCTCGGAAACCATAACCGGCACAGGGAAAGGAACTGGCCCCCCTACCTATATATATATATATATATATATATATATATATATATATATATATATATATATATATATCACACACATACACACGTATTTTTCCCCTTTTATTTTAGATGTGCAAATGTGTGCATAACGTATTTGTATCTGTCTATCTGTATTTATGTGTATATTTGCATGCTATTTTAAATTTTATGCCTAATATAGTATGTATACGACAATGGGTTAAATGAGAGAAGGGACCATTAGGTCTCAATTTCAACCTCAATCTATATATCTGTATCCACGAGTATGGGCACCCTTCAGTATCAGGAGGGGGAGGGAAAGATGGGAATTGGCAACCTGGGGCTTTGAAGGGCAATCCAAAGAGCTATCGCGGAGGGACGCAGCGGATTCAAAAACATTCCTCGGATCGGATACAACCCGCGTGCTCGTTTACCTCGCGTGCCCCAATTGTCCGGGACGAGGTGACCCTCCCGTGTTTATCTGTGACGCTAATTGTTTTGGTACTCAGCGTATTGACTACATGATCATTATTTTCAGGGGGAAATACGAGTGATTCCATTAATATTTTTTTTCAGTAAGATTTCATTACTGATGAGTTGTTATACATGTATGTATTTTTAGTCGTCAGGGAACATGGAAGTCAACATGGTGGACAACAGGGTCCGGGTTAGAATCCCGGGCAAGCATCTCCGACTACCTTTATCTTTACCCGAGCTGCGTGATTTATCGGGACAAACCATGAGTAGCCCAGGGAAAGGATTCCCCCACCCCCCTTATTACCCAGATATGTGACACCGTTGGGCTTACGGTGGGTTCTATCAAAAATTATCAAAGCGACCTTCGACTTGATTGCTGTGTTTATGGTTTATTTCAGTCATGGTTAAACAATATATTCTACAAAAATATTTTGGATTACTTAAACGCGTGAATTCTTTCTATTTTTTTTAAAGATTCTTTTATGAATAATTCGTTGCATACGCATGCGATAAAATTATAATACAAATAAACGAGCAAATAAATCGAATTTCCTCATTTAATCCCTAACATTGCATATCAAACCTGGTTCACGGCACTGCTTTAAGGCCCAATTGGACTCATTGTATTAATGCTATTCTGTTGGCAGTAACAGAATGTTAATTGTGACCTCGAAGGCAGTTAAGCCGAGAACATCCTCTGAGGGATAATTGTTGATCTCCGTTTGCGGGGGCGAGTGTGGTCATCTGACCACGGATCCTCCCCACGTCGGCTGTGGCACCCGTTGTTGGTTCGACCCTTACGGATGTCCTTTCAGGCCATAGATGAGGCATTTCAAAGGTAAAAATTAGTTACTCGTGATTTTTTGGTGGTGATGTGATGATAAGATATCGTATGCTTTTTTCAAATGAAAATTATTGAAGCTGTGATATTTATAAACGTCCAATAATTTGATATTCCACGCGCGTGAATAAAATTAAATTAAGTGAAATTCTCTTTCTATGGCCATGAGATTCCACTGCACCTCTATCCTTTTAGAGGCGGATCGCCCAAAAACTCACGTTTTCTATTCACAATTGACTTCGTGTAGTGCTCATCGCCTGATAAAATGACGGTTACCACTGATATCGCTCGTTGACTTTTGAACTCTCGAGCCAACAAAATCATTTTTATAACAAATTAGGAGCGAGATATGATCCCTGACGATGCATGGGTGATAGTGGTGTCCGGAAAAAGGGAATTTGGCGAGGGGGGGGGTAGCAGATGCGTGCTCTGTCGCCGTGGGGCAGTCGCGGGGAGGTTCGGCGGTCACCGTACGTGAGGCACAGTGATGGGTGACCGCTTTGAATGATCGGATTCCGGGTGCCCTTGTCCACTCTCCTCCCTCGGTTTCGAAATATTATTGCAAAAGGGGGGATTCGAGAACTAAAATGAAAAGGCTGTTCCTGCATTTAGGTAAGGACGAGGGAAATAAAGGTAGCGAACTTAATGATTCAAGAGAATTACTTCGCCCACCGACATTCTTCGTTAAAAAAATCGATCATCGGATTCCGGAAGGACAAGGATTTACATTTTTTTAAATAAGTAAAGTGTCTTAAAGAGGATTTAAAGTCAGAAATGAGCACAGCTCTTTTCATTTGCGAACCGCTTTACCTTAAAACAGAGGGTGAGGAATAAAGCACAACTATGACCAACCTCTGTTAAATCACTGACGGATATTAACTCAATGTATTTTATCTTATCTTTAGATACAATGCAAGTGTATGATGTGACAATTAGCTCATTTATTATCGATATAATTATGTTGTAGTTATTATGTTCGGGAGACTTTCGTATTTATCATATGAATGCTAATTGGAATGGAAGGAATTAGCATGATAAGACTCGAGAAGCGCTTGCTTAAACCTCGTGTTTGCAAATGAAATCGCTTCGATATTCAACTTTATCATATTAGAAATGAATGCCATGAAAAGAATTAAAATGGAGCATTTCCGAAATAAATACTTATTCAGCACATTTTCACGTATTTCAATTTTGAAGTAATACCGATTTAAACGAAAATATTCAATTGATTACGGCAGTAAAACCGGTTATGAATTGATATCAATATCTTGGAAAAGTATTGAGTTCACAATGTACTATGATGAACATTGTATTATTTAAAAGCTGTAATTGCTCGTGGGTATGCAGCTCCGGTCTTGTCGCCTAGGTTTCGTTCCGCTAGGAGAAATAAAGCCATTTAAGTTTCACAAGAATAAAGCAGCAGATATGTAAATATTGAAGGTATTTATGTGACAAATATTTCTTTCAAGGTAATTGCAGTTAGTATACTACGTATACGATAGATTTGATGAATAGTTTGCATGCATTCGCTCATTTGCTTCCCAACGGTGTTCAATAATTGCATGTTAAATTATTTTCAGGATCGCCGAATGAAACTATTTACAATTTTTTAAATTTTAAATGTTTTGCTAAATCAATACTTTTATTGTTTTGGCTGTAACAAATTCAAAAACACTGGTGTCTTTGGACAACAATATACGCGTAATATATATATATATATATATATATATATATATATATATATATATATATATATATATACATACATATATAACCCGAATGGCCGTTTGGTAGGTGATGGTAGAGTTTACCCAGTACTAAGCCCAACGGCGTGTGAAATTAACACATCAGGGTAGGGGAGCCAGTTCCTTTGACTGTGCCGCCTATGGTTTCCCAGGAAGAACTGGTACCCTAAAAAATTATATATATGTGCATCATACAAATGTATCAATGTATTATTTATTTGTATATTTAATTACACTACCACCCACACATATATATGTACATCTCTAAGAAAAAATTAAAGTTTTTCTATATTTTCTGCACCACATACGATATTCTTCGCGTTCTTGCATTATTACGCGTATATTGTTGTCCAAAGACACCAGTGTTTTTGAAATTGTTACAGCCAAAACGGACAGAGAAGAAAACAAATTAGGAAGTACTTGGTATGGTGGGCGAAAGGAGGGGTTTGTTGGGAGAAATCCTATGGAGGCAGGAAAAGTGGATGAAGGGGGTATTGACCGACAGTGAAATGTTGAAGACTGTAATTGAGGGGAGAATGTTAGGCAAACGAGGAAAGGGAAGGAACAGGATAGGGATGTTGAACGGGATGAGGGAGGAAGAAAGTACTCAGAGCTGAAGAGGGACCTGATGTAGAGTAGGGTGCTGGATTTTGTGTTTTGCTAGGGGTCACAAAATGTTTTATTTAGTAGCTGTGTCCATCCAAAAACCTACCTTAACCGGTAGATTACCTAATAATAATAATAATTATATATATATATATATATATATATGTATATATATACATCGATGATGTACAAGTACTAATGACAGCAATATAGAATTTGGACGGCAAAATAGGACTCAAAAATATAAATAGAAAACACGTAAAAGGAAACTCACATTTCAGACAGTTTAAACTTTCGGCCTGCTTCAGGTGAGATATATATGTGTGTGTGTGTATAAGTTTTCCCCACAAAATTATTCGCCATCGTTCCCAGTGATTTTACTGCGGCCAAAGGAAATATGGGAATTCCAATCTTGCGCAATGTTACGCCAGAAGTAGTTTACTTTATTTATAAATTGTTTCATAATTCTCATAAATGGGTGCATTTTACGTTACCAAGGTCAGTGGGTTTTGAACAACCTGAAAATCGTCCAGTTGCTTTAAAATCCCGACACATCTGGTCTAAGTCAAAAACACACATAGATCAGTTTCGCTCACCAATTTAATCGCAGATTTTACTTATGCTTGGCCAGTGAAAAAATGGAAGCAACAAAGTAAAAATACCTATATATATATATATATATATATATATATATATATATATATATATATATATTGATGTTGAAATGCCTGTTTTTAGATATAACGGATAAATGTCAGATTAGATTATGATGCAATGAAAATAGAACAAATGACCAATTTTTTAAATATGATAGCATCTCTCTAGTACCAAAATAAGGGTACAGGCGCCCGTAAATAA
This sequence comes from Hetaerina americana, assembly GCF_022747635.1. Lineage (NCBI taxonomy): Eukaryota > Metazoa > Arthropoda > Insecta > Odonata > Calopterygidae > Hetaerina > Hetaerina americana. The sequence continues at coordinate 1,041,971 of NW_027286148.1, forward strand.
TCACGAAGTGGAAGTCGCACATGACCCCTTTTGGCTGAGAGGAAGGGGAATATGAGACCAAGGTGTGATATTGTTTAAAGGCGCACATTAACACAATAAATTGGAGCACCCTGCGAGCAGATTCAGTTTCCGTGGTTGACGGCTGTACACATTTCCCATTTCCTGCAGGGCCATCCATAATCGACTTTGACGGTATTGCCCACCGCATTCGTGGATGGAATCGTATATACAATTTTAATGCTCGTTAATCAGTTGACCTTTATCAAAATTGTGTAAATGTACACAAAAATGGTGTTCTGTTTATGTGTAAATATATAAATTTTACCACTGTTTACTTCATTTGAATCCGCGACGGATCATGGTACGTATTACAGGCGGATGTTCATCATGTGCCACCGCTTTCTATTACCATTTATCACTACCCTTCACGTGTTCCCAAATAAATGAAAGGGGAACGTTGAACCTAAGGTTGATTTCTTTGCAAGTTTGCAATTACACCAGCTACAACTTTGGCGGAAGTCGTGGGATGAGATGAGAGCACGCGAGGGAAACCGGCTGGTGCGGACTTCTTTCCGAATTTTGCGACGCGAAATGTGACAAATTAGTGCAGCCCACCAGATTGGTATCGTAAATGCCTCCAACCGTGTGACCCCACCCAAGTTAAGTCATAGCAGTTACATGCAAAGGCTTCCGTTGAATCTTAATAATTTCAGTTATCCATCTCATTATAACACGTGTGAAGACCTGTGGAAAAACGATTGCTTATTAAACGTCTTCATTAGCTATTCTCGATACGGTGCAAGCAATAATTCGATTGGAATTTTTTTGGGGTCAGTTTTTTGTCATAGCGACTGAAGCGGGTTTGTTTCCAAATCTGTAGAAGATGGATATCGAATATCAGGAGAATATACGACGGTTTCCGATACTTTTTGAGCTGTCAGCGCAAAACAAAACCAGAGTGCTATTTTTTCTCCGGAGTACCTTCGGGTGTCGTCACCGCAATCAACGCGAGAGCACAACCGTAAACAAGAGCACGGCGTTGATTTGACGCACGAGACGGAGTGAAATCTTCAGGCGTCAGGTGGTTTTGGAGGGCACAAAAGGACACAAACCTTGGTCCACCTCCTCGGCCTTGGCAAGGGCCCCCAGCAGTAGAGAGCACCAAATCGCGAGGGGCAGGAGTCCAGGGCCTCCAGAGCCCCGAGCCGAGCACCGTCCCATCCTAGCGGACGTCGGGAGCCTTGGGAGACGGCGGAGAGACGCTTTCCTCCAACTCACTAACTTTTTCGTGGTCACGCCCACCAGTAACCAACCAACTAACTCACTTGACTGCGGCGAGCGAGCGGGCGATATTTGCCGCTCTCTTTCTCTCTTCGCCCCGCCGAGGTATCCCCTCCGATGTCCCAGAGATGGCAGCACGCGTGTCGCGCAACCCGAAACAGTCGAGAGAGACGTCATCTCGCGGAGAAAAATGGAAGCTTAATTTCATATTCGATTCGAATGGAGAAGAGCGCGCGAGACGCCTGTTTTTAAACCTACGAAGAAAATTACCGATTCCAGCCATTACACTGGAGGTAATTGCGCAAAAACTGCTCTTTGCTAAGGAAAGTTTAGACAGCAGCCATTTAAGCGTGCTTTTCAGAAAGAAATGCAACTGCGGTGCCACTATAAGACCTGACAATACCCAATGCCCTACAGTAGTAGTAGTAGTAGAATGCTAATCTTAGGAACTTTTACGAGGAAAGGCAGACCGAATGGCACCCTGAACTGTTCAGTTCACAAACAGTTTCTTTGTAAAGGAAAGTTTTGACAGCCGCCATTTAAGCATGCTTTTCAAAAATGAATGTCACTACGGTGCCGCCTGAATTGTTACAAAGACGAGGAGGGTAAGGTTAGTAATTATATTCTATTAAAAAACGCTCTACTGAATCTTTGTGACAAGACCAAAATGGAATTTTAGTCAGAATCGTAGGAACGCAAGTTATAGTAACATGCAAGGATTTCTGTAAACAATTAATTTAAGTGTGAAGAAAAATCAACATGTGTTTTGGAAAGTTGATTTTTTGCTATCACAAGTATACTAATTTCCAAACACCAATAATAGCGCTTCACCCCAATAAGTAATTTCCCAATAGCGAGTCGTGACATTGCTTCCCTTCGTCGAATTATGATCATCATTAAGTGCCTATTTCTGGGATCTAGGCGACCTTAATGATACTTGGGCACTACTAAAACATGAGGTATGGCCCGGCATGACTGCCATTCTACTTGGGTTTGTGCTGGAGAGAGACCTTTTTTTGGGGCCCAATCGGGCGGAAACTCAAAGGTTAGCGGTAAGTTGCTCCAGCGACACCGACCAACCAAACACAAGGAATAACGGAATAGGAAATATCAAATATACGGATGAATCGATTAATTCTAATATGGCTTGTGCCATCCACCCGTGCTCCCTCTCGAGGCCAAAGCACGCACTCACACTCACGGTTTTTAGGAAACGATTTAGTTTTACTTATATTGTGCCATGATTTCCAATCATTGCTGGGACAAAGAAATCCGCGCAAACTTTGGCGCCGGCTGTTTCCCTTTCCAAGCACACCTTAGCGGAGAAAGAGCAGTAGAAATGTCAAGATGGAGAAAGAGAGGAAATGCGATGGCTGAGTGGGTGTGTGTGAGTTAAGGGAATGGCGGGAAGAGAGGCGTGGGATGACTCTGGCAGATTTGGGTGGCTGGGGTGGTGTGAATCGTGGTGGATACAAATTTAAAAAGAAGCGGAAAAGTGAAAGCATGAGATAATCCTTAGATTAGTATTACTTTAACGGTAGTAAACCGTTTAATATAGGCCTTAGATGGACTGGAATGGCATGGCTTGGCTCCAGGAATGGTGGTTAGCGAGTGGGAAAAATGCGCCAAGAGAAATGAAGCCATGTGGGCCGCATGGCTTCGCCGATTTCCTACAGAGGTTTGACAATAATGGATGGAATAGAAGCTTCTGGACTTATTTTTAGAATTTATTTTGAAGAAGTTTGGGAAAAGGATTTTATTTTAGTGTTTTCAGCTACATCCGGGAAAGCATCATGTGGCAATATCTGATTACTATAGAACCTAGAACTACGTTTGGGATTTAGCATCTACAACGGCCAAACTAGTATGGAGAATCATCAAGGGAGGTTTGAATAAATGGTTATTTAAAATAGAATAGGAGAAGAAGACCTATTTCGATTTAGAAAAGGCAAGGGAGCAAATGGGACACGTTCGCTAATGAGAGCATGGATGCTAAAGGATGGCGCATGCATGCATGTAAACTCCGGCATGTAATACGTGATTGCATGTATTTGCAAATATAAAAATTTTCATCCTAGATGTTCGATTAGCCTGTAGCATGTTCGGCCATATTGATATAATGATAAAGTGTAATTTATAATAATGGCAATTTGCAGCAATTTTATCCCCGTGGGAATGTCAAGGAATGGCCTCACTAAATATTACGTCAGTTTTGGCGCTACTAATCGCTGGTTTTTAGGAAGAATTTTGCGAGCCGATTATATTCTTCATTGATTCATTACTGAAATATTGCTTTCGATGAATTAGTTTATTTTGCTATTTATGGGAGAAACAAGTCTATTTCAAAGCATAAAACTCCAACGAAAACTATTTTGTCAAATTAATAATAATTGGTAACTTTTATATTGTTTCCCCGATATTATCATGCTTAAATGAACAAAAGAAGCTGAGTCTCATGATATCAAATTTTTTTCGAAAAAATGCTGATTTTATTTTTTTGGAAAAGGGTTGGAAATACAGGAAGCACGAAGTGTTGATATTATTCCTTACTTCATTAACTTTGTGGAATATATACTTCAGTTGGCGTCTGTTTGACTGGAGATGACACAGACTGAAAAAGAATGTGCCGCTGAAGAAGATTGGTTAAAGTAAAATGGGCGCGCTCCAGCGAATGAAGATGGTTTCCAAGTAAGCCAATGAAATATACCGATAGAAGAAGTGGGACCTTATATGGGTAAATCGCGAATTGTGGATGTTTAGTGGAGATATCCAAGTGCAAGGAACTTGAGAAGGATAGCAGCATGGAGAACCTCAAAAGATGAACCACTTGATGGAATGATAACTTGTGTTAAAAGATGCCACCGGAATTAAATACGAAGTCATCTAGAGATTATTGGTTAACAGTGAAAATATTTTAATATTGATTACTTAATATCTAAATATGTGTGGAGATAAATATGATGCAGAAATATAATACATATTCGTTCGAAGCTTGTCTGGACACCCAGTGGGCTTGTTCTCCAAGTGTGAAAGATTAGCGTCCGATTTTGTCATTCGTATGCAGCGAGGCGTTATGCTTATGAGTTTATAATGCCGAAAATTGATCTTTAAGAGATAAATTAACAACGGACCTTTTGCTTATCTTTTGTTTAAGGTTGTGATAGCTACATTTCCATTTGAACCCGACGCCAATTGAGTCATCAAAAGAGAAGGAGGTAAAAGGTGCCAGCATCAAAAGTGGTAATCCGAAAGCGATCGGTCGTGGACAAATGGTGCTCACTCCTGATAAATTATCTTGAATCAATCATCCAAAGTGGAGAGAGTAAATCTGCACCTGCTGCTCGAGAAAGCCAGTCTTCTTCCTGGTTGTGCATGTTTCCTTCTGGCCGAATATATCGGATTATGTGTTTTTTTAGCATTTCGGTAACGTTTTAATTACTGTTCTAGTTTCCTTAGCATAGTGCTTGATGGACGCATCATTCATGACTGTAAGCATCTTAAATCTTCTTCGTATTGTTCTTCTCATTTTAAATCTTATTTTTATTTATGTTGTATAAACAAATGGTTGCAGGCATCAAAATCAGTGGACCATGGATTCAATATATAAGCATATTCATTCTGAGAACCTATAAAAAGGTATTAATCGTTTATCTTGGTCCAGTTTAATTCAAGTTTTTGTACTCGATGATTCAGTATCAAATGATCCAAGCAAAAATAATTTTTACAAGGATATTTAACATTCAGTTAAATGAATAACTGTTAGATAGATATCAATAGTGGAGTACATCTATAAGAAAGCTTTCAAAACTCTTCATTGGGTAATGAGAAACCTAAAAGGGAGCGTTAGAGCAACCAAGGAGAAGGCTTATCAGACCCTAGTAAGACCAATTTTAGAGTACGCTTCTCTTGTATGGGACCCTCATGAAGAAGGTCATATTAAAAAACTGGAAAAGGTGCAAAGAAAGGCTGCCCGATATGTACTGGGGAAGCATAGGAGGATGGAGAGTGTGTCTGACATGCTAGAAACGCTGGGCTGGGAACCTCTAGAATCTAGAAGAAAAGTAAGCAGACTTTGTGGAATGTTCCGAATTTTGAAGGGGGAGAAAGCATGGGCAGATCTTAGGAAAGAGGCGGGGAACCCAAATTTTATAGGCAGAAATGATCACAAATTTAAGATAAAATGCCGGGCACAGAGGACAAATAAAAAAAAATTTTCATTTCTAAATAGAACAATTGTTGAGTGGAACACCTTACCTGCAAAAATATTCGAGCCCTTTCCTAACAGAGTGTATACTTTTAAGAATAGATGTAAGGTATATATGTAAAAATTTGATTTATGTGTGGTGTATGGTATTATATGTTATAGCTTAATTTTTTTTATGTATCTTTTTTTTTCTTGCTGGTTAATGGTTGTAAATGGGATGGGGATTCACTTGGTTTGTTAAAGAGATCTGTGTTTGTCTGGTTTTATGTATTATATTTTGCAATTGTTTGGGACTTGTGTGCCACCTGACAGTGTCTATTAGCACATGTGTATTTATAATAATAATAATAATAATAATAAGGACTCCATGTAAGAGGTTCCCTAACGAGGATAATGTTCAATTATTTACTCGGATAAAATTTTTAAATGTTTTGTTTTTTAGTGCCCTTATATGGTAAGTGGCAGGGGTTGAACACCAGACTAATTTTGATCAGAAACACTTCGCTCCCAGCGCGGTAGGACAACGTTATTATTACATTACAATACAAAGTATCCCCCAAGCCACCGCTAGGGTGTGATGCAGGGGGCGATAACATGACGGACTACTCTTGACCTAAACTACTTTTCCCCCTTAGCATGAACAGGCAACGTTATTTTGCCCCTTTATCGTTCGTCGGAAAAATGTCATCTTAAATCTCTTCTACACTTGATCTCTCTAATTTTATTGACATGATCTCTCCTACCGTAGTACGATGAGGGTAATAATATATTTTCAACGCCACTGCTAAAGAGGCGTCCTTCCAATTCATGCAAGAGCTTCAAATCTGTAATTTAGCCTTCGCTCCGTGAGTGATTCCCAGTCTAGTTGCTCTAATACGTTGGATATTCTGCTAAGTTGATCATAACAACGTTTTACAAATGCAGTTCCTCTACGCTGCACGCGATCCAATCCGGCAATCAATCTAACTTCGTGAGGATCCCATAAAATAGCAGGCCTAACAAACTATACATAGCATTGCTCTTTAACCTTTTAATTCACATTTACCCAGTGCTCTCCTAATAAATCAAAATTTTTTTAGCTTGCCCACACACTTGTATTTCGTCATAACATCTTCTTCCCTTAAAGACAGCAAAATTTCGGGGTGTAATGGGAGACGCCTCTGTACCTTAGCTATCTGATGCACTCGGTCGGACAGCGAGGAATCCTGGTTCGAATCACAGTCTCGGGGAAAGTATTTTCACATTCAGAAATTAAAACATTTCATACCTTTAATTAAAAGTTTTAGCTATTTGCGCATCGTACATAATACAGCATGAAACTAAAATATTTTAATGTCTATGTAAATAAATAATTCAATTATTAAATTTTTTCTTCTACTTTAATCAATACAATTGCTGTTCAGTGATTAAATATTTCACTGGCGTAATTGAACGTGAGGAAATAGTTTATTTGGAAATATTGTTCACTTCTCTTATCAAATCTGTCGTAAAACTTCCAAAGAACAAAACCAAAATATTGTTGATTCGATGTCGCGCATATATGTAGATTTATTTCACATGCTATATTTTTGAAATGCCTCAAAATTCCTCAGAGTACATCCCTTGAGCTTTGACACACTTTTTCCAGCGGCTTTTTCACGACTCGAAGGTCCTGGCTGGCGGATTCCGGAAGGTCCTTAAGTGTATGCGTGCCAGCTTTGTTGGCAGTTTGGGTCCCAAGGAGCTGTCCTTTGAGGCAGGATAAAATTTCTGGGAATAGGAAATAGTTACCTGGTACCTGGTTGACTGCAAGAGGGATGGGGAATCATCGCGATGCCGTTACAGAAGGTCTTCGCAAGCCTGCACTCAACTCTGCTCTTGGCCATCCGTCAGAAGACCTTCGGGACGATTTTAGAGCAGATATTTCGCATAACCAAATTTTCAATGATAATGGTGTGTGTTGTCATCTTATCAATGCCAATAATACTATCTGCAATCATGCGCACACCGAAAGCCTGAATACAGCACTTCATACAGACGTCTGAATTTATTATATCTGAAAAGTTTCCGACCTTAACATGAAAATGGTGGAATTCTTCACAACAAAAGTTGTAGAATGTTTTTGCGCATGCGTTTGAAGGTACTCACCAATCTTTCAACCATTTTCTTCTCTCAGGTCTTGTTTGGCAGTCGTTTGAGTGAGATAGATGAACGAATTTGAAGAGCAGGTATATTACCGCATCTTATTCGAATAATGAGCTCTTCAACGATAATAGTGAATGAAAGAAGCAAAATGTCGAATTATAGTGGCGTTGGTTATTTTTTACGGACTTCTGAATTTCGCTATTCAATTGAAAGATGGAAGGTTATCAAATAAGTGTACTACTTTGAAGCAATATATTTTCCAAATACTTTCTTTTATGTTTAATTAAATCAATATGCGTGAAGAAATAATATCTGTTGCTCATCGGTTTGAATATTGGCTTTCATCAGGTCATTCACAACTTTTGATTTGCAATATCATTATGTGTTAAGGGTAAAAAAAACTTCGGACTTCCACATAAAGATTTAATATTTACCTATCATGGTCATTTCCCTTCGCATCATCGTCAGGTCGCGAAACCATGGTCGTGAAATATTAAATATTTATTTTGAAGTGCAAAGTTTCTTTTTTTTACCCTCATCATGGAAGAATTCCTCAAGGTTAAACCTGAAAATGCTATGATCATTATGTGTTAGTTGTATAGCTCTTGTTGTTTAACCTTACTACTTCTAATGCTATATTGAGCAGATGCAAATGTGAAATAAAGATGAAAATGGCGGTGGTAATTGAACCTAGCGGCCACATTCATTGAAGCTTCGGAATTTATTTTTGGTTAACACGTGGCAATGCGTACAATAAACTCTTCGCACGAAAGTTTCCTCTAATGCAATAAAGACGAGGGCATTTTTAGATATTTCATATCACCGTTTCTTGACAGATTTGCCATTTGCGACTGCGATTTGACTCAACCAAAAAATAACGTTTCTGTGTGCATCCCCACCTTTTGGTCAAAATAATTGTTGTTGTACGATTATTTAAATTATTATTATCGGTACTCTACCTGTTGAGGTAGGTTTTGGATGAACACAAGCTACCAAATTGTACACCAACAATTGCCTTGCCCCTCCTAATAAAACAAAACCTGACACAATCCAACACTTATTTGAGCCCCCCTTCGATTCCGGATACTTCCTTCATCCCGTCCAACATCCCTATCTTATTCCTTGTTTGCCGAACAGTCTCCTCTATCTCAGAGCCTTCTACATCCCACTCCCGAGCAATATGCTTACCATTCATTTATCCTGCCTCCTTATGATTACTCCTTACAATCCCCTCTCCTTCCCCACCATACCTTGCTAGTTACCTTAAGCTTATCTTAATACTCCTTGCAACGAACATACATAATGCACTATTATGTACAGTTTCAGCAAACACATTTCCTTGTGTGCTGAGTGCAAGTGATGCTTCTATCCAATATAACTAATCATACCTATTTCATTTTACACCTCGTGGTACCCGTTAGTGGCACGTGTAGTAAAAGAATTTCTCGATGCATATTTCTGGAATTTGGAGTATTCTTTTCTTCGTTTCATTCGGTTTTATTCCATACGCAGTCTCAAACTGGGTAAAATTTCAAATAATTTCTTACTTTCGCACCAAAAATTCACAAATGTTATCGGTGTTTCCAAAATCCATGCTTTACGCCCACCCATGAATGAAAGTAAGTTCTCATTGACAACCGGTTTCCTATCCGTGCACTTGGACTTAAAGTGTGTTTACAAACCTTTTTTCCGCCGAAGATGCCAGAACACTCTGCGGGGCGAACAGGTTTAGGCAGGCCTGCAGCGAGCAGCCGAATGTATATTATATGTGTATCTCAAGTCCGACCCAGTTTGCGGGTGGAATTCTTCGGAAGGAAGAATTCCACACGAAGTCCGTCATGCGCCGGGTGGACCTTCTTCGTTTCGCCTGCGCAATTTCGAGGGGCGAAGGAGTCGGGATGTCAAGAGCGAGTGGAAGCATATTCGGAGAGACTGTTTCGAATACTGTGAGACTCCCTCGGGTTACTGAGGGATATTTCATAGACTTGAGTTATTTCATGAAAATGAATACAGAGTGCGTTCATAAAGTAATGCAAATTAAATTCCCCGCCCCGCTCCCATTGGTCGAAGTGGGATTGAACCACTTGGAGTAGCTGAAAGGGACGATAAGCTTTGCCGCGAAACCGGCCTCAGTGCTCTCCAAGCTGTGGAGGCGGCATAACGTCAGTTATTGTAAACCTCTGCGAGCCGACCGTGCCACGAAAAAAATGGACTCGTCGATCGAGCAACGTTACGCGATTACTAAGTTTTTCGCTAAACTGAGAATATCAAGATAGTTGCCAATGAACTGAATTTGTCGTCTACTTGTTTGTTTCGCATTTTGACTGAATATTTAGCGATGAGGAAATTGTGCGCTAAGCTCGTGCCCAAGGTGTTTGCCACAAGGCGCTACGAGTCCGCGAGTTCCTGGCAAAACACCAGGTGCCAACGCTGCCGCACCCCCCTATAGTCCTGACGTCGCTCCAGAAGACTTCTTTTCGTTCCATCGGATTAGGTCAGCCCTGAAAGGAACCCGTTTTTCGTACATAGAAGAGATCAAATCAGCCGTGGCGAAGGCCTTGCGAGAGGTCCCCGAAGACGCCTTCCAGGGCGCATGCCAGAGGTCATGTCAGAGTCGCTGGAAAAAATGTGTAGAGGCACAAGGGGAGTAATTTGAATAATTTTAAGTGTTTGCGAAAATCTGTTCGATGAATTACTTTAGAAAAAATAATTGCATTACTTTCGGAACGCACACTGTAGCTTACACACTTAATTCATATTGCTGTGACTGGTTTAAAAATTTTCTGCCCTAATTAGTGATAGTGGGAAAGCCATTTTTTCATAAGTTGTATGAGGCATGCACATATGAAATAAAAGAACCAACAATAATAAATAAAATGCTTTTGTAAATAGTTTGTGCGCTTCCCTTAATTTTAAATGAAAATTAATATTTCCCAACAACTCGGTGCTCAACTTAGACTGCGTTCAAATTCCAAAGAAACTGCGGGAGATGCCGCAACAGTAACTTTTTTAACGGAGTCATCCGCTGTTGCGGCATCTCCCGCAGTTTCTTTGGAATTTGTCAAAGGGAAAACACCATACGTGTTTAAAGTTGGCTTTAACCTCGTGGACAGTGGCGCCTCGCGCACGACTACGAATACATGTGACATTGTATGTACGGTATTTCGTCATAACATCTAGTTCCTCTAAAAAAGCCCCAAAAATTTCAGAGTTTAAGAGGACGCCTCGGTAGCTTAAGTGGCTAAAGCACTCGACCGGATATTGAGGGATCTGGGTTCGAGTCCCAGTCAAGGCGAATGATTTTTACGCTCTGAAATTGTTGCATTAGACTGCGTTATTTGATAAATACATGCTTGATGTTTTTTAAGTATATCCTAGGAATGACCAAAATTCAAAATTTTCAAGCAAATATTTTCAAAATAATATTTAACTCCATTCATCATAACTTTTATTATTATGAAAATGAAAATACATTAATTTAAATTTTTTGAAACTTATAGAATTTTAAAAGTAATAGAGCCATAGATTTTGCAATGCGATGCACCATTAATCTCATAATAATATATAGCTTAGCTTCGATCGCCTTGGTGCAATAGGTGCTTGGTGACCATCAAAAGTGCATTCTAAAACAGTGTTTGAACATTGAGGCAACTCCTTTTTCAGGGAATCAAAACTTTTCCACCGCGTAGTTCCCCGGATGAAACCCTGGGAATTGAAGGACCACGACAATTTTCCCAGCATTTGTGATAACCTCGTTCAAAAGTAAATGTGGCCGACAACTGGAATAAATTCATGTGAAATTTCAATGAAACAAGAGTATCCGCTGCCGGACGAATTATACTCGCATATACCGCTATGCAGTTATGGCATATTCATCTACATCTACAAAATATCCCGTAAGCCACCTCAAGGGTGTGTGGCGGAGGGTGTCAGGTCACCAGCCATGTATGCGCAATCGCAAACATGACACCTCTACACAAATATCAGGTCGATAATGCACTGGATGAAAGTTAATCAAACGAAAGGAGGCACTTACATGCTAGAATATTCAATGACGGGACACATATATTCAAATAATGCGGAAGGAGTATTAAAAAGATGGGTATGTTACAAAACATGAAGAATATCGACAAAATATATACACTACCGATGTTCATTAAGAGTATCTTGTAAACTTTTAATCATTACTATAAAATAATGGATATAAAACCTTGGTATTTATTTGTTATTCTTAAGAATTCTCTATAAAGTCACCATCCAGAGTTTATTTATCCCTGCGTTTCTTGACCTTTCGAAGGCCGCTTATAGAACTCAGAAGATAGCGTCAACAATCATTGTGCCACCTCTTGATTGACGCCATTTGTATTGCCAAATCTCCGACCCCGCTATAGTTTCTTGATTTCTGGGAATGAGAATAAGTTGCATGGGGCGAGAACGGGAGAATAGAGTGGATGTGGCAAAATTTCAGAGCCAAATCGCTTTGATTGCCGGTCGCACTGTGGTCACTTTTGCAGGTCGCGCCGTGTTTGCTTATGAAAAGGAGTCGTTGAATCCAACGTGCTGACATCTTTGACATGTGCATTTATTTGAGAATAATATTCCACGCACTGCCGTAACTAACATCATTCTCTTTCATTATCGTTTTGATGGTTGCTCTTCGGTCGGATTGGATAAAGCCCTCCGCTTTCTTCACTATGGCAGCATCGTTCGAGAGTGATGATGGTCTTCCACTTCTTGGATCGTCTCGGATGTGGCCGGCTTGAAAATTTCCGTTTCACCTCACAACTATGTCATATGGCGGGATAATGACACAAATGACCTCAACTCTCGATTTCTTCACCGAATAACCATCAATATTAGTGTTGCCATTTGTAATGGTTCAGATGACCTAGAGGAGCACTGTTCGTCTTTTGTTGGGGGAGGATGACTAAGTGTCCTATCTGTAACTCTTGACCTCGGATGGTCTCGAAGGCCGTGATTCCAAGCGAGATCTCTTTCCCATTAAGGCGACCGGAGAGAGTTCGCCGCCGGCCTCCTGTACTGCGACCTGGCTAATAATCCTGTCTATTGCCTAATAATTTGAAAGGTGTGTTTTTGTTTGATGTAGTTTCTGCTAGCTGAAAGGTTGTGTACACGTATGTTCTAGTTATAATTCGGTTGCCTCATTAAGTGTCCGGCCGAGGTGCTCGCTTATATTAAGGCAGCCTTGGTGAGCCTCGCGCTTCACCTCTCGTCCGCCAGAGCACGCCTTATGACCAATCTGTGCGACTAAACTCAGTGAATACAAGTTTTTCTGAGGATTTATTCGACGTATCACACGAAACAATTGTCCCAAGGGTATGAAATAACACAATCCTCAAGCAAAGAAGCCTCAAAGGTATTAAATAATAGATGGGATCACTCAAGTTCAACTAACGTTTGTTTAGACGTTTTTCAGGGTGAACTCCGGCATTCGTTGAGTTTAGCCCTTAAGAAAATATATCTTTTCTTTAGTTGCGCTTTGAATTCGGGGCAAAAATTGATTTCTCACAGAACACCATATTCTTGGCGTATGAAGTGCATGATATTGCTAGTGCTTGCTTGATGGAGTTTGGATAGTTTTTGTTTCAAATGGTTGGTCATTTTCACGAAAAGCTCATGATGAATTTCTTACGATCATATTTTGATAATGTCTCTGACTCCTTGACCAGAATAGATTTATGTTTTTATGCAAGTATGCATGCACGTTGTATGTTGACATGTTTTAAACAAGAAACTTTTAATTTTCTATTTATTATTCCGTATAATTCGTTTCTATTTCAAAACTCTTCATCATCTGGTATCTGCAGTATATTAGGTGCAAAGTATCATTTTTCTGTCCGATTCCTGAGTTAATTTTAGCTGTAGCTGATCAGGTATCAATCCCCGACGGTCATTACTACGTTCACATGATCACTTCGTCGGTCCCGCTCTTATCATATCCCTGCCTTTGAATGTGTACGTCTCTTCATCTACGTACATCTAAATAATGCCCCGCAAGCCGCCGCAAGGGCACGTGGTGGGGGTCCCTTGATCCAGGACAATGGCGAATGGTGATCTTACAGAATCGAGGAATTATTTTGGCTATTCATGCGGTAATGATCGGAAGTGGTATCAAGGTTATCAATAATTTTAAAAGTACATATAAACGCATGTGAAGTGCTTTACTAGAATTGCCGACGTTCCCGATGCTGCCGTAAAAGCACGACAGAAGAATACGTGTTTTGATGTTAACATTCCCCGGTGTCGCTGTCCAGTGCTAAAGCCAGCAGTGTTTTCCATCATATCAAAACATCAATTCATAGCATTTACTTCGATAAAAGAAGAATAAAATTTTTAGAAGTTAGAGACAAATATCTTCTTTTAGTATTATTGACTTGGGTGTTAGTCACTCGTGACGCCATGGCCACCATTTACCGATGCTCAGGTACGGTGCGAATTGATTGGTTAAAATGAAATTTCTTATCTTAGGGGTGGGAAGGACCGTTTAAAGCACAGAAGAAGGGGAGGCCCTGTTGTTACCGCCATCCTTATAATTGATCGGCTTTCACGATCAATTAAACTCTGTCACTTGAACGACCACAAACGATACGTGAAACTCATACGTGAAAAATGACCGTGTGATTAGTACTACTTACAATGTGCTATTTCATGCCTCATGATCGGCTGGATTCACTTCAAAAGGCGTTGAGTGAGCTTAAATATCTGTGAAAAACCGCAAATGCATTCACTTAGCATAATGAATTTGTACAAATAACAGCCTACTACTGTGACCACGTAAGTAGGTAGGTATACATGTACATATATGGATAATTGAATGAGCATACTTTTGTCAGTATAATGAATTATATCACTGTTAGTGGGTATACATATTTCTCTTCACAATTTCACATATCCACTGGATGGTCATCGTAAATTTCTCTGCGATAAGTTAGAATAATAAATATTAAATTTACATGCCGTATGCCGTTCGGTAAACCATGCACAACGTCTTTCATGAAAACAAACTTCACATGTAGCTACCAGTCCGGTTTTTTGCTGACTGAATCCTTCATCGCGTAATAAAAATGACATGATTTTGTTGCAACTGCTGGTAAAGTCCTGGAATCAGTCCAAACAACACCTATATTTTTTTAAATTCATGATGTCCATCTAAAAAGGAGAAAAATTCCTGTTTACGTTCACGGAACAGTTCATCTCTCTACTTTCGTACACATGCTTTCTGCACCACAAAGGGCGTCAGCCCATTGGATGTTTTTCGAAGAGTGGGCGTGGCCCAACTTTAATAATTCAATTTATTTCTTAGATCTGAAAAGTATGTTATAACAATACCTTTGAGTAGTTAAATTAAAGTTGCCATTAAGGCAGTGCATCATATTAAATACACTCTTTCTAATATAACAAACGACACAATAGTTGGTATCACAGATGAAGTAAATGTGTCTAATCTGACCCATTTTTAAAAAGAAATTATTTAACATTTCAAAGCATTTTTTTAGAATTCGTAATTATTACATTTTATTTACAAAAAAGTACCTTGAACAAGCTACAAAAGTTTCAATTTACAAATATTTACATGATTACTATGCCATCCAATGTATTTACATATTTGATTGTAATGTTTTGAAATTAATACTCCTACTAATCACCTTGGCTTGTTTATGTCTCTTACACTTTAATTATTCTGTCTTCCACGTTATAGTGTCAATTTCGTATAGAAATTTTCTGGTAGCGTTAGAAATGTAATCCCACCCTCTTCAATAGAAAACTTGATCAGACATATGTACTTCTTTGCTCTCAAAGTTTTTATGTTACTTTTTAAATCATAGGTATCACCAGAAACCTTTGAGTACAACTATAGTCGAGTGCTGAAGCTCTTCTCCACTCTCTCATAGCGACGAGATGCCTTTTTCTCCAGGGATTTGAACCAAACGGTCGACAGCTTCCTCCCACGCCAAAGAGCGATCCTCAGGAGGAAGTTTAAAAAAGCCATCACCCAATACATCTTGCACAAGTAGATGAATACGAGTTTCTGCAATTTAAAGGTGAACCGCTCGAGCCAATTGCTTGCGGCCAGCAGTCGCGGGGTCTCCACTCCGAGAACCCAGCTGAGGTACAGCAGGGATCCCCCATAAGTGTTCAAACCCACGTAGTAGTTGGTGCCCTCCACCACGCATCGGTACATGTGCTCCCACTCCCTCGTGGCCTCGCTCATTATTGGCTTCATCCATTTGTCCAAAACCAACTTGCATCTCTGCCTCGTCTCCGGCAGGTTTCCGGAGCAGAAGTTGTACTTGTCCCTGATGCCCAGACAGTATCCGAGGGAACGCCAGAGATGAATGAAGCCTTCCAAGTCCTCGTCTGATGCTCCGTGCACACCAAACTTCTCTGGATACAGAACCACCAATCCCATGAAGCCGAACTGCGTGATCGACAGCTCCACCTGGTTAAGATGGACCGCTCCACCGCGCCCAGGGGCACCACCCCTGCTTAGGGAAGCGACTTCGGCGAACGGACAGTCACCGTCTACCTTGCCCAAGGATCTCTCGTAGTCCTTCTGAATGTCCTTCTCGGGAGAACTTAGCATGCCGATTCCTTGACCCTCCAGGGTGGTCTGGCGCGAGAGCTCTTCGGGCTCGCACCAATTCATCCGACGCGACACCGAAGCGTGCATATTCCGCACTACTTGTAAGTTTCTCCACGCTTCACCCTTGCCGCCCCATATGTCATCCTCGTACCACGTCATAACCCTCAACACAGTGGACATGTACCGCTTGAAGGCCGTCAGGGGCGTGTGGGACTTACCGGTGAAAACCAGAGCCTGCACACTTCCCTTCATGGACAGGAGGAATGCCAGGGACACCATCTCGGCGTATATGACAGCCAGTAAGTACTTCACTGCGAACTTCCTTCCCCTGTCCACCTTCTCCTGATCGAACCAATCTGGGCGAGCGTCCATTGAAACTGTCGCATCCAATGGGATCTGATTTCCTTCCAGCAACGTCTCGAGAAAACCGAGTTGCTCATCGATATCCACCTGGGCTTCCCTTGAATCGGGAGGGCCTTTTTCGTCGCTGCTTCTCGGCCGGTATCCGCACTTTTCGCCGTCCACACTACCAGTGTCCATTGGTCCACCATGACATGTGCGCACCTCGTCCACTGGTGGAACCTTATCACTCCAGCTAACGTCCTCACATTTCCCACCGTCCTTTATACGGAATCCTTCGCGCGGGCAAGCTGTGTAGGGCTCACTTTCATCGACACTTTCTCTGCTGCTGCGGCTTTGGGAGCAGTTGTCGGCGACGCAGTCGATCACACTTTTCTCAACGTGAGAACAGAAACACAGGGCGCCACTCTGACTGCCGTCTCCGCTCGCCATGCCTGTTCTTCCAAATATCTTGCTTTGGGTAATTGACGGCGACGATGCAATACTCGCGGGGCGGGAAACGCCCTCCGATGTCCTCCTCCCAGAGTCAACGTTCTCACTTTGGCGGGTGCCGATACTGTCGGTACCACCGCCATCCAACCCAAAGGTCAACCTCTCGAAACTTCTCACTTCAGCGAGATTTATTATGTTTCCCGTTCTCGCCTGATGGATGCACGGACTTTTGCAAGCTAGACACTCTGCTTCCCGGGACTTTCACTCAATTGCCTTGCAATCCTCTTAAAGATTTAATTCCTGTAGGATCTGATTATAACAAGATTCTGGAAGTATTTTGGTTTCGAATTGGCTCCAAACATGAAATCTCTTCCAGCAGTAGAACCGGGGGCCTCGACAGGAAGCTCCCTGATTTCGTGTTCAATCTGCAAAAATGAATAAAGATATCGGCATTAGAGTACTGTGGTGTTATCACTAGCTTTCTATAAAATACGGAGGGGAATAAAGCCATGAATTGAATGTATACAGGTAGTTTACCAAATATTATTGCAATAGTCCATGGCATATTATTTGCAAGTTGAAGTTGTTTGCTGTTCATTTATGTCATTTATTGGTGAAAAAATGGTATTATTCCTCTAGCGTCTTGCAAACACCTAGTAGGTGCTGCATATATTAACGGCATATAAACTGACCATTACATAAATCTGATAATTCTTTACGAAGTAAATGGTGGGGTTTATTCAATCCACTCAATGCTCTCCGAAATTTCTGAAGCGAATCACATTCTCAGTGACTTTCAGGAGGGAAGGAAATATTGACAGCGGTGATGAATGTATAAGATGGATGTGAACAATCGGAGTGACGTCGAAGGAGAGTGGGGTATAGGATGGTTACCTGCCGAGGGGAGGGGGGTGAGCGGAAGGGAAGGAGGAGAGTGGCCGGCCGCCGAAGTTTAACCTCCCTGTGAGGAGTTGTGTTTCACGAGAGTAGAAAGGCTGACGGGGAAAGCAGGAAATAAATCCAGTGGCAGCATTAGATGACCAGTAACGGAGAGATCCAGGGCGTCTCGTCGCTTAGGTTTTACGATGCTAGCTTGGGCGGAGATGATCCAGTCAAAGGGTTATATCACTATCAATAGCTCGGAAACAAATATATGTAGACAGACTAACAAATAATTAGGATTTATCAGCAGTTCGGGTTTTTTTTTCAGGAATTTATTAGAGTATTGGGGAAATATGAATAAAGTTGTAAAGCTCAATGTTATCTATCGCTGGTTAAATCGCGTGCAGCTAGATTTGTAACACGTTATGATAAACTCAGGAGCGTATCCAAAATATTAGAGCAGCTAAGCGGGGGATCACTCACGGAGCAAAGGTAAACTTACAATTCCTATCTCTTGCATAAATTGGAAGGTCTCTTTAGAAGTGATGTTGAAAATTTATTTTTAGCCCCATTGTACTACGCTAGGCTAGGTCATATCAATAAAATCAGTAAGATTAAGTGTAGAACAGGTAGAGTCAAGATGTCATTTTTCCCACCAAGGATAAGGGGCCAAAATAACGTTCCCCATTCCCGCTAAAAATATCTTGGGTCAAAAGTAGTCTGGGGTGTTATCACCCCCTGCCTCAAACCCTAGCGGTGGTTTGGGGGATACTTTGCATTGTAATGTAACAATGATAAGAGGCCGGGACTATTAACTCGGTTTTAGTACGATAATTATTGCTGCGCTCGAAATCAGTGTTGATTTTGAAGTACTTATTGATCAGGGGACTTAGGAGTTTCTTAATTTCTGAAGTCAACTGGATTTAGAGAGAAAAAAGCTTTAATCTGTAAGCCGCAAAATTTTGACCGGGGAAACTGATCGAAGGCAAGATGGTTTTTTAATTGTATAGAAATACATACCGTCAAATTGAGAGCTAAATATCATCAGAACTTCGAAGAAACAAGGCTATTTTTTAAATTGCTTATGGTATTCCCTTTAATTTCTCAGCTTGCGAGAAAGCATGTGAAAGAAAGTGCCGGCTCGTAGGATTTCATAAATCTAACATTATATATCTTAACTTTTAATTATATTAAATTTAGTTAGAGACTTAACGAAGTTTTATTCGAGATCATACGCGACATTTTACACTTTACATTATTATTGGAATTTGCTAATTGATTTTAATATTGATTAAAAAGTTCTAAATAAGTACCAAATATTATTAAATAATCAACTAAAAATGTTATCTAAAAAATTAATAGTGAATCGTGTTTTTGTATGCACTGTATTTTTAAAATCCCTTATTTTTGCACTCTGATAGTTCTATCTGACACTTGTACTGGGTCAGTGACGGGTGAAAGCAGCACCCCCTCGCCACTTAGAAGTGAATCATTGAAAAGAACATCGGGAGGTTAAATGGCAATTGTTTTTCTTACTACGAACAGCTCGGTCCCAATAAGGGATGCCGAAATTAAAATGATCAAAATTGAATTTCTCCAAAAGTACGAGTAAAACAAGTTGTGAAGCGTCTGTAGCGGAAGCCCTTCATTGCCACTTGAGCCGATTGAAGCTTCTTTAAAAATGAAGCATGAAGTAAAATGAAGATGTTTTGGCGTTAAATGTTTACGTACTCGATCTCATGCAGCGTAAACACAGATTTGCACAATTCGTAAAGAGTCGAAACAAGAAACTACTAGATTTTGTGATTACTTATACGACTGACCATACAAATACAACGATGCTTGTATAAACAAGTACGTTTGTTTTTTTTATGAGAAAAACCTTGCATACTATATATGTCACGCGCGTATGTATCAAATAATATCTGCTTGCATTAGAAGAGCGAATAGGTGAATGCTAATTTTTCCGAAAGATAGGTATCAGAAAAAAATCCAATACAGTCCCTGGGGAGAAGGAAATGGAAGTGTGTTAAAAGAACTTATTTTAGACCTCAATCTAAGTGAATTCCACCCTCTTCCGTCGTCTGCAGAGGAACCTGAGGCCATCAAGTCGTGAATCCTTAGCCCACCTCTTCGGAAGACAACAAATATCAAGGAAATTCGGATTTAAGCTTTTTCACAGGGAGCATGACCTCACACCTCTATACAACCCCATACTGTATACATGGAAAATGGCATCGTACTTAGCTACTAGTTTCACGTCCTCAAACGGAATTTAATCTTGGCATGAATGACAAAATAGGCCTTTTATACGTACATGAAAAAGTTAAAGCACAAGATAAGCTAGCTTTTTAAACAAGTATGTTACGCATTTTCATTAAAACCTAATGAATATATATATATATATATATATATATATATATATATATATATATATATATCTGAAGACGACAGCCGTGCTGTCGAAACGTCAAATCACAAATTGTGATTGTCCTTTCTTTGTGTCTCTATATTCTAAAAATCTACATCTGTGTTTTTATATATTTGTGCGTCGCCGAAGAGCGTTCCATTTCGAAGATTTTATATATATATATATATATATATATATATATATATATATATATATATATATATATATATATATAGTTAAGAGCATCCGCCCGGCAAGTGGAAAGATCCGAGGTTCGAGTCCCGGTCAAGGAAATATTTTTACTCTTGTGATCCGTTCGATTCCGCCTTCCCCACCTCTATTGTGTTCGTCCTTTGTGTTCCTATCCCTTTTCCTTATATCTGTTTCTGTATATATGAGTATTTATTCGCCGTTTGGCGGGATTTCGTGTTTGAATGTATATATGTGTGTATATATATATATATATATATATATATATATATATATATATATATATATATATATATATATATATATATAACGATTGTCCGGAAAAACTCATACGAGCGGCACAATAATGGGCTGACACAACATAACACAAATAGAAAAGAATAGACACATATAAAAGAACACTTACACGGTAAATTGTTCGAGCTTTCGGCCCTCTCAGGGGCCTTCTTCAAGTGAGTCTCTCTTGAAGAAGGCCCCTGAGAGGGCCGAAAGCTCGAACAATTTACCGTGTAAGTGTTCTTTTATATGTGTCTATTCTTTTCTATTTGTGTTATGTTGTGTCAGCCCATTATATATATATATATATATATATATATATATATATATATATATTAGATTTACAAGTATAATGCTATTAAATATTTATTTCTATAGTATTTTGAAATTATTACATATCATGTTGCAACTTTTAAAAAAAGTACTCTCGTACCCAGCCTAAACCGTTATCTCACTCATGAGATACGCGTGAACCATTGTACCCAAGAATAAAAAGACAGACCGCCAGCGTTACCGTCGCCTGCGCCACTGCGTCATGGCCAATGTCAACCCTGAGTTGATCATGCCTTCCCTTCAAGAGCGTCTCATGCGCACTCTACTATCCGTGTAATGAAATACTAAATTATATGGGTATCAATCATGTCTTATCTTCATTAAATTAAATTATTGCGCCAGTCTGTGCCTCCGTCCATTGCTTTTTTTTGCAAGAAGGAAAAACGAACCGTCGATAGTGTATCGCTTCAGTATTGCTACCCTCGCCTGACCTGTCAATATAGTGCCGTGGTGGCGTGGGTTATCAACTCAGTATCACACCAAGAAACTTCAAGATTGACACTGTCGTAATATGTTAACAAAACATAGCAGCCTCTGGTCTCGAGAGAATATCTAAGAATGTCAGAAATTTGTTCAAACACTCTTATCCGGTGTCTGTTGGCCGATTCGTGGAGTTTATATGTTCCGTAGATTTGGCTGGTGGAGAGTTGATCCCACTTCTGCTGGCGTTCCCGCTGTATCCTCGAACGCCACGCACCTCGATCGAAACCACGAAGGCTCCTCAAATTACTCTCCTTCCTCACCGAGAACGCAGTCAAAACGGGACAGTTTTTGGCGTAAAAAATGTCCATTTGTCCGCCTAATTCACCCGATAAGGATTTCTCCGTTTCCCCGGGATATACGTGACTGCCTGACTTCCAGTCCATGGTTTCTC
This sequence comes from Hetaerina americana, assembly GCF_022747635.1. Lineage (NCBI taxonomy): Eukaryota > Metazoa > Arthropoda > Insecta > Odonata > Calopterygidae > Hetaerina > Hetaerina americana. The sequence goes on from NW_027286148.1 coordinate 1,063,962, forward strand.
ACTTTCTCCATCGCAGGTGAGGGAGAAAGGATGGTATTCACGAAAAAAAGCACATCGAGATGTCATTCGGTCGATTCATATCCATCACACGTGTGGGTGTTACTGCGATTCTTTCGGCACGATAATTTAGATAAGATGTTTTCACCCGAACGGAACAAAATTTGACGCTTTTGAATTAAGTATAAAATAACCGGGCCATTATAGACCAAAACCGGATCCACCGTAGAGGTGAAAGTTGTGCTTAAATATTTTATCATTTTGTACTTTCCATGTTAGTGCTTGAAAATTTGGCAAAGCACTAGTTATAAAAAAATTATGCTCTTTCTCAGCATACATATTTTTGTCAAATTTTGGTTTCATAATGTTTGCGCGTGTACTCAATCCCCTCTATCTAATATATGACTAAAAAACCATAAACAAAGTTAGATACAAATACTCATAGATGCTCGTACAAACACTCATTCTTTCCCAGAACAATGAGGAATCATTATGGTTAGAAACCGAAGTAACTTTAGAACTAATGAAAACATTTAATTTACAAGTCGGGAAATTAAACATTGCAAAGACATCAGGTACATTTACAGGTGTATGTGTATGTTAGTTAGTAGCTTGAGTATTTGCATGTGAGTAGGTTTTAAGGGTTTTATCCTGAATGCATACCATTTTTGTGTTGTTTTGTGTTTTTGTTTTGTTTGTGGATTAAATAAATTTCTGGCTTTTGCATGCGGTTTTAATTACGGGTGGTGCCCTAGCACTTCCCGTCACATGCCCTTGTGGCGGCTGGCGGGGAATTAAGTAGATGTAGATGTAATAAACCCGAATGTCGATTTGGTAGGTGATGGTAGAGTTCACCCAGTACTAAGCCCGACGGCGTGTGAAATGCAAACATCAGGGTGGGGGGCCAGTTCCTTTACGAGTCCATGTAATAAATTGCCTCAAGTAAATTCAGTAGCAAAATATTTCATAGAATATATTTTGAAAAGTCCCTCCCCGGACTACAACCTTGACGTGGTGGAAGGGCTTGTGCGTTCCGATGACCCCTAGAGCTCTGCTGGCGGGAGTAATAATAATTGCTCCTGGTAGGGTCACCCACGCCAGATAGGTCGAAGGTTAGGAGCCAGATGAAAGGTAGTCCACGCAGCGTCTGTTCCTCAGTGAGGCGGCTGCAATGGCGTCTGACCCCAGTGGGGCGGCCAGTAAGTGATGGTGTCACGTTAAAAACCCTATTGAGGAAGGCAACGGGAAACCACCTCAATTATCATTCCCAAGAAAAATATGATGGACAATAGAGATATTTTGAGTCCTGGCAACCACGGGGCTCGGCCCAATCGGCCGTGTGTCGTGCCCGGCAGCGGGGGAGGCAAGGCTTCCGAGGTCGTCATCCCACGAAACCCTGCAAGGGAAAACCAGCAGCAGCAGGACAGAACACGCAGGAGAAGAAGACGAAATTAGTTAGAATAGGAACGTGGAATGTTAGGACAATGATGAGGACAGGGAAGTTGGAGAATGTTAAGCGAGAGATGGAAAGGGGAAAAATAGATATCTTAGGTCTATGCGAGGTGAGATGGAAAGATAGCGGGGATTACTGGAGTGATCAGTATTGAACAATATACAGCGGCGGGGACGAGAGCCAACGAGGGGTTGCCATAGTATTAAATGAAGAGGTAGGAAGAAGCGTAGTCAACATAGAACAGGTAACGGATAGAGCATTACTAGTAGAGATAAAAGCAGAACCGACGAACTTGGTTATTATTCAGGTATACATGCCACCGAGCAACCATAAGGAAGAAGAGGTCGATAGGATATACGATCAATTAGAGGACATAATCGCGTGTGTTCCTGCAGGGAAACATTTGATAATGATGGGGGATTGGAATGCGACGGTAGGCGAAGGAAGAGATGGTGGTCAGGTGGGGGACTCCGGTTTAGGCACGAGAAATTACCGCGGGGAGAAAGCAGTTGAGTTCTGCAGGAGACAGGGGCTAGTCATAACCAACACTTAGTTTAGATACCACAAAAGACGCAGGTATACATGGAAAATGCCAGGTGACTCAGAGAGGTAGCAGCTAGATTATTTTCTTGTTATATACAGGTTTACGAACAGTGTGATAAATTTGCACAGCTTCCCGGGAGCGGATGCGGACACTGACCACAAGTTAGTTGTTATGAAATGTAGCGTCCGTTTCAAAAAGATAAGGCAGGGGCGGCAGGTTAGAAAATGGAATTTAAAAGCATTAAATGGTGTAAAAAGGAAGGAGTATAATAAGGCGGTAGCGGAAATCATGGAGGATGGCAACGACTGAGTATTATCGAAGAAAAATGGGAAAGGATCAAGAAAGGTTTATCGAAAGCCGCAAAAGACACTTTTGGAAACGGTAACGCTAAAAGGACTAGGAAACCATGGATCACGGATAAGGTGATTACAAAGATGGATGAGCAGAGCAAATGGAAGAATGTAAATACAGAGTTAGGCCAAATGAAGTAGAAAGAGTCAAACAATAAATTGAGGCGGGCAACAAATAAAGCAAAAGAAGCATGGTGGAAGACACAGTGCGAGGATATGGAAAGTCTGCAGAGGAAGGGTGCAATTGGTGCGCTGTACAGCAAAGTTAAATCTTTATCGGGAAGTAAGAAAGGGAGATCTATGCTAACAGTTAGAGATAAGGTCGTTAAGATAATAGGTGACAAATGAAAGATCAATATTAATAAAACAAAGGTTATGTGATTTTCTAGAGAGAAAAAGGCTAAGCTAAACATTAAAATAGAAGGGCAAAAACTAGAGCAGGTAGAACAGTTTACGTATCTCGGTAGTGCCTTGGACCAACACGGTCAAAGTAGTAGGGACGTAAGGAGAAGAATTGCGCTAGGCAAAGAGACTTTCACAAGGAGGAGGGAGTTGATGACGGGGACTTTGAATAAGGATGTTAAGAAAAGACTCGTAAAAACTTTGATATGGAGCGTAGCTATGTACGGTGCGGAATCGTGGTCTTTGAAGCAGGAGGATAGCCGTACATTGGAGGCTTTTGAAATGTGGGTGTGGAGAAGAATGGAGAAGGTGAAATGGACAGAGAAGAAAACAAATGAGGAAGTACTTGGTATGGTGGTCGAAGAGAGGGTTTTTTTTGGGAGAAGTCCTATGGATGCAGGAAAAATGGATGAATGGGGTATTGACCGGCAGTGGGATGTTGAAGACTGCGATAGAGGGGAGAATGTTGGGCAAAAGAGGAAGGGGAAGGAACAGGATAAGAATGTTGGATGGAATGAAGGGAGGAAGAAAGTACTCAGAGATGAAGATGGACCTGATGTAGAGTAGGATTCTGAATTTTGTGTTTTGATAGGAGTCACAAAATATTTATTTAGGAGCTGTGTCCATTCAAAAACCTACATTAACCGGTAGATTAACTAATAATAAAAAAAATTATAATTTTCAAAATACAGCATGTTTTGTTAAAAAAAATCATGTTTGCCTAAATACGAAACTGTGTCAGCTGTCGTATCATTAAGTCCGTCCCGAAACATTTCATCGCGTGACAGTTGGGAATGCATTAGTTCTGGCAAGTAGTCAGTTTTATTTGAAAACTATAAAAATAGAATCTTTAGAAATAAAGATAGAAAAAGTAAAGGATAGGGGAATTCCGGGAACAGTGGCAAACAAAGATTGTCTTCCCAAGTATAGGCTTTTTATTATTATCATAAAATGCAATCTTAATGAAATATTTATACCTACCAAATCACATAATATCCGATTCCAGATGGGGCAACATGCACTGTAAATAAATTGACTTCAATCGATCTACAAAATGTAAACCCTCCTTAACTCTCCCTCTGCATTTCATATCCTTCTTCAGCTAAAATTTGCCCATACTTGAGAAAAGAATTTCGGACTTGTCTGAGGTAAATTCACCATAGTTTACACTTTCATAAATAAATAAAAAGTATCGAATTCACGTCGATGTGGAGTAATGCTATGATTCTAGTACCCTATCCTGGCTGCTCTCTACATCTACATAGCAAAACAAATATTTAAAAAATGGTAGTCTGCACCGTTTCTTCGGATTTTCTATGGGGACTAGGTTGGCAGCATTGACACTGAAAACCTATTAGGGGCTTTATTAATATTAAAAATCAAAAATTTTTGTTTAGTATCCATTCAATTTGGCCATATGTTTTATCAAGTTCCATCATTTTAAAAGATTGTTTCATTCAGTGGGATTTTCACCAATCTGGTATATATATATATATATATATATATATATATATATATATATATATATATATATATATATATATAACACTTTTTGAAAGACTCACGGACGTGAATAATAATGTATAACACTTAGCAGTGGTGGAAACAGACAAAAACACAGAAACACACAAAAACGAGACTCACTATTTTTCGAATTTTCGGTGGTCGTGGCCACCTTTATCAAGATAGAGAGGGACAGAAATGAAGGGAATACGAGGGCTGGAGCGATGGATGAAAGGGAAGGCTGGGAGAGTGTTCGAAAGGGAAGGGTTGGTAGTGGCAGCGTTAGAAGGGTGGGGAAAATGTAGAAGGTGATGGGGGAGGAGGGGGGATGAAAATATGTTTGGAGCAGGGTAATTAATGCGTAATTTTGAGTACTGAGACTAATATTGTAGTGTACCTGCTGTCATAAATTATGTAAATACAGTAATTAAGACTGCGTCATTCCTTAAAAAGTCCATTTCAAGAAATAAGCTAATTGCCACGAAAGTAGATAAGATGAATTCAGTCGCTGTATTAAACAAGGAGTCGTATGCAAAAAAATGTGAACACTTTATTACATCAATTAAAATAGACAGTCCAGTCATAATCCTACTGCAGAGCACCAAAAAGATGTCAAGACATTCTTATCCAGATGTGAAGTGTTGTTAAAGCCGAGTGATACTATCAAACTTGTACATATGTATCCCAAATCACCCAGATTCTTTGGTCCCCGAAAAATACACCAAAGTGATATCCCTATCCAACCAGTGGTATCTAGTGCCCACCTATTTGCTCATTAAGCTAAGTTAAACAACCTACTCAGACAGCATGCTCATTTTTCCCCAAAATACGGTATCAAGAATTTATACGAGCTCGCGAGTAGGTTATCTGATATAGAACTGCCGCCAAAATGTATTATGATGTCCTTCGATGTTGCCAACATGTTCACAAGCATCCCAAGGAAGAAAGCCCTAAATATAGCATAGATATCCCTCGTAAAGGATAAAACACCACCTCCTGTGATGCGTGAATTGTGTAACTTATTAGTATTATGCATAAAATCAAAGTAGTTTTGTGTTCGCCGGTAAACATAATAGACAATTAGAAGATCTTGCCATGGGATCGCCCCTCTCTCCCATCCTAGCGAACATTTATACAGACAATTGGGAAACACAGCTATTTGCTTCTAACCATCCCCTACAACAAAATGTGCTTTATGGTTCCCATATATTGACGACATCTTCTGTGTTTGGACTGGGTCCACTGGATTATTGGACAATTTTTTGACTTTATTAAATTCTTTAGATGAATGTATACAATTCACAAGTGAGTTGGAAGCCGACGGTGCCTTGCATTTCCTGGATTTCACTGTGAAAATAATTAATCAAAGTTTCGACTTTTCCGGCCAAATTATCCACTCCACATCCAAGCATCACCATTCACAAAAACGTGCGGCTTTTCATGCCATGTCATACAGGGCATGCAATATCCCCACACAACAAACAGGGGTAACTCCGTATTATAAAACAAATTGCAGAGTCAATAATGGGTACAGGGAAAAAATGATTGACAACATGTACAACAGAGAACAAAGACAGATAGCCCAGAAAGCTATATACCATACATTTAACCCTGACGAGCACTGATACCGAAGAATTCTATTTCTTGGCCAAATTTCACTCAGAATACAATAAATACTCTCCAAGAACAAAATAAAGACAGCGTATTACAACAAACACACTTTACAAAACAATATGGGTTCACCCAAAGAAAAAATAGACAATGCAACAAAGCGGGGTTTATAAACTCGATTGCGCGGGCTGGGACGCCATCTATGAGTACATTGGACAGACAGGGAGGGCATTTGATATTCATCTACATCTACACAATACCCCGCAAGCTGTCGTAAGGGCGTGTAGTGGGGGCTGCGTATGATATTAGGATTAAAGAACACCGATCAAGCTTCACAAAGAAAGACTAGATCTCAATTCGCCGAACACTTCTTGGAAAAGAACCATACCAGTAACTTAACACCGGACATTCTTCACAAAGAAATGAGAGGGCGCAGGCTGAATGCTTTGGAGGAGTTGGAAATTTGGCAATCCCTTCAGTCGGACAGATATGAGGTGGTCAACGAAGCAATATACATCTCCCATTTCCCCCTTCTAAATTTTCTAAAAGACTCCAAAATCTTTCCGCACGAAGCCTACCCCTACCCAGGCAGCCATGACCATTCACTGTCACTTAATGGGGGTCAAACCATGGCGGAAAAACACCCTCCCCCCCTAGCCCACTAATAGGTTGCCGCAACAGCACTCTACTTACTCCCCCTACCTCCCTCCACTCCACCTACTCCTCCTCTCCTGGAGCCAGGCTATATAAGTTGAAAAGTTTTTCATGCATGCCACCTGATAATGAGGCACAACATCGAAACCATGGTCGTGTGAATAAATAAATATTTATGTGGAAGTGCAAAGTTTCTTTCTCTATCCTCATCACAGTGAAAGAAGTGGAGGGCTTTATGCTATTGTAGACCGAAGAGCAACCATCCAAATGATCATGAATGAGACTGATATAACTAGGGCAGTGTGCGGAAATTATTCACCACGATCAACACATGTCAATGGTGTCAGCACGCTGGGTTCCACTGCTACTGACTCCACAACCAGCACGGATTTAGGAAAAGCAGATCTTGCGAAACACAACTTGGTCTCTTCATTCACGATATACTTAGATCGGGAGAAAACAACACACAAGTCCATGCAGTATTCCTGGATTTCAAAAAAGCCTTCGACAAAGTCCCACACAATAAATTGTTACATAAACTTAAATACTATGGGATCAATGAGAAAATAATTAATTGGATTAGAGACTTCTTGTCAAACCGCAAACAAATAGTAGTCATAGATGGGTTGTGCTCAACGGAGAGAGATGTAACTTCGGGCGTCCCACAGGGAAGTGTAATAGGGCCTCTTCTGTTCTTAATATACATAAATGACTTAAGCACACACGTTAGTAGCAATCTAAGGTTATTTGCTGACGACACGGTGATATACAGGGAAATAAGGAGCCAACTAGATCGCGAGCTACTCTCTAGAGACTTAGACAATATCTCGGAATGGTGCAATAAATGGGGATTAACACTTAATATAGATAAATGTGCAGTTTTGAAATTTTGGAATAAAGGAAGCCAGGAACAGGATATAAACTACAAAATAGAGGGTTCAGTATTGACTACGGCAAATCAAGTTAAATATTTGGGGGTTGTTCTAACACCACGCCTTTCATGGGGAGCACATATCAGGACAATATGCGGATCAGCTTTAAAGGAACTTGGCTTCATAAAACGGGTGGTGGGGAAATGTAATGAAAAAGTTAAAGAGAGGTGTTATTTTGCTCTAGTTAGACCTCATTTGGAATATGCCGCAAGTATTTGGGATCCGTGGGAGAAAATTTGGCAAAATTAGAATTAGATAAAGTCCAGAGAAAATCCGCTAGATTCGTTAAAAATTGTTATGATAAAAACACAAGTGTGACAGGTCTCTTAGGGGATTTAGGCTGGGAACCACTTGAAGTGCGGAGAGAACAAGCGAGGCTTAGACTTTTAGAAAGGTTCAGAACAAACGAGTTTAACTATGACACTGAAGGAATTATAATGGCCCCACACTACTTAGGTAGATCAGACCACAAAGATAAACTAAGGGAGATAGATTCCAAGACAGATAGGTACAAATACTCATTCTTTCCCCGAACAATCAGTAATCATAATAGCAAGAAACCGAAGTCACTTTAGAAATATTAAAAACGTTGAATTTACAAGTCTGAACAAAATTAAACACTATAGAGATGTTAGGTATACTTTCAGGTGCATGTGTATGTTAGTTGGTAGTTTGAGTGTTTGCATGTGTGTGGGATGTAAGTGTTCATGCATGAATGTATGCCATGTTTTTTTTATATATATGATTTTGTCGTTATTTGCATGCGGTTTTTTTTTCTTTTTCTTTTCTAAATTATGGGTGGTGTCCTAGCACCCCCCGCCACACGCCCTTGCGGCGGCTTGCGGGGTATTAAGTAGATGTAGATGTAGATGAGTGTTCAGAATTCAACACGGTGCGACCTCTTACCAGGTGATGTTGCTTTGAAATTTGTTCATGCCCACCCTATTCCCCTGATCTCGCCCAAATTGACTTTTTCTTATTCCCGAAACTCAAAAACCATTGCTGTGTTGGAGATTTTGCAACAAAAATGACGTCATGCAAGAGGTGGAACGATGGTTGTCGACGTAATCTATTGAGCTCTATTATGACGGACGGTGATGACTATGTGGAAAAGTCTTAAGATTAACAAATAACAATTAAGTTTCTCTCTCGATTATTTTGCAGTAATAATTAAAACTTTACGGCCCCTCCTCGCACACTTAGAAATGCCCGTTATTTGATTGCATTCCATTTGGGCCATATCGACGGTTATCGGGAAAAACTCGCAGTTATCAGCGTGGGATCCAGTCCGGGGATGGGACCCTGCGTCCACCGGTTCCTTCTGCGGGGCAATCATCGCCAGCGGTCGTTCCGAATCGTGGAGCGCTTAAGAGCGGTTTTTGACGCGTGGTCGCCTATCCGTGGCCTCCCTCCCCCCACCATCAACCCCTACCCGTCGCCTCTTCCGGACGCCCCAGGGGACGCGGCCGTCGCTTGGGTCATGGCCACCTCCCCGATCCATCCTCACCCGTCCGTCCCATTTCCATGGGTTGCTCCTTGGCGAAAATGAACCAAGCGCGGCTTCCATGGTATTAAGAGCGCAGAGTGTTGGCGTGAGCATGTGTCATGTACCCGCTCCGACTAATAGATATTCTGATTGCTCCCGCTAGACTTGATAGCGTCGTTTAACTTTTTCGCTCTTGCAAACCCTGTTACAAATATGTGCGAAATAGTCTCTATAGCCTTACGATGAAAATGAAGTTACCTTATTTGGATAACTTTCATTTACATAGGTTACGGCTTCATTGCGATAAAATTAACTTATCCCTGCGCTAAATTTGGTTGTTTACTTCGCAACGTTTTAAGTTTGAGGATTTTGATAATGCATTTCTAACTTTCATTCCTTTTACATGTGTTAATAATTAACTTTAAAGGAAAGGTGGATACAGGGCATTTTGATAGGCAATGGTATGATGAAGACTGTTATAGAGGGGACAATGTTAGTCAAGCGAGGAAGAGGCAGGACTAGAATAGGGATATTGGACGGAAGGAAGTCCACAGAGGTGAAGAGGGGCTTATTGTAGTGTTGGATACCAGGTGGTGCTATGTTGGGAGAAGCTAAGAAATGTATCGATGTGCCGTACATCCAAAACCTACCTTTAACGGTAGTAACTTAGTAACCCAACGTAGTAACGCTGCCCTTATACGAGGGTAGGCTGAAAACTAATGAACACATGCCCCCACAAACAAATTCCCTCAGAAGCCCTCCTGGTGGCATGTGGAAGTAACATTTACCCTCAACACGCATGCGCAGGTTTAAGGTCGTTACATTCATCCAGTGTATTTTGAGAAGCGGAAGTATGGAGACGTGTTCTAGTGCTATGTCAACGCGAGTTAAACAGCGTGCTGTGATCGAATGTTTGCCTTCGCCTCATCGTCCGAGGTGTAATGATTAGCCTTGAGGTGTCTCTTGAGTTGAGGAAAAAATAAAAATCGCAAGGCGCAAGATCGGGGGAATGAGGAGGGTTTTGTTTGTTCTCGTCTGTTAGATGGCGTGGAACCCATCGTGCACAGATTTTACGGTATTCCAATCGTTCAATAATGAAGCCAACACCTTCCTTGGATATTCCAAAATGGTTTGTGATACGTTTTTGAGTGATTCGACGGTCATTTCGAATCAAATCTTCGACGAGTTTGCGATGTGTATAGTCTGTGGCAGTGATCGCACGTCCGCTGCGTGTTTCATCAACAATGATGGCTTTTCCAGGCTCGCAACCACGACATTTTATTACCCATCGATTTAAAGTAGACATTTCAACAGCATTGTCACCATTACAGCCTTTAAACGACGATGAATCCCAGTAGGAGTAAGTTTTCAACAGTTAAAAATCAATAACAGCACGCTGTATAACTCGGGTTGACATAGCACTAGAACACGTCTCCATACTTCCGCTTCTCAAAATAAACTGGATGAATGAACGACCTGAAACTTGTGCATGCGTGCTTAGGGGGAATGTTTCTTCCACTTGCCACCAGGAGTGCTTCTGAAGGTCATTTTGTTTGTGGTCTACAAGCACGTGTGCATTAATTTTCAGCCTACACTCGTAGTAACACTGTTCAATGTTTATTTTTAGCGTTTTGTCTTGAGAAACTTGACTTGTATGTGGTACGAGTAGTAACCCTAACTCCGTCAACGTACGCTGACGCAACTGCAGGGGAGTGAGTGGCTGCTATGTCGAGGTGGATTAGAACTTTTTGTGGAACACTAGTGAACGGTTTTCTTGCAGGTGGGTTTTCAAGTGGTCTAATTACGACGCATACGCAAATATTACGGAGGCACCGTAATCTTTCCAAGTGAAGGAGTAGTCCTCGCTTTCTTTGATCCAGAATCCTCAATGGCAACCCATTCCTTGCTCTGCCTGGCGAGTAGTTGTATGTCCGTGTCTTATCCACGGTGACGTGACGACGCCTCAAGTCATGAGGCAGCTGCAAACCGGACTTGAAACATGTTAAAGAATTTCGTTTTTAATCAACTTGGACCAACTTGCGCATTGCTTTTTCATGCCCAAATTCTAATGGGATATATTGCGTCCCCATTCGCATTCCAAGATGGCCATGAAGTGAGCAGCCCTAAGCACCGTCACTCTTCTATCATTCTTCATATCATATCATGGATATTAGCAATGGTTTATGGGGTTTGACCTCAAAAGGGTGCCCAGAAAAATAAGCGCCACTTGTACGCAAACTATGGCCATTCAGAAAATTCTGAAATCACTTTTAAAACATTCTAATCAAAGGCGCAGATTCACTATGATGTTCATCAAGTTTCCCTTTGGTCCCCTGAGGCCATTTGCCTTTCTTAAAATAATGTTTGATCAACACTCGAAATTCTCTTACGTGTATTTTCTAAAAATCGAATATCTCTTTTCACTTGACCGATCTGACTTGCGTGTGTTTTAGTGTGAGAGTCTTATATATTTATTTATATTTCCTTTTTTAACTCTATCGTTATTCACTCTATGTAGTATCTCATATTTAACTAATTAGAGTGACTAAATCATTGCAGCTCAAATGCTAAGTACATTTCGCTCGATAGAAAAAAAATACTTCAAAGCATTGGTAAAATTCTTCTGAACTCTTTAAAATGAGCATATTTATTTAAAATATTTTTCTTTTCCACCTTGCTAGAAATTCACTTGTATAGCATCTTGCTTTTCAATATGTAAAGTTGGCCTATTTTCTGAGGAAATATGTGATTGTCATGGTGACTCGTGGAGTTTGAAACCTTTTGTATTGTGTGTTTGTGCCGTATCACAGTGATTGTTAGAAAACCGGCAAGGATGCCTTTGGACAGAGGCATTGATTGGATTCGGGTGGACGTGTAGGGAGTGCGGCGGTGGGTGGAGGTAGAGGGTGGAGTGGGGGGCCTAGATGTGACTTTGGGTCACGCGGAGTCGAGGGATGTCCTCGAGTCTCTTCGATGGCATCCATTTTCAATGGCGAGCGACTTTCACAAAGCACTGGGGCAGCAATCGGATTTGCGACATGATCGTCGCTCAGAGGGCGAAGTTCGGTTTCGTGTCCCACGAGGACGGTTTTCATCGGCACGTCGACCCTAACTAGGATGCTCATAGTGGGTCACTTCCGTTCCATTTCCCCAACGGATTTGTGGTGAGACGTCAAACTGTGGACGCCTTGGTGCTCTTCTGCAATTTCAGTCTAATGACCGGCGTATGATCTGTTTCCACATTTTTCCCACTCTATGTTCACTGCCCCACCTGGCCTCTAATCACTTTCTGAGTCCTTAACGCGTCAATGGCCTCAGCGTTCTTGTACTCCACTTACTCTAATTTTGTTTAAACGTTAGCTTTATTCCTTCTACTATTGCTCTAAGATATTACTGCATCTCCCTAACATTCCCATGTGGAATACACCCAAGAATGTTCTCAGTACACTTATAAATATGATGCATTTTTTTTTATTTCCAGAAGACATTTGAGTTATGTAACACAACTATAATTACTTTCTTGAACAGAGAACACGTGGATAATCTTAGTCTATTTTTGTAGCCTACCATCTTTAGTTTTATGTTGTGGTAAAATATGTTTTTCCTTTAAAATTGAATTTAAATCTATAGCAATAATGTGTAATTCTATTTTATGAGAAATTTTTTGACTCTATAAGATAGGGAGCGTTTGGCTGAAATAACTTTCATCTACTTATCAAAAGACCTTTCCAATTAGAGTCCCATTTGCCCTTTAAGAGTTTTATTTGGTTTTCCCGGTTGAATGGGATGTAAAGGCTTCGGAATTTTTACCTTACAGGAATTTTATCAACTTTCTCAAAAAAAGGACTCCTCGCTAGTAATTACGCGCCGGTTATAAAAGCTTAAATGATACTGGCTTTCCCAGGGTTTGTATGGTGGCCATGAGAACAGAAGATCTTCTGGGATTTAATTCACGTCGGTCTATGTTGTTAGGATAACACTTCTGACCTGAAGACGCCGACTGCAAAGCCGGCGAAACATGTCCCAACATTATGGGCCCTCGGAAGACTTAGATCTTCATTATCTGCTCACAAGGTGACCATGAGATTATTCGGAAACATTTCACGTTCTAATTCTATAGAAAGCCTATCATCTCCTGTGCATTCTGCGTAGAGAATTATTTCGAACTTCGGCAGCTTTCATAGAGCGTATTCATAGAAATGAACGAATAGTTGAAGCATGATAATCACATAACGGACCTCCTAACACGGTGAAAGGATCTTCGACAGTCAGAAATTAAATTTAGGTCAAGTCACGATCGAGAAGGCGTATTTTTCAGCGAGATACCATTGGTAGCTATCGTTTAGAAAATAAAATTGCTCCGCCTCAACGTTGACGAGCCACAAGCAATGCAACTCGTATATCCTTAAAGGATATCAAAAGGGAACGGATGCTTCCTTCTCGTTGGGCTTGTTTTTACCTATATTAAAGTTCGTTTAGCCGAAAAATAATATTTTCATTATTTAGAATGTTTCCATATTTATAATGCTACATATAATTCTATCTACATAACATTAATAACATTAATAAATATATCATAATACTCGGTCGGAATCTATTGAAAAAGCTCGACACCAAATAAAGCGGTACACAAGAAATAAATGAAAGCGGTAGACCAATAGCGGATGACTCCGTTAAAAGTTACTGTTGCAGCATCTCCCGCAGTTTCTCTGGAATTTGGGAAAGCGGTAGAGTTGATCTACAGTTAACTATCCACAGGTCCTACGTTGAATTTTGTCCAATCAACTTTTCAGATGGAAAATTCTACAATCCAGACAGGAAACTTTATACTTTCTTCATTATAATTATTATAGCATGTTATAATTTAGAACCCTATATGAGTTTGCACCCTGGCAAATTGCACGATAAAATCGAGTTTGAAGTTTTTAAACCTTATTTACCGTTGTTTTTAAATGTTGTCTTTGTCACAATCATTTTAAACATGTAAAATATATTAAAGTAATCATAAATTTACAGGTTTAGAAAAACACGATTTCATATAAGCGCATAACTAATTTTTTCATTCATAGTAATAATGTACAGTAACAGCATAGTTGTGTGGTCACTCTTCCATTCAATTTAACCTTATTCTTTGACCCTAATTCGCTACCTATTACCTCTCTTCATCTCATCGTCATGATTGAAAACTTTTCCAATGAACGTGGGTCAAGCCCAGAAATCTATCTCATTTTATATCTTATGGTATGCCTCTCCGTTTCCTTTGTCAGTAGCCCTCATGGTACTTCTATAAAATTTACTGATTCATGTGACTTCGAATTCAAAAAAAATTACAATGATGCCGACACAAAGTCATGCCGATAACAACAAGGGATGCGTGAAAAGTAATGATAAAAATTACTACGTTCAACTGTAGAGCATACTACGTACTACCTTATTGCTGTCCCTAGTAGCTGCATCTCGATCATCGTAGTTCCAACACATGTTTCAGGGCTCACTCGTACCTACCGCAAGTACAGTAGTTAGTGGAAATAGGGACATCATTATACTTTGCTTTAAATTATATTAAAATGAAAGGCTTTAGTTTCTACCCCACTTGAGCAATTTAATTTTTAAACTCTGATGGCCTGAGGTTTTTTGGGCGAAGTGAAGCATTCATGTAACTGAATAATGATTCCACAAAAATAAATCATGAATGAATGAATAAAAGGAACGTCATTACCAAAATGCACTTGGGAAAGAAAATAGAATATAAACCGAAATATGACTGAGGCCCTGTGGTATCTAATTGCTAAATCATTAAAAATATTGTAGTCCCAAACTACATTTCTAGTTTAAATGCCTGTTTTCCCACACAATGGAATTTTTCCTCAGGTCTCGGCTGGCACACCTAATGAGCTGGTAATTGCGTGTGGCATCTAAATTCGGAGTGAAGCCCGGCACTATTTTCCATTATTAAGAATAGAAATTTGAATTAACCCTATTCTGTGTCTTATTACTTTCCGATTGGGATCATATTATCATAACACACCGACGGAAGAGACTAATAGACGCTTTTTCTTACACAAACCAGGTTAAGTTGTTGTCGAGGACGTTTATAAGGCCACGTGAAGTATGTGTGCATATGTTTCGTGAGATTCTTTGGTGAAAGTAACATTTAGATAGGCATTTTATGAATGCTATTATTTTGCCTTGGAGTAGTAGTTTAAGTAATCTAGGTCAGCTTCTATCCAGCGAAATGTAATGAAAATGAATTGTCATGTAAGGCTAATAAACTATTTATTGAAGAATTTCGTTTGAAACTAGTTTGAGCAGTCGGCGAGTCGCGATATCGACTCGCGATATCGACTCGCGATATGGCTTGTTGGATGGGTGAATTTAACTGCAAATGCAAGGTTTTTATTTTAACTTTCACAGCGATATCCAATACTCCTGAACCTGATTCGAGTGGACTGACTGCATTGCTATTATTTGTGAGTACACCTTGAAGTGAGCTATTTTAGTCCGTTTTGAGTCGCTATCTTTAAAATAAATTCTCTTTCGTAAAAGTAAGTGAGGTTTAGATAATTGATTGCCGCCACTGTTACTTTTACCAGTTACGTAACATTATAGGCATTCTTTTTATTTGTTGAGAGCATATAATGTTTGAATCGCTATCGGTAACAATTTTTTCCTGACGTGTGCGTGGATTGCTGAATTCGGAGAGTCGATTAAGTGTGCGCATGATCGCAGATCGTATTGCAATTGAAAAGATGATAGTACACACACCATTATTACTAAATATTTGGCGATACGAAAGATTTACGCTAAACTCGCCCCGAAGGTGTTGATGGACGACTAAGAGCAGAGTGAAGTAGGCTGTCTGCTTGCGAAGAATTTCTGCAACGACATCGCGACGATTCCCCAATCCCCTTACAGTCTCGACTTGGCACCAGCAGACTATTACTTATTCCCTATAATGGGATCAGTATTGGTGTGGTGCTTATCGTACTTGCTTCCCACCCAGAGGGCTCGGGTTCAAATCCCGGCGGTGTTGAATATTTTTCAGAGGTATCTCGATCCCTACTTGAGGTGCTTTGTGGAGGGCACATTGAGTGAGTACGCCGTCCATCGGATGGGACGTTAAGCTGCGAACCCCTTGGCGCCTTTCGTAAAGAGTAAGCTAAAGCCGACGCCGGGTTTCCCTCAACCCTTCGTCCTTTCTTGTCCATCCCCTATGGCGCAAATTACCTCAGCAATCGGTCGCCTCCCCTAAATACTTCTACTACTTATTCCCTATAAAAGTGTAATCCTTCCTCAAAGGACACCACCATGGGACCCTAAGTGCCGTCAAAGAACCTTGCACGCGCAGCCTTAAGGACCTTCCAGAATCCGCCCACCAGGGAGCCTTCAAGTCGTGGAATAGCCTCTTGCAAAGTCGGCGCTCAAAGGATGTACTTTGAAGAATTTGGAGGCACTGTAGCAATGTCTCAAATATATCCATTTTTCTGAAAGTTTTCTCCTATACTTTTTATGCAAACCATGTATGATTTTATTCGTCGTTGTTTTTTATATGTTTTCATGCCGTAGCATTCGCAACTTTATATGTCGCACTGATGGAAAAATGGTGACGATGTTCAACACATCCGAGTAGACGTTTGCATTGACAGGGAGTATCAGCAAAGGTTATGTCGTGACTGACTTCGAATAATGCAACAAAGTTAAGAGTGGCATTATGCTTCCAATAGATCCTGATCCCAAAATAGGCATGCCCAAACTTCGAGCTGCGCTGACCCCGAACTAAATCAAGCTGTGATGTGCTTTCATCCTTGGCATAGCTGGCTGGCAATTCCTTAACCACTGTTATCAACCGCAATCTATTCAAGCGGAAAATAACCTGGTGTTTCCCATAGAGCTCTCTCCATCGCTGCTCTCTGCTTTCATTTCCTAAGTTATTTAGGTAGGTGGGAAAATTTGGAAAATGCCGGGCACATCAAGCATTAGGCTTGTAAAACGAAAATCGAACGCGCATTAAAATACTTTAAAATAAAAGGCCTAGAATGAAAGAAAAATTCACCATAAATGTGAAAATATTAATGCCAATGGGATTTTGTGCCAGTTTCGATGATCTACAAATTACTGCATTTCGAGGTTAATTTTTCTCCTCTGATGCCTTTTCATTTTCGACTCACAGACATTTCACGCGTAAAAGTTGAAATTTTGTCGGAGGAAACCTGTTGAGCTAAGATTTCGTGAATCCGAATGTTTTGTGTGGAAACATTTTTTGAGTCGTTTTATTATTATCTGCAAAGCACTTTCAATTCACTCTAAGGAAGGAAGTCCGGCTCTTTTCTTCGCATGATGTCAAGAAAGGGAAAGGTGGGTGGCGACGTCGTGTAATAACCAGGGCAGGGGTGGCTGGATGTTCTCAAGGGTGAGGATGGAGAACACGGTGTGAGGAAACAGGAACACTCGTTTCACTGCAAGCGTGTTGCACAATGTGAGAGGGCGGTGATTAGAGCGATGGAAGACCACCACCGCCTCAACTGGAGGCTCATCGACTCCGTTGTAAGCTCGTCTGCATCACGCTTGAAGAAGAATTAATGAAGAGGTTTTGTAAGGAACAGGAGGGTTTGGATAACTACTCGGCTACATGACCACTTTATGTTTGATGAAAATTGTAACTCTGGCAAGTTAAGGAGATTGATAAAGTTTCCATTATTGATTTTATGCAGTACGAAGAAAAATTAGGGTGCATAACTTGTATTTTGCAATTCTCACTGATCAGCTTTGCAATTCCTTTGAAATTTATCCGAAAAATTAAATCGAGGCGAAAACGTTCAAAGCTTTCTGACACTACTTTGTTCGAGATTGGGATTATTATTGAAATGGCAGACTTTGTGTAACTTATCCACGCAACCTTTGTGATGAAATGATCTCGTGTTCGGCGGCCAAGTATTATTCTGGAAGACATTGAAAATTTTGAAATATCCGAGACAGGGCGTATGTACGAGGGTTGACCAGAGAGTAATTTACGTTTCGGTCTAGCGTGGCGGTGGGTAGGACTGGAGCCACCATCTGGGTGTCTAAATGTCCCTACACTCAGCACGCATCATGTTCTTGTAGTGTGCAGACTGTGGTTCTTCTATTTTGCTCACTGCGAACTCTTGCAATGTGCGCTGCAATAGACAATCCGAGCGAGTTGTGAAGTGCGATCTGTGAATAGGTTTTTACTGGCAAAAACCGCAAGCCGATTGAAATGCAAAGGCAACTTTTTACGGAGTCTACGGAGTAATGAGTGAAGGTGGAGTGAGGCAGTGGTGCAGTTCAAAAATGGCCACGGCACCAAATTTCACGACGAGGGCCGCAGTGGTCGACCCAGTCTCGTGACAGATGAACTGACGGTGAAAATTAACGAAAACATTTAGAAAAATTCGCAGATTTACGACAACGGATCTCTCGCTAGACGTGGCTTGCAAAACAGCGCTTTGAAAGTGACGCAGAATTGATTGCTGTTGTAAACAAGTGATTAGGATTTAAGGCGGTAGATTTCTTCAGAGACGGAATTTAAAAGCTTGTGCTTGTTGTAGTTTTGTTATAATAAACGTCTCAATTGGCCTAAAGACTATGTAGAAAAATGGTTTGATAATTTGCCAATCAAATGTACTATATCATAAAACTTTGCCTTGTCACTAGGTTCATAGATTATTTCAAATGTAAATTACTTTCTGGACCGTCCTCGAAAAATCTTGCCTAATATATATTTGTTGTTCCTATGGACCACCAAAATACGTGCGATGTTTGTGCGAAGACACCGTAATCAACTCCTCAGCGTAATATAGTTTAATGATTTCTTTTGACCTGATTTAATACACCAAATAGTATCTGGCAACCATAACACCTCCGAAAACGGAGCGTCACTTTCCGTGCCATGGGGAATTTGCGGGGAGGGGAGATTCCCGCATCCTCGGTGGAAATTTTCTTCGAGAGGACCCTTCCCTCCCCTCCCTCCACGCCTTGTAGCATTCCCCCTTCCCCCACCTTCCTACCCCTCCTTCTCCGTTGTCTCCACGTTGCATTTCAGCCACAAGACTCGGTCGCCGAGTCGTCGTCTTTTTTTTACTTATTGCCCTTAAATTGCGTCCATCACGCGTCGTGATGGACGCACGCATGGACGGCTGACTGCAGATGGCACACTTTCCGCCCGCGACGAATGGTAAAAAGAGGAAAATGGACGGACGCCACGGGGGAGGGGGTGGGAGGGGGGGCGAGTGGGGCGAGCAACTAGTAGCAAGACCGCAGCACTTCACCGGACCGGCGCGGCCGGAGGAGGCGCCGGTCGCTTCCGCCGCGTCCGCCCTGGGGATATCGTAGTGTATCCCTGAGCGAGATCGACCGGGTCGCGAGAGGGTTCGCTCCCGCAGGGAATAGAGATGGAGTGACGGGGAGGCGCTCACTTCGCGGTGAAGCACCGCCGATGAATGTGAGCAAAGATGACCGTGGATAACTTTCACGAATGTCGATTGCGGCCATTGGATTGGTTAATTGCGTGCTAATTAATTTCTTTATCTCTACTATCTAGAAATCGGGAGTATTTTCCACAGGAAAATGTCGATGCTGATATCAATTTTTGGGTATTGATGTCACATCAAATTTAATCAATAGAGCCTTGTTGGCTGGGGTATAGAGCGAGTGAATTTGAACAGAACCTCTCTTTCGCCAAGTATCCTAGACTAATTCATACCTTTACAAGCTATATCTTCATCTCAGTAAGTTAACCGCCGACCTAAGTAAATTTAGTTATTCCTCCGAAGGATGGCAATGCTAATTATGCAGTTCTACGTTGATTTTTTTAAAAAAATTTCAAATATTTTGTAATTGAAGGAATAAAGTTGCACTAGTGTGTGTATAATCATTAATTCTTATTGTTATATACGAGAACTGGTAATCGTAATTTTTCTGCAACTTTTCACATATGATGTAGTTGCAGCGGATGACTCTGAGTCAAATTACGCACCGACCCCACTTAGCTATATTCAGGCGAATATTTCAATTAGACGTATGGTTCTGAGACTTTTATTTCCAAGATTCTGGCAATATGACAACCATAGTGGAAGAACGCTCCCCCCCCCCTTGCTTCTCGAGTACATCAGTTTTGGTTGATGAGTCACGGTGGACTGGATAGACCCACTCTGAATCACCCAATGGATTTCGACTTATTTAAGCCTTTTTTCAAAGCAAGTCTTACAAAAAATATCGTGAGGGCCGACGCTGACTATATTGTTAAATTGTCAGTTATCCATGATCAAAGTTGAACAAATTACTTTTTCCGGAAGAAAAACTGAAATGTAGAAAAAGATTCATCAATCTAAATGATTTTTAAAACATCCTGAGTGATTATAGAAAAAGGTTAAAGAAACTTTAACTTTTTTTAAAATCTAGCAATGGATAAAAAAAAAGAATTAAGCTTGTTGTAAAAGTGAAATCTCAGTTCTATAGATAAAAGAAATAAATGCCAAATAAATTCACAATATTTGTGGGAAAATATCAGTTTTGCATAATGGCCAGGATAATGCTTTGGACATAGTAATTGATAGACGTTGATCGTTTAATTTGTACCTGATTTTTGGACTTGTATTCTTTGCAATAGCTTCGTCGGTCGTCCTAGCGTTCATTCCGCATTCGCCAGTCATTGGAATGAGTAGCGACGCCTCAACGCAGTCTCTCCTGCTCTCCCCCTGCAAGGCGGAGCTGTTTAGGGGCCCTGGTTTGACGCAGCAATAAAGTGTCCGCCATTGCATAGGCTGATGAAAGTTTTATTGAGTACGAGGGGGTGTGCAAAGTGTGGGGATTACGGATTACTAATAACTATTTATGGTACTGACGACTTAATATTTACATTTCTTTAAATCTGCATATTTGCGGTTTTGAAATAAAAAGCAATGAGGAAGATGTAAAAAACTCGTAATAACCTCGAAAACAGCTGTAATTTGATATTACATACACCGTGGCAGTGAATTATTCTCGGGATTTCATCCGGGTAATCTCCTCGGCCCTGATGACGATGGAAAAGGATTCATCGAAACGTAGGCAGCGATGGAGATGGAGGAGATTACCCGGATGAAATCCCGAGAAGAATTCACTGCCATCATCCGCCGGGAGAAAGTGAAGTTTTACATACACCGTCTTTAATTTTTCTTTTCAAATGCAGCCCATGTAGCAGTCATTGCAAATATTTAGGCGTTTTCTTAACTAGGGATCTTGGGTGGGGAGCCCAAGTAGATAATTTGACACGGAAGACATTTAAAGATCCTCGTTGGGTAATGGGATATTTGGAATATTGGGAAGTCGCGAAGCCACAAAAGTGAAAGCATATACGGCACTTGTTAGCCATATCCTAGAATACTCGTTCATAGAATGAGAACAATATAAGGTGGGACATATTAAAGAGACAGAAAAAGTTCAAAGAAAGGCAGCAAGATATGTACTCGGAATGTTCAAAAGAACATATAGTGTCACGGAAATGTTGGATATCCTGAAATGGGAGAGTTAGAAATAAAGAAGAAAAAAAGGAGTTGGTTAGGCGCGATTTATAGAATTGTTAAAAATGACGAAGCATGGGAAGATTTATGGAAAGATATAGAAAAACCAAACTTTAAGGGAAAAAACGACTACTGTTTTAAAATAAATATAAGAACGCAAAAAGCAAATAAGAAAAAATTCTCTTTTTTAAACAGAAAATTATTTTTGAATGGAACCAGCTGCCTGGAGGTTTATTTGAGCCCTTTTCATCCAATTTCAGGAGTTTTAAGAAGAAGTGTAAAGCAACCACTGAGTGATAAACTTCATTGACCAGTGATTATTATACTATTGTACTGAATTAAAATATTCTTTGTATGTGATGTGGACGGCGTGAGAAGTTGTATTCAAAAGTCAATGATGTATTAACGGTGCGTAATTTTTATCGGTATGTGAAATTGAGGAGTGCGTGATTATGGACGGTGTGTGGCGATGGACGGTGCGTTGTAGGTATGGTGTGAACCTAGCCCTTGTTTGATGGTAAAGGTGCGGTTGGTTATCTAAAAGTGTCATTGTACACAAGGGCATCTTGCCTCATATCTATTCTTCTCGTCTTTGTATGCATGTGCATTGTAAGATTGACCGTTGACCAGAATTGACCGTTGCCACCTGGACAATTGCCCAGTTACAACGAGATTTGTATAATGATAACAATGCGTAAATCTAACTGATTTTTTAACTTTGCTGGCTGACTTCAGGTTTTTCTTCAGTCATGGATCTCACCTAGCTCTTTATTAAGACAATATGCAGTTTTGCTGCATAGATATTTCAGCGATGGACACAAAAAGAAAAATGTTAATATCAAAATCCCAAACTAATAAAGATGAATAATATCATGCTCAAAAGGTAAGGGGTAAGGTACTGGGAACCAAATGTTCTTGTGTTAGATTTGTTTAACAGTTTCAGAGATGATGCGATAACTTGAAATTTATAAATGAAAAAATAAATAATAATTGTAGCTATATATATATATATATATATATATATATATACACATATATATATACTATATATATATAAAAATATATATATATATGTCCATCGCTTTATATGTGCATATATATATATATATATATATATATATATATATATATATATATATATATATATATATATACACACATATATATATACTATATATATATATATATATATATATATATATATATATAAATATATATATATATGTCCATCGCTTTATATGTACATATATATATATATATATTTATATATTTATATTTATATAACGATTGTACGGAAAAACTCACACGAGCGGCACAATAATGGGCTGACACAATATAACACAAATAGAATAGAATAGCAACATTTAAAAGACACTCACACGGATAATTGTTCGAGCTTTCGGCCCTCTCAGCGGCCTTCTTCAAGAGAGACTGTCTCTGGAGTGTCTTTGAAATGTTGCTATTCTATTCTATTTGTGTTATATTGTGTCAGCCCATTATATATAGATATATATATATATATATATATATATATATATATATATATATATATATATATATATATACACATTCAAACAGGAAATCCCGCCAAACGGCGAATAAATACTCATATATACAGAAACATATATAAGGAAAAGGGATAGGAACACGTATATTTTTACTCTTGTGATCCGCTCGATTCCGCCTTCCCCACCTCTATTGTGTTCGTCCTTTATACGTGTTCCTATCCCTTTTCCTTATATATGTTTCTGTATATATGAGTATTTATTCGCCGTTTGGCGGGATTTCCTGTTTGAATGTGTATTTGGCCAATGTGGCTCATCTCTTTCTTCTGGCTATGCGTGCCACGAAACGCACTGTTCTTTTCCTGTATGATGTTGTATGAATTCTAACCACTGGCCTTTCCTCTTGTGTATTGTCTATTTCTCCTTTGGTGGGTGAAACAGCCCCCTGACGCCATCTCTTGGCTAAAGAATCGGGGCGCTTGGCGACATATAAGACCCACGGATCTCAGGGTAAATTACATATCCTCGATAGCTCAAGTGGTTAAGAGCATCCGCCCGGCAAGTGGAAAGATCCGGTGTTCGAGTCCCGGTTGAGGAAATATTTTTACTCTTGTGATCCGTTCGATTCCGCCTTCCCCACCTCTATTGTGTTCGTCCTTTATACGTGTTCCTATCCCTTTTCCTTATATATGTTTCTGTATATATGAGTATATATATATATGTGTATATATATATATATATATATATATATATATATATATATATATATATGTACTTATAAAGCGATGGACACAAAAACTACTTGTACCCTGATGAAGGTGGCTGGGAGTACCGAAATATTGAAGTAAGATGTTTTGTTTTGGTTCGCCTTTTTAATTTTTCTCTATAATTGAATTCGTGTGAATCTAGAATTAGTTAGCGCCATAAAGGTGGTGTATGTGCCATGCCGGTCCATATTGCGGGTGTAGCAGTTTCGCTGGCGTTACAGCTAAAAGGTCCTTCCGACCTGAAGACGCCGACTGCAACGCCAGCGTGACTGTTGTCCCTGCAATATGGGACGACGCCGAGTAAATCCCGGAAGACCTGAATCTTCAGTTTTTGACTCTGTTCGAAATCTGGAAATTAAACTACTAATGACTTTCCTCTGAGGTTTGTGGCGTTTTTTCCTCCATTTCTGGTAAATGTGTTTTCAGCCCACATGGATGAAAATGACAATTCGTTGATGGATGTCTTGGTTTTGGAGCCGATTCTCTGTAATTTTGTTTGTTTTTTGTTCCTCAGGTCATTCAACCTACATATATGACACGCTCTTTTTTATCTTTTCACAAATTGAGAGCACTAACCAAAATATTTCGATTCGGGGGAAAGGGAAACCATTTCCGCGGCTTCTCTCCAGTCATGCCATCGTGACTTCCACCTGTCACTTCGCTCGCAGCGTCGATTTATGGATTTTCTAAATAAAGTGTTGGTCGTTTTTTACTTTTTCCATCACAAGGTCCTGTATGTACTCAGACTCCATTCAATTGTTTGCCTTAGTTATTTTACTTAGCAGCATTTGCTCATTGCATCATAAAAAAACAACTTCAAGTTTTCTTATAGTAAACAGATTTTATGAATTATAGTGGTGCCCTAATTTTTATACTGATTTGACCTATATTTTTTGCCAGATGTGCAAGCACGAAATGCGGATTTATAAAAACAATTAAAATTTGGAGGAATGATAATAGGAGTTTTTTTTAAAGTAAGCTCCATTACTAGTTTGACGTTTCTTCCCATCTTTCGGGCAATTTGTGGATAGCGCGCCAGTAAAAATCTTTCCCTTTTCCCGCGAACCAGCCATCGAGCAATTTTTTCACATGTTTTAGGCGGTTTTCCGTGTTCCTTGTCTGCAACATCGAAGTCACCACTTTTGAAACCATCGTTCACACAGTATGTACCTTGCGATGGAGCACGTTCCTCATAAGCTTCTCGAAGTAATCGCTCTGTGATTCAGCAGCAGATTTCTTCGAATGAAAACAAAAAAATTAATACTGTCCGCGAATGCTCTTTGTTTGGTATGAATGTCGACGTATTTGAACACAGCAACGCAATACTATGCAAAAACCTTTTCAATCTATCACTCGTGCGCGTCTAACGCTTATTGATGGCACAACAAAATGGCATAAGTTCCAAATATTTATACCACAAACTGCATTGATGCACCACCCATCTGTTGTCCAAAATAAACAATTCATACTTTTACACCTGGTATTGCTGCCGTTAACGTATCGCTTTTGTATGCTAAATATGTAATGTTTAAGGTTGTGCTTCTTAGAGTACATTTCTTTATGTTATAAATTACAGATTCAGGTGCGATGTGGTGGAACCGTATCATAATAACAGAGTTGAGAACTGTTGCAATTTTTCACTCAATAAAAATTGCTTGAAGACTTGAAAATTATGTAGTACACCAAAATTAGTTGAAAATAAATCTTTAATTAGTGGAAAATCGCAAGAGTTCTCATTAGTGTTTATACTGTAAAAAGGATTCATGAAATGTCTCAACAAAAAAGTGCATGGCATTTTCTAGCTTTATTCCATAATATGTCACGAAGCATGTTCACAAATCATGAATGTTTTCCGTATTGAGGAAAGTCTGTTGCAGGCGACAACAAAAACGGAAAGCAAGTTCGCCGAGCTTTTGCGCAGACGAGTGCTCGGTGAATTCAACCGAAAGAGGCGTGATTTATGGAGTTGCTTCCGAACTATTGGCAGCGAACTACTGGCAGCGAAATTTCGTTGGTTCAGATTAATTTGGACTTCCTGCCAGATAATTCGTTTCAAATTAAATTTGAATTGCGTGGTTTCATCAGAAAAATGTTTGAATATGTTTGTTAATAACTTGGCTAAGACGAATTCAATTTTTACGATTACCTTCTTACATACACTTATATGTAAAATGGAATATTTTATCAAGCCGTAGAGTTATCAGCACTCACTAAAAGATGATAAGAGCGATATGGTTTTGATCAAGTACAGTTTTGGCGAGATTTACGTGTCAGAAAACAATGCAAACTTTGCTGTTTTTCTTCCATTGGATAACTGTTTCTCTTCGTTATCGGCGTTGAGTGCTGATTATAGGTTAGCGCTGAAAATTACCCCGGAACAGCGAAATAATAATAATTAATGAAATAGAAGGAAAAATAAAAGTAAGTTAATAAAAAATAAAGAAAGTTTCGCCTTCAAATGTGCAAAAAAATCTGTTTCTATTTCTTTCGGCCGAGGAGGTTGATTTTCTCTTCTTCAGCATTTCCTCAACACTTTTTTATTCTTTAATGCGAGATATGACGTTTTTCTTCGTTTTACTAATCATAACTAAACGTCAGTTACTTTCAGTTTCTACAGTTATCTTCACATTTATTTTCCGTTAGTGATTCTCTGGTGCGTGAATGTGTTTCCCAAGAAGACTGGCAAATTAGAGTAAATTATACTAATTATAGTAAATTAGAGTAATGCTAGAAGATGCTAACAAACACTTAAGTCGAATCTCAGGCTAATAACCCTTTCATGTTAAGGGCTGATCTGTGCAATTATTTCATTATTATTAATTGAGGTATTGTTAAAAATAGGCCTTGGATGCTGGTTAACCACTGCTACTAAGTCACAACTGACAAGCGGCATCGTAAAGTACGGTGAAAGCCTTCTTCAATTATTCCATCTAATTATCGCCCCCTTTCATTCCGTCCAGCATGCTCATTGCATTAAGTCAACATTCAATCGCCAATGAAAACGACCTGTACCAACATCGCCTGCCACCTTTGAATTTCTCATACAGCCCCTCTCCCTCATTCTACCATTCCTAATATTTCCTTATTTGTTTTCCTTCAGGTAAGTTTCACTTTTTCCAGTTTACATTTCTCTCTATACCCACGTCTCCGAAGTCTCCTAGACTTGCCCATTCTCTTGCCTCGATGGCCAAGTTTCGTACAAAACTACGTTCCATATTAACACCAATCATTTCTTTGTATTCTTAAACAAGGTCCCTTGAGTCAACTCCCACCTCTTTTTAAAAGTTTACTTTCCGTAGCGCAGTTATTTTTCTTCCCCTCTACTTTGACTATCTTCGTCCGAAACATTTCTTAGACATTTTTTTGAGGGATAGTTGGGGCCGATATGGAATTCCATTGGGATGTGAACATTCTGTGGAAACGCAAAGCTCCAGTTTATGATATTCAACTTCAAGGTTTTACTTCGACTTCCTTTAAGAACTCCTTTGGAATCCCATTCGATGTATTTTATTTTAATTGACGGTCCTCTGATCAAATAAGCAAATTGAAATAGATGCTTCATTTTTTTATAATAATTTTAAAGATAATTAAAAAAGGATTTGATTTATGAAAACTACATCCAATGTAATATTTTTTCACAAGAGTTTGATAATTGTTTCATCCAGGTGACGATCTTGGTGGGCGATTCATATGTCGAGTCATTCAAAAAGTTTTCCGAAACTCTCTCTCTCTTGTGTTACTCCAGAGATGACATCTGTAATTGCCTCCTTAAGAGCTTCTAAGGTCCTTGGTCGAAAACGAAAAGCTTTGAGATGCACCCAAAATCACAGGGGCTCAAATCCGGGGATCGAGGGGGCAATGGAACATCCCCTCATAAGGAGGTCAGGCGACCGGGAAATTGTTCTTGCAGGATTTGGCGTGGACGACGGGCGGTATCATCCGTGGCACCATCCTGTTGAAACCAACAGGCTTCTCTGTCATATTCCTCACCATACTCTTCCATTTTGGGAAGTAAAAAGTTCTCCAGCATCTCAAAAATCCGAACAGAGTTCATAGTAACAGTTTGAACCAAACTGTCACTTTGAGGCTATGAAGAGGTCTTGGGTGAAATTCGCGAGGGTTGTGAGTCTCCCGGAAACGAAAATTTTGCTTATTTACTAAGCCACAAGGGGGCACATAGGTATTTTAAAAATGTTTTTCTAAGTAAACGCTTCTTCAGTAGCATTTTATTTCAATGCATTTTTTCGCATCTGATTTGCGTACCCAACCCATCGTTTACCAAGTTGAACGATGGGCAAACCATGCATGATATATACATGCACTCTACAACTGCCAAAGGTTTAACTTGGTTACCCTGCATTGTTTTCTATTCTTGGTGTTTCATTTGAAGGAATTTGTGAAAAAGTTATAATGAATCATAAATCAATGGAAAATGCTATTAAGTTGTATCAGTACTCGGGTAATTCTACGAAACAAAAAAATTGAAATCTTTTCTACATATTTTATTTAAGTATTTATTCGAAATTCGGATAATTTCCCTGTAATTTAGAATGTAAAGACATTTTTTTCCCCGTTCATGTGAAATGTTATTTTTGGCACTCCGAGCTGATCAGTATGGTCTTTCTGTTCTGACGAATTTCTCAAAAAAATCTTTCGTTTTCTTCTCTGTCTTTGACTTGAGTTCTAAGGATCTGTTTCAACGCTGTTTTTCAGATCCACGCTGATTCCTAAGCTTTCTTTTGCTATTCGGGAAATATTATGTAAACCTTCAGTGTATTCCGGTCTATTTGGCATGCTTAATAGAAATAATTGCAACCAACTTGTGCAAATATGTTTTCTATAATAAATTTGAAACTCCAATAGCCGTAAACAGTTTACCTTTCTAAACAAAGTGAAAATGAAATTAATTGGCTAGCGCCACAAGTCAAAAAGGGGTAAAGGTAACAAAGTAGCCCTCTTCAGTACGCTGAAGAGGGCTACTTTGTGGCCGAAATACGCGTATTCGTATTCACCTTTCTTATCCTCTCCTTTTTACCTTTTACCCCTTTTACCTACCTCATTATCCTTTTTTACCTTTACCCCTTTTTGACTTGTGGCGCTAGCCAATTAATTTCATTTTCACTTTGTTTAGAAAGGTAAACTGTTTACGGCTATTGGAGTTTCAAATTTATTATATATTACTAGCCGTAAGAGCTCATTTCTATCAATAAAATATGTTTTCGTTTTATTTTCTTTGTTTTTACCAAGTTTTAGATTTTTTTCTCTACATCATTGCTCTTGATTAATTTGCATAATGCAGGAATTCAAGGTAGCTATAATATGAAAGTCATAAGCACAGTAATCAAACCGAATGCCATTTTTGTGGGTGGTGCTAGAGTTCACCCAATCCCAAGCCCAACGGCGCGTGGAATTCACACATGAGGGTAATAAGAGGGCGGATACTGGTTCTGTGGCGGCTATCGTTTCCCAACTCTGAGCTGAGAGTGCCCAGAGGGGCGTACCCGGGAATTGAATCCGTGCCCTTGACTTCAACGCTCAACCCCTGAACTTCGACGTCCCACAGTTAACATTATCATAGTACGGACCAATTTATCCGTACTGCTTTAACTGGATTTAATTCGCATTATGTACCTTTTGATTTTCGACTTTGCTTTTTATTTCTGATAATAAATTTATACCATCAGTTCATTAAGTACACATTTTTAATGCTGGTACTTACGATTCTACGCCCTGGAGAGATAATTGACGGATAAAATGTCTAGTGTTCTTAAAACTCATAAGCAATAATTAATTTCGAAATAATCTCTCTAAAATCTGGGGCGCAGAAGTCCCATGGTTAGACCTCTGAGCTACTGACCGGTGGCTCGGACCTGGGTGACCCCATTTGGCACTCTCAAATTCTTGCATCTATTACCATGGTAACTGCCCGCCACCGTTTGGTGTTTGGCAGGGGTAATAACACACTGAACATGCGACATCAAACCAAACTCAAAAGACCCCGAACACTTACGATTTGACTTAAACTTTGCCTGCTTCTGGTAGAAATCATAAGTTCTGTTATAAAAAATATCAATCATCTCCTATAATAATGGACCTATTCACCTAATTGCGAAATTAGATTCAATTGTGCGTTGAATTTCCCTTGATAACTTTTTGAATATCTCTCCAAGTGCGTCATGTATTGATACATTCCACGCCATATCATTTCTCATGCCCTTTTCGATAATTATTACTGTTGAACATGGACCTAGAATTACTTCATTAAACTTACGACAGCATAAAATAGAGGCTTAGTTTCCTGATCGAAAAAGCCCTAAACTTTCTCGATGCAAGCCGAGGAAGGTCCACCACATTTCTATTCATATTATAATTTCGAAATACGGCGCCCACCCCAACGAATAAACCGGCCCCTCCTCCCCCTCGCTTCAATCTAGGATTAATTAACCTGCAAGATGCGCCAAAGTGACGATTTCAGTCTCAAAATAGATCACCCCCCCCCCTTCCCTCCCCACCATACCCCACAGCACACTCCAGAGAACAACTTTCCCTTCCTCCCTTGCTAGCCGCTATTAGCAGTAGGTGCGTAGACATATTTCAATTGTCTAACATTTTTGTGGGTGACTGGAGTCTAAACTTCGTGAACAAAAACTCGCAAATTGTTTGGGTTAATTATTGAATGCGAGCTAAATAAAAGATTTTGGACGTGTGAAATAAGGTAAATTTACAAAAGGTTATATTTATACTTATTTTTTAAGGCTACTTTTATGTAATGATGCGGCTCACAGTGTATGAAATCATTTTCTTTTCTTGTCTTCCATTTGCGGCTACTAAAGTTACGTTCATGTACATACGATGTTGTGTTTCACTAATTTAGTAAATATAATTATTTAAATCAATGTAATTATTTCGTGTTTGGGTTCGATTTTTTCGTGATTGCGTATGTATATGATGTCAAATGTTGCAATTGATGGGGTAGTGTTAGGCAAATAGGTTAGAGGAATAACGAGAATAGGCTTGGCAGCATGGTAGCAGTTGGGAATAAATGAAGGAGAAAGTAATCGGAAGGAAATCAAATGGATCTACGCACAAAACCTTTTAAATACCAACTGTAATGTCCGTACAAAATATACCTTTATTAGACAAATTATAAACCAATAACGATGTAAAAATATACATATTAAAGACTTTGAACTCATTAATTCTTCTTTAGTTCATAAAGACACTTAAAAAATGAATGATTTTTCGTAAGCATGGAATCGAAACTTCAAAAACTTCATTTTAAAGATTAGTTCAGGATTCCTTTCCGTTTTCCCCAAATACTTACATTATATACCCTGTTTGGTCAGCTTTACGGCTCAGGGTCACAGACAGGCACACAGTGGAGAGCAAGTGAGTGTATTGTGGCAGTGGTTTGAATAAGAACTTGGGAGAGGAGTCAGTGTCGCAGATGGGCAATAGTTAGTCTGCCGCGGAAGCACGCCACCCCCGACTAGAACTCGATGGTTAGATGGAGGCGGAGACAGGACAACGGAGCTTGGTTGAAAACAAACCGATAAACATGAGAAGCAAGCTCATAATCGCGATCAGATGGACGAAATTCGGTTCGACTTCTTGCGCTTTGGCACTCGACACAAGGGAGATTTCTTGCATCCTTCCCATTTACGATCGAGAATATTCTATTGCAGTGTGTCCCAGCCTCGCTAATCGAAGTTATATTGAGGCTACATTTCTCGCATTATTGTATTAATGTCATTTGAAATAGGTTATATAACTTCGGGCACCGAAGATTCCCCAGCACGATCAAGAAAAAACAATACTAGAATTTGATGTTAAGGAATGAGATAAACTTGGTCAAATTCACAAACATTAGTGCCTTAAGATGTCACCTCTAGAATAAACCAGATATTTGCCGTGCTAATAAAATTTTAGTGAATTTTATAAAGGCTATCTTATTTCTCAAGATGAATTTTCACAAGGTTAAGCACGATACCATCAGCAGACTCTGACGTAAACAGCAATATTACAATTGTCAACGTAATAATTAGTGTGGTGTGTATTCACTCCCTGCCACACACCCTAGCGGTGGCTTGCAGGGTGTTAAAATATCTAAATGTCTATTTAATAGGATAGTAATGTACAGATTATTTCATTAGGGGTGTTCGAAACGACTGAGTACAAGTTAATTCACGCATGAAATGTACAAACTAAACATTCGACCGTAAATATTTTGATGGATAGCCATTGTGATTTGTTGTATAACCCAAATATGTGCTTGGATAATTAAATCAATCGGGCACATAAATACGTAAAATTAACGCCAAACCAACGGAGAACGTTGGATAATGACTTACGGTAAATATTTATGATTAATCACGTTCGGAGCGTAGTGTCACTTGATTTCGGGGATTGAAACTATGTCGGAGGAGAATGGTGAAAAGATAATGAGGACGTCAATGGAAGCGCGCTGGATGTGATTAGGAAAAAGATAAGGGTGCCCAGGGAAGGTCAAAGGAGGCTCGCAAATTGGACGGAGATTCCGAGGTAGCGATAGGCGGGAGAATTTAGGTAAGCAGTGAAATGAAATGGGAAGAAATGGGTTAGATAAGGAGGGGAAGCTGGAGGAGAGGGTAATCAACCGAAATAGAGCCCATCGAGCCGAGCGATCTGAACTCTAGAACCACAAAGGTATCAGTTTTCAGGAACCTGTGGATACACGGTGTGGTAAGTGAAATGGACGAATCTGCGCTCAATTGCGTGACCGCGACCACACGGCCAACACTCCCCCTAACACCTGTTTACTCTGAAACTAACCCCCCCCCCCCTTCCGGGCCACCACGCACGCACCGGCAAACCGCGAGCCGCGCTAATCACGCCCCCGCTGACGCGGATAGAGAGTTTCGCTCTTCGCACTTCCCCTTCTGCTACCTCAACCGGCGCGGCGCGTCGCCGCCCGCGAGCCCCCGGGCTTTAATCCGGCATCGCGAGCCGTTTTCGTGTTCTTTTTCTACCGAGCAATATTGCTGCTTGTTTCAGATGGTTCGGGTTCCAGAATTAGCACAAGCAGATGAAAACAAAGAACACATTTAAAGACACGGCATGCACAACACTACGAAGGGGAGATTTTCGACGGTGCCAGAAGCAGAGGGAAAGAGGAGGAGGCAATGCCTGGTACTGTAGCAGAGTGAAGAATTTCAATTCGACTGATTGAATAAGTTATGTAGTTAAAAGTAGAATAAGTTAAAAGAAGGCTGGTATAAAAAGTATTGATAACAATTTTTTTCTGACATGTGCGTGAAGTGCTGAATGCAGACCATTGGTTTAAGTGTGCGCATGATCGCAGATCGTATTAGCTTTGATGAGGCGACAGTGCACGCTATTATCACTGAAAATTGCCTGCGCTAAGCTCATCCTGACGGTCATGACAGTCGATCAAGAGCAGAGTCAAAGGTCTGCTTCCTTATGCAACGATCTTGCGACGATTCCCCAACCCCCTTATAGTCTTGAATTGGCACCATCAGACTATTTCCTATTCCCAAAAGTGAAATCCTCTCTCAAAAGACACCGCCATGGAAGCAAAAGAGCTATCAAAGAATCTTTCACGGGCATCCTTTCCAGCCTTCCAGTCGTGGAAAAGCTGCTGGCAAAAGTGTATCGAGGCTCAAAGGATGTACTTCGAAGATATTAGTGGCACTCTAGCAATATCTGAAATAAATCTATTTTTTTACGAAACCTTCGCGATAATTTTTATACAAACTATGTACACGAATAGCGGAAGAAGAAAAAAACTTCATTCTAAGCAATTAGAAAATAAAGAAAGACACGGAAATGGTTAGACTTGCCGAACACATTTTAAGACAAAGAACATGAACAAATAGATTACTGAATACGGCTGTGAGTGTGGCATTCAGCAATCTCTTTATTGATGATGGGAAGACTCATGGAACAACTTCAGCTGGGTATGAAACAAACAAATGATTTTATCGTGTTAAAAAGAAAAAAAATATGAATGTGTGAGATTAGCTGAGAGGAGAGTCGAATGGGGAGCACTATCAAACGAAATATGGCATTGTTGATTCTCGATGGCCATGTTGACGACGTTATGAGTAAAAAGACAGCACAACTTAACGGAAACTCGAAAAAAATGTTTATCCAACTGTCTAGAAAGTATAATTGGTGAGTTAATGACAACATCAATTATAGCCTCCATACTGAAAACAAAGACTCGTACTTTTCCACAGATTTTATTATACGTTACAACGCGTTTCACCGACTTGCGGCGTCATCAGGTACAGTACCTGATGATGCCGCAAGTCGGTGAAACGCGTTGTACCGCATAATAAAATCTGTGGAAAAGTACGAGTCTTTCTTTTCATAATGGATATTAAATACTTCCACGAAGTGAAGCCTGAAACAATAGAATATATTCAATTATAGTCATTAAAAATTAAGTAAATTGTAAATTTCCAAACTGTCAAAGCGCGAACAACATTCAGAGTCTGTGACTGAAAGCGTGCAAAAATAATGAAAATACCGTAGAGTATGAAAAATAATTCATACACTTGAGAGATTGAGATTGGTGAGGGGAGATGAGTGTTCGGGGTTCATAAAGGTGGTAAGAAAAGGCCTGGAGTAGGAATAGAATACAAGAAGGTGCGTACCCACTCTCCACCCTAAAGAGCCATTAGCGGGGGGAGGGGACGACTGGTGGGGAAAGGGGGGTTCATTAGTCGAATAAGTCAAGGGAAGTTGGGAGGAGAGATTTTCAAATCTAATGCCATTCACTATTACGCCATTTCTCAAATTTTTTCTCATATCCAGCTCCTCCCACTTGCCCAACTTCTTCCCTTTTCGCAAGGGACGTAAATGAACTGGGGTGAAATCGCTGACGTGATTCTCCTCAAACAGATGTTTAGCGTAGTGGGATTGCTTAATGTCACAGTTCCGAAAACAGCGCTTGTGTTCTTCTGCTCTTGTTAACAACAACCTCCCCGTTTGTCCAATGCATATTGCATTGCAATCATTAAATTTTAATTCATACATTCCATTATTTTTTTAATTTATCACTTTTGTCCTTGGTGTTCCTCAGGAGAGAACTGAGGTGACCCTTGTTGTAAAAAGCGATTTTGAAATGGTCTCTTGAGAAGGCTTTGCCTACGTGTTTGGCGATGACCCCATAAAAGAAGAGCTTACAGTATCGGAGGGAGAGTGAGGCGGGGGAGAATTTTTCAAAACAAATGTCGTTCACTATATCCAAATAAATATACTTTTTCGTTTTGATGGAACGTTTCCTGTCGAGCATATCCACTATGATATTCTCAGTGCAACCATTTTTGGAGGCAATATTTTTAACTGTTTTAAGTTTTAGCTTGAAATTGGTTTTTGGCAGGGAAATATTCAGTAGCCTATTAAACATGAAGTGGAACATAATGAACTACAGGCTTTAATGTTGACGTGAGTCAAAGAGAATGAATGGCACGGTCAGGGTATGGCACCACCGAGTCATACCATTGAGAATGAACAAATATTCTATATATTTCTGAGTTTTCGTTCAACTTTGATTGCATTTTCTTAAATCCTACGGTGAAAATAAAGTAATTTAGAGTGGCTAGTTGATCGATAATTTTAAACTTCCCGGAAATCAGACATGTTAAGCTCTTTTAAGTCGCCGTTGTCGGGGTATGTTTGGAGCTATCTTTTGAACCACTCAGCATTGTAATCTTTTATCTTAACTCGGAATGTGAATAGGGAAATCAAAATTTAAGTCTTTAATGTCCTTAAGTCACGGAAATTAATTAATATTCCAATAACATGGACAAGGTTATTCACTTTGTATTTCTATTAAATGGGTTTTTAAATAAATGCACAGGAAAAGTTAAATTTAATGTTTTTTCTGAATATCAAAATTTGTGAACCATGTCTAGAGCTTAAGGCTGATCGCTATTCACTTATGCATTATTACTGAACAGGATTTACAAAAATCCAGCGACAAGCAGTATAATTATATGTCCACGTAAATTGTTGGTGCTTGATGTGAGATTCTGAGAGTTAGGTAATCGACCTGAGACGATTTTTCTGACTCCGGGGGAACAACAGCTGAGCAATTACATAAGGCATATAAGAACATAAAAAGTACGTCAATAATGCGTAAAATTTTAGGAGTGTACCTTAGTGGAGCTGAGCTTTGCTTATTTCATGAAGACATCTTCAACTTCAACGCGGGAGAATCGCATAACCACAAATGCCATTTTTACATCGATAACCGCAGCGACAGCACACCGCTACGAAACCCTAAAGATCCAACATTGAACACGCGAGCAATCATATCAAAGCGATCATCTCAATGCTTAAAATGCTTTCTTTCGAAAAAAAATTTTCGTGGGTACCATAGGAAAAGTATTTCTAAGCTGTTGAAAAACTGATTGTATCCACAATTTTACAAATGAAATTGGCAAATGCAAATTTGCCATACGCTATGCCCCAAGAAGAACAAGTAAATATAAAAATATTTGTCAGATTTTGAATTATAATTTTGTCACCAATAAGATTTTTTGTTTCTGGAAGTTAAAAGATTCCGGTTTTACGCAACATGTAGCGGCGAATGGTTTTGAATGCATTTACCATTCGGGGTCGATTCGAATAGGGCTGAAGAAATTTTATCCATTGCTAAATTTTTCAAAGGAAAACTATTAGGTTTAAAACGACAGTGAAATGATCTTATAGCCAAATAGAATCGGTCGTCGTATGATCCAAAAGAAAGTCGTGGTAGAGCTTATCGGACTTGAGGGTCTCCTGGGGTCTAAAAAAATGACAGGTATTTCCATTGGGAAGTATGGGAAACGGTACGGAGAGAGATAAAATTGCTATGCATCCATTCAACGGTTTTAATGAGCATTTGCGAAATTATTAACCCATGATCGTAGGAAATGGTTTATTTGGCGTCAGGTAAAAGAAACCTTGTGCACCCGCCATGCTTAGTAATGCACATGTATCAAATGTTCAGAATCTTCCTCTAGCGGCAAAGTTTCTTGGTTGTTCCAAAATAAAACAATGATAAATTTCTCAAACTTTGACCTTAAAAGGAATAACACACGGAAAATTGAAAAAAAATCATTATTTTGGTGCAACGTCTTGAAAGAATTTCAACAGCAAGGTGATAAATGCACGCAGGGGTGCATACAAGGAGGAAAATACCCTGTGGCCACACTTAAACTGTTTTGAATCCCGTCGCCCATGGCATACGCATGAATGGTGGGATAATATCCACTCCGAGCCACATCTGCGCTCAGGGCTAGAGTTCTGCGCTAAGAGACGACAGACATCGTTTTTCAATTCCAGCTCCACCGATATCCCTTGTTGATAAGGTTCAACCACCATATATTGAGACGGGACAGACTTTCAAAACGAGCGCAAGCATTTGAAATGGCGTATCCCATGACCTTCGGTAGTACGCACCTCAAGGTGTTTTTTTAGCATGAAATAAAACTGATTTTACTAACAAAATCACGGCTATTTCATTATTTTCCACGTATTTACAAATTCAAGGTGAAATGGCAATTATCGTAGGTGCGTGGAAACCTTATATATATTATTTATGCATTAAAATTTGTTTCAAATCTGATAACAAAGTTGTGCATTTAAAATGTCATTGAAATTTTATTTAACTCTTCAACGAAATGTCTTGGACGATTAATTTTCGCGCTTTAGAAAATTCGAACATATTTTAATAAAAGTCAGTTCATTGAAAACGAATCCTTTCATATTGGAGACCTTCATGGTCTAATAAGATAAACCTTCAAATTTTCGCAATGTCCGGTGGATAATTATTTACGAATGTGACTTTTCATTTATTCTTCCGTTAAATAGCGATAAGGGCGAAGAGCCGTATTTTAATGCGTTATGTTCAGGGTAACGCTGTTGTGTCGCAAGTCGTGCCTGAATACAACCAGCAATTTCATGACAACTCCTACTAAATCCTTCAGACTGTGGTTATAGTCATGGTTTTCAATGGATATTATATATTTTCAATGAGTATTTATGCGTTTATTTCAAACATACCTATTCCCTTGATCTACTATTAACAAACTACTGTCAAATATAAAAAATATGGGTTACAGGAACTATCAGCTTAAAAAACTAAATCATATTTCTTTTCCAGTGATAGAAACAAATATGATTTGGCATTACAGATTGAAAATACAGCTCATTTCAAAATGATTCAGGTATTCGAAGGTCAAAGAATGAAAACTATACTTTTATATCTAATATTCTCATAAAATTAAGTGTTAAAGAGGTTTTGTCCCATTCCAGGTAAAATTCAGCCATTCCAAGGTTCATGGAGTGAAAACAAGTTGGGACGGAAACTGAAAATTACAGTTCCATGTATCGGTCATATATTTTCACGCTCGGTACTTTCAAAAGGTAAGCGGTCTCTCGCGCCAATAATTCACGAATTTTCTTCATGACTCGAGTGAACATGGAATATAGACGCGCACATTCTTCTTTGTATTCAAAATAGTATCCCAAAGCTAATGAATTAATTGACTGAAGGACTACTTGAGCAGGCCTAACAGCTCTTCTCCAAGCAGAATGTCTACCAATTTGAATGGATTCTCGAAGAATTTCATGACCTAGTCCTGGGTTATCAGCGAGTCACCCAGCCATTTGTCCTCGATTTGAATGCCTTGAAAGAATGCGGCCTTGGAGGAAAGCCGTGGTTTGAAGGCGCGGATCGGTAGTTCGTTTTTATTCTCATTCTCTTTAGTCAGGAAAAAAACAGGATCTAAGGTTTTCCCGGCGTATGGTATTCAAGAAGTTCTCTCGGGTTTCCCACCGGGTCAGGTTGTAGTACACCGACGTTTCGATGGCTGACTCTGCCAGCGTCTTCAGGGTGAAGACGATGGCAGAGTCACTTCACCCTGAAGACGATGGCAGAGTCAGCCATCGAAACGTCGGTGTAATGCAACCTGACCCGGTGGGAAACCCGAGAGAACTTCTTGAAAGGAAAAAACATTTCGGACATTGCTATATGGTTTGGTCCATTTTTTTAGTAAATAAGTTCAGTTAAATATTATTAAAATTTTTAAAACTGGAAGGCATGCCACATTTTAGTATCTGATTAAATATAACAATCATTTTATTCTTACTTTACCGTTCACTTTCCTACCCATACCTCGCTTGACTAACATCTTCCCCTTGATCACAGTGTTCAGCATTGCATCGAAAATCAAAATGCTCTGCAACCGTCTTTTCTAGACTCCTTTGATTTCTTCCAACAACACTGCCTCGTCTCCTCAATTACTACTTCGTTTGATTTTCTATGTCCGTTTAACCTGTTCCCGCCACAGAAATACGCTCCATACCAAAGCTTTCACTAGTTTTTTATGTGCCTCATGACCTAAGGTCAATACAATCAATTCCATCCTTATTGTGAAAGCTTGTTTTTCTAATGCAATTCTGCCTCTCATATCAGTACTACTGTGAAAATCTTGGCCCAAGACCCTCTCAATACACCCAAACTATTCCACCTGCTATAGTTGCTGTTCTTTATCATTGAGCCTTCCTGTTCCTCGGAAAACACATAATATTTGTTTGCTTAGATTTGTTCTCATCCCATACCAATCACACTGATGTACCAATACTCCCAGCAAAGACTGTTACCCATTGGATGGCTGACTAACTATAGTTTGATCATCCACTGGGCTAATTGAATTTATGAACTGATCACCGACTTTCACTCCCATCTCAAGTTCTTCCCATGAAAATTCTGTAATTTCCTCTTCTTATAATTTGAAAATTACGGTTGATTATGAATATGTCTGTCTTCCTCTTCTTCCTAACACTTACCATTCCGACTCTCCATCCGCCTCACGCAGCTGAACAATCTGAGGCATGTGCCAGCTGCGAATAATTCACTTATCCATCTAAACCACTTCTATCTACTGTAATTGTTCATTGATTTTATCTTAAATTTACGCTATCAAACTTAATTGAAACTTTCAAAAGCATGCTAGAGATCTACATACAAAACCATAACTTATACTGATTATACTTAGATTTCAATTATTTTTCAAATTGCTTCTTAGTCCTTACGTACGGCTATCTTTTCCTTAATTCAGATGAGAACTAACACTGATATAAAGAAATCATGCGGCTGTATTCCTTAATCATAAATTCTACGAGGTTTGTATAGCGCAAAATCCTGGTCTTCGAAGCAAGAAGATAAGTGTGGATTGGAGGCTTTTGAAATGTGGGTGTAGAAAAGGATGGAGAGGTGAAATGGGCAGAAGGGAATATAAACGAGGTAGTGCTAGGTGCGGTGGGGGAGGAGATAGCGCTGTTGGAAGAAATCATGAGAGGGCAGGAAAGATAGCATCAGAACGATTTGAATGGCAGTGGAACGTTGAGGACTGTGATAAAGGGGAGAACATTCGGAAAGTGAGGAAAGAGCAGAAATAAGATACGGAGGGAAGAAGGAAGAATGCGGAATTGAAGAGAGACTTACTGTAGTGCCACTGTAGTCTTACACAGACTTACTGTAGTGCCTAACCAGTAGATTAACAATACTAACAATCAATGCAACGAATCAGCCCGTTAAAATCTTTTTTCCACGTTTTCCTTAAAACATAAGTAGTTCCGGGGGAATGTTGGCTATCACCATGCTCTCATTTCATTTCAATACCCTTCTTATCTTGCAATCATATAGGAATGGTCCCGTCACATAATTTATTTCTCTCTAAACTTACTGGCCTAATATCATTACCATAAAGATATTATACGCATTCTGTTCATCCCTTTCGACTCTCTCCTGATTCAGTTACTACTTCTCCGATTGTGTCGGAGTCAACAGTGCCCACGGATTTTCTCCTCTCACTTCTCGGCAGATTTTTCACTTTCCTTTGCAGCGCACCATAATCACCCTTCCCTTGTAAACTTGCCATTTCCTCGCACTGCGTTTTATCACCACACTTCTTTTGTCATATTAGTTTCCCGCCTCTATTTATTATTTAACTCTTTGTACTTTCATCGGTCTAATTATGTTTTTACTCTCTTCCAGTCAAATAATTAATCTATTTTCCTAATCAACTACTCTACTACCCATGGTTCTCTTGTATTTTTCCTATTTACAGTCCCTATAGTTTTCTTTGCAGCTTTTGATATTCCTTTATTCATAAGATTCCATTTCTTCTAAATATTACAAAACTCCCTGCCCTCATTCATACTTTTCTCTAACCAGTTGATATTTCTATCTTTTCGCCCTGGTTAATGCTTCTACGTTCCCTTTCGTCCGCCGTCTTCTCTATTTCGTCATCTAGAATTTGACGTTGCAGTTTTTACTTTTGAGTTATGACCTAGAGTCCTCATCCGCTACCGGGTAACTTGACGAATTAATCTCGCTCTTCTGAAATCTGTGCCTAGCCATAGTATAGCCTACTTAATAATTTGCTGAATCTCCGGGCATTTTCAATGCATACCTATGCCCGTAGTGGTATCTAAATTAAGTATTCGTTCGGATTAACTTTTGTCTCCTACAAAACCCCATTTTTTCTCTCCGCAGTAATTTCTTATTCCTTACCGTAGTCACACACCTCGCCACCATCCCTTCTTTCGCCCACCGTCGCCTTTCAACCCCCCCCCCCCATCTCCATCGAACGCAGGAACCTCGCAATAACGCCCTCTTTCTGACCGTATTCCCTGCCGATATCTTCCTCCCTGTGATTACTTGTTGGAATGCGGACCTTAACAATGACCGTTCAGTTCGTTGGGCCAGATTTTAATTCCACTAATAATATTTTATCGCGTGCTTGATCATTGCATTATTTTTTCATTATTCCTTTTTCTTCTATTTCCATTTCCTACCATTTTTTTACTACCGTCACCCCTCGCTGGTTACCTTTCCCTCCACTCTCTATTACTCTTTCTCTATCTCTTTATATATATATATATATATATATATATATATATATATATAGTTAGAAAGTTATTATTGCTCACGAGAGCAATATAACATTTAGACATCACAATAGAACACAAAAATAACATAGGTAACACGTAGAAGGACACTAACATTTTAGAAAATTTAAGCTTTCGGCCAATAAATAAATGTGTGTTTATATATATACTTTTATTTATTTATTGCTCATATAACCCTTCCTGTTTTTCCACCTCACCTCAAACAGCATAAAAACGTCTTTATTTCCTCTCTCAATCTCTCACCTGGGATAAACCAATCTTCGAATCAATTACTGCTGGTTATATTTTATGGGCACAGCGTTAGACATGCCCTTTGCTAGAGTTATAATTTTGTTTAATTTTAGCACTGAATTTGATTTCTCACTGATAGCAGTATTTGGCACAATAAGGAATCATATAGGAAGTTACGTCCGTCGCAGAAAGCGTTCCACGTGCTGTCCAACAGGAAAAGAAAGTAACCGAGGGAAAATGTTGCAAGTCAGATGTGCGAACTTATGCAAAGAGGCGGTAATTAACGAGCAGCTCTCCGCTGGAATCCTGCCCCGCTCACCAGGTCACGCGAGCGCTCCTAAAACTCCCCATCCCATGGCTATGCTTTGTTGACCAAGTGCTCGGGAATCTTCAAGCAAATGAAACAGGCTGCGATTGCGGATACAGAGCGTTGAAGGACGATAATTATCTTAGAATGGAGGAAAATAAATTACAACTGTTCAGACATGAAGATCCTAGTAAAACACCACGCAGGAAAACATTCTCGTGCGTATCAGCGTAAAAACTTTAGGGAATTAATTACTTGATTCTCGTTTTTAGAAATAGACTTGATTTCATACAATCATTTGGTTTTATGAAATTTCAGAAATTCATCAGAAGTGGAAAGAGACAACGTAACAATTTTATGCAAGAAATTAGGAAGGAGGAATAGTCGAGAAGCAGAGGTAGAAGTGCGAGTAGGCTGACCAAACCCCATCAGATTCGGGTGTTCTTAATGAAATATTGGGATTGTTAAGAGGGAGGAGAGGGGATTGTTGGGAGAAATCCAAAGGAGGGAGAAAAAGATAGAGGCTATGCAATTTGATTTGCAGTAAGATGGAGAACACTGTGATAGGGGGGAGAACCATAGACAAACGAGGAATATAAATAGGTGAGCCATAGTAAACAGAATGATGGAAGGGACGAAGTGTGCGGAATTAGAGTAGGGCTCCTTGCAGTGTCGGATATCAGGTCGTGTTTTACTGCGTGAGGCAAGGAAATGTATCGTTGTACCGCCGTCATAAGTATAGTAAATTAATGTCCATCCCAAACCTAACTTAATCGCTGGGAATGCTAATAATGCCTACATATATATATATATATATATATATATATATATATATATATATATATATATATATATATATATATATATATATATATGTGTGTGTGTGTGTGTGTGTGTGTGTGTGTGTGTGTGTTCGTCCTTTATGTGTGTTCCTATCCCTTTTCCTTATATCTGTTTCTATATAAAATGAGTATTTATTCGCCGTTTGGCGACATTCCTTTCCTGTATGATGTTGTATGAATTCTAACCCACTGTCCTTTCCTCTTTGTGTGTGTTGTCTATTTCTCCTTTGGTGGGTGAAACAGCCCCCTGACGCCATCTCTCGGCTAAAGAATCGGGGCGCTAGGTGACATATTAGACCCACGGATCTTAGGGTAAATTACGTTTCCTCGATAGCTGCCTTGATAGCAGGACGTGCCTGTGTTCACCGAGTGTCTAAAATCGCCGGCGTCCGAGGCTTCGGTCGCCGGGGTTTGGAGAGCGGCACTGCCGGACT
Organism: Hetaerina americana; assembly: GCF_022747635.1. Lineage (NCBI taxonomy): Eukaryota > Metazoa > Arthropoda > Insecta > Odonata > Calopterygidae > Hetaerina > Hetaerina americana. The sequence goes on from NW_027286148.1 coordinate 1,107,468, forward strand.
CTCTCGGAAATCGAGGTTCCGATCGTGTTTTGTTTCGAGCGGCGGTTGACCGCCTAGTTCATCAAGAAGCGCGCAGTTTGACTCTCGACTTCTTCCGCCGGGAAGGCCGTACTTTTGTTTTGTTTAGTGGATCAAGACTGACCTTGACGCCTGGTGTAGAGCTTAGGCTCCTTTTGTTTGCTACCGCCGGGTGCGTGTGGCGGGGAGGGAGCGTTCGTGAGTGTTTTATTTCCCTTTAAAGTGCTCGTTTTTTTTTGTTGCGCTTTCCTTCTTCATGCTAGTGTGCTGAATTTGATTTCTTCAAATGGCTGTGCGCCGTTTAAACACGCTCGCCTTGCAAGTTGACGAGAAGGCGAAGCCCCCTACCCCGTTGGAGGTCCACCTCTTCACGTTAGAGTCGCTGGGCCTCACACCCGAAGAGATAGTGGCGATCCAATTTGGATACAATCGCCATTTGATATTCCTGAAGTTGGCAACCGAAGCTACAATGACTAGGATTTTAGACAATACTCCGCGGAAACTACCGTTTCCGTCTTTAAGTGACCAGAGGACGACAATAACAATTGACGAGACTTCCGGCAGCCCGTGTAATGTCAGGGTTCTTTGTCTCCCCGTGGAGACCCCATTGGAAGACATAACAGGCGAGCTCCAACGCTTTGGTAAAATACATCGCTCGTGAGAGAACAGGTGGGAGGGAGAAAATATGGCGCGGGTGCTTACTGGCACCAGGGTTGTGCGGATGACGGTCGAGAGAAATATCCCCTCGTACCTCCACATCGGCGGCAACCGGGCCATCATCATCTATGAGGGTCAGCGCCGCACTTGCGCCCGCTGTAATCAAGAAGGCCACGAGCGCAAGACCTGCCCTCGGAACCAGGGAGGTAAGAGCTATGTGGAGGCAATGATGATGCCCTCCAACCCTAACGCCGCCGTGGAGATGGATCAGCCCGAAGTGGCTGTGGAGGAGAGAGCGCGGTGTGTACTTCTATTCCCCATGCAGAAGGTTTATCCTCCCTCCGGCATTATCTTTCTCTGCGCCCCCTACCCCAGCGCCCCTCAACGGAATTTCTCCTCAATCTTGCCACTTTCGTCCTAACAAAAAATGCATTCACTTTCCAAAATTGTTTTTACCTACAGACAAAAGGCACAGCGATGGGAACGAGGATGGCACCATCATACGCCAATCTCTTCATGGGCCATCTCGAAGAGACCTTCCTGTCACAGCAACCCCTTCAACCTCTTTTCTGGGTCCGCTACATAGACGATATTTTTATTCTCTGGACACATGGCTCTGACTCTCTCAACAACTTCTTATCCGCCTTAAATTCATCTTTCACGGTTAAATTCACCTCTTCCATTTCAGACTCCACCATCACCTTTCTTGACACAGACATCTCACTTCAAAACAACAAATTCACTACTTCAGTACACATCAAAGCCACTAACCATCAGCAATACCTACACCACACAAGCTGTCATCCTCAACACACGAAACGCTCGATTCCTAACTCTCTCTCTATCCGCGGACACCGAATTTGCAACACCACAGCCACTCTCAACAAATACCTTGCCAATCTACACCTTGCACTCCTCAAACGCGGTTACCCAGAAAAGTTGCTACGAAATAAAATCCACCGTTCCACCCGACCACACACACCACACAATAACAAGCCCACATCTGACGCAGGACTCAACCTTTGCACCACCTATTACCCCGGATCACACAGACTGAAAACCCTCCTTAAAGAACTGTTTCCAATTTTACATGACAATGACGCGACCTCATCCTTACTACCCCAATGCCCATCTATCGCATACAGACGACCCGCCAATCTCAAAAACCTTCTGAGATCCACCAACCTTTTGGCGCCCCCCCGTGACAAATTTCCCAATATTTCCCCAACTTGCAACCGCCCCCGATGTAAAACCTGTCCTCTTATTATGCCTACTCCCCTCTCCCTACGTCCCCTCATAGCCCCCCCACCTCGTTCCCACGCTAATTGCCTCTCAAAAAATATTATTTATCTTTTATCATGCAAACACTGCACTTCCTTCTACATAGGTGAATGCATTACCCCCTTATCCATCCGAATGAATAATCACCGGTACTCCTGTAATTCTGCCTCACTCTCATCTCTTCCTATCCCTTCACACGCCAATTCCCACAACCTTTCATTCGACCAGTGTTTTTCCCTCAGCATCCTAGAATCCCTACCTGATTCAGCTACCAACATAGAGGTGAGAACTCGTGAATCCGCCTACATTCTATCCTTCCGTTCCTTTAAAATTCCCACCCTTAACCGCCATATTTAATTTTCCTCCCAGCATTCCCTCCACACCTCCCCTCCACACCTCCCCTCCACACCTCCCCTCCACACCTCCCCTCCACGCCCATAACTCTTTCCCCTCTCCTGATCCATAGCATATTTTCAGTCTCTCTTGAAGAAGGCCCCTGAGAGGGCCGAAAGCTCGAACAATTTACCGTGTAAGTGTTCTTTTATATGTCTATTCTTTTCTATTTGTGTTATGTTGTGTCAGCCCATATATATATATATATATATATATATATATATATATATATATATTCATGTATATATACACATATGCGTATGTATATAGTATATACTATATATATATATATATATATATATATATATATTCATGTATATATACACATATGCGTATGTATATATACTTCATATCATATCATGATACTGTTGTTAAACTCTATTTATGTAAATTGATCCACAAAACGTGTTTTTGAACGTCCTCATGGTACCCGTCAGCCTAGCACCTCTCCCATGGTAATGTATGTGTTATTCTCCGCCTTGATATTCCTGAAGCTGTAATCGTATAAAAGGCATAAAAGGATTTAATTGTTTGATGTTTGGTCGCTCTATTCTCCTCACTGTATATTTTGGGCGAGCATCAAACATCGATATTTTTCGGAAAGCCTAATTCCAAAGCACGAAGGAAGAATCAAAAAGACTGCGTTTCCAAAGGATAAAATTTATTACTGTCGACTAGTTTCGCAACACTGAAGTATCATCTGGACTCAACAAAGACAACTCCCAGCAATCAACAAAGAAACTGTAAGCCCTAAACCTGCCCCTTTTGCTTTTCAATATCGAGTCATCAATTTGTCAAATCACCAACTCCAACACCAAGTTACAAGAACTAAATACGCTAGAAAAAGGTCTTAAATACTGTTCGCACCTTCAAAATGGCGAGAAGTGATTGATAGATATTTTTAGATATTTTATTTTGCATATTTTAGTTAGTGCCTTGCAAGCCACCATTAGGGTGTGTGGCAGGGGGTGAATACACACGAGTCTAATTCTGACCCGAATAGTTTTACCCCTGTTTAGCGCTGTCGGACAATGTTGTTCTGAGCCCTTATCTCTCGTGCAAAAAATGACATCTTAAATCTATCTGCTCCATACTCAATCTCTCTAATTTTATTCACCTGACCTCTAAATGATACATGATAAACATCCAATGCCAAAGAGACATCCTTCCAATTTATGTAAGAGATTTAATCTGTAATATGACCTCCGCTCCGTGAGTGGTTCCCAGCCTAGTTACTCTAATATTTTGAATACGCTACTAAGTACTACTAATCCTCAGATTATCATAACAACGTTTTACAAATCTAGCTCAACTACGACGCACGCAATTCAATTCGGCAATTAATCCGACTTCGTGAGGATATGTTGGTAGATTGTGAATTCGCCTTGAGAAATGAACGCCATATGAGCAAAAGTGTCTTTGCTCACAACCTTAGCTAATTTCTAATTGTGGAAAAAACATTGTAACCGAAAACTCCACTCATTCAACCAGGGAGTGGTCCACCATCAATTCCATTAAAAAAACGTTAGTTGATGCCGACCTGACTGGCATTAATGCCGATAAGGGAATTCTGCAGTAGCCATAAACCGTGATATTTAAATCAACAAGCGTTCGGCCTTTATAAATAAAACAATCATATCCAAATGCTAAGTGAAGAGCCCGCAGTCAAGTTCCAAAAAGAATGCAAATTCGTGAATTTCAACATCCAAGCCTCCCTCAACCCCGACGTGAAGCGAAAAGTGATAGAGACGTGTCCGGTGGCTCCCAGGTTTTACGACATGCCCAGAATTCACAAATTATCCATCCCCATACGTCCTGTGGTTTCTAGAATCGGTTCCCCTGCCCATGAACTAGCCGGGGTGGCCATGAGCAAATTTATAGAACAACGTGCCTCTTACAGCATTCAACAGAACTAGCCAAAGGTTAAAAAAATAACCCAACCAAAAAAGTACTTTCTAGTGTCGTTCGACACCGAGAATCTCTTCACAAGTATCTCCAAAGAGGAAGCAGTAAACCCCGCAAGCGACATGTTGCGTGGTGACAAGGCACTATTACCCAAAATAGTCTTAAATAGTTTAGAAAGAGGATTATTCAACAGGGGGAACCCCCTCTCACAAAATGTACTATTAGTTACTATGTATGACGATATATTACGCTTCTGGTCGAGAACAAAAACACAACTAAAGTATTTTTAACCTCATTAACGCACTACACAAAAACATTGCATTCACAATGGAAATTCAAGATAATTAAACCCTGCATTTTCTCAATCTAAGGGACTCCTTAAATAAGAGTTTTGCTATCAACCGTAAAACCACACATACTGACCAGGTTATACACGTAACTTAACAAACCTGCAATTCGCTAAAAAACAGCAGCTTTCCCCAGAATGATTCACCGGACTTTGACTATATCCTTAGCACCCATAGCAGTCCAGGTGATTTTGTAGTATTGCGAAACTATTCGACAGTAATAAAGTCTTTCCTGTGGAAACGCAAAGTTTTTTTGGTTCTTCATTCGAGTTTTACAAATGGATTTCCATTAAGTATCGACCTCAAATATCTCTCTCAAAAGAAAGCTCAATTCCTCATGCGCCAAGATATTTTTTTTATGATTCGCATTTTACTTCCTTTAAGAGAGTTGACGGGTCGTCACCCGACGATTTTGGCCCTCGCATGAACTTCCCGCTTGACAAGAGGGATGCACTTTGCAATCATCGGGTGAAAGCATATGCGAAATGGGAGAGTGGCGTGTGACCCTCGCGGGCAGGTGTCAAACCCAAGTGTCGGCGATTTTCAATTAATTCATTTCACGAGGCTTGCACGGACACCAGAGAGAACGCGTAGATGGAGCAGGGAACGCTAGTTCTGAGAGAATGGCGAGAAATCAAAATCATCGTCCTTAGTGCCTTGTATGTACTTATTGTTACCTAGGCACCGACCATGATTTGCGAAGTAATTGCAATCGTCTATTTGTGGTCCCTTAAATATACTTTAATCTCACATCACGTGCTGGTAGAATGTCAGTATTAAACTTAATATTTTGAAGATGATTCATTAAGGCCTTAATCTTATGTAGTCACTGAAAAAATTTCTCATGTCGTGATAAAGGGTTAATTAAACGTAATGAAACCATCACCATATTCCTAAAGGAATTGAGTGTAGGTTTTCTCACATTTGTTTTATGCTTATCACTTCCTAAGCCCTAGGTCAGACTACAAACCGTCCTCCCTCCTAGAAGTATTCCTATCTTCCGTAGGGGTTATAACGTGGACCAATGGTTTTCTACGAAATATTCTGAGACGGGAAACACTGATATAAACGTTTAACTACAGAATGTTACTATGTAGAGAATTTTTAAGAACAACAAACAAAAATTAAGTTTTTATCTCGATTATTTTAAGCAAATATTAAAAATTTGACGATACCCCTTCGTATTTTTTTTTGTTTCTCGGCCTTACACTCAATGCCATCTTTAATTAGTTTTATAGATTGGTGCTATACTACCTTGATCAAAAAGTTCCCGGAATAACCACCGTGTGGCGCTCCCATCGTTCCGATTTGAGTTCTGTCTTTTTTGTTAAATTGGTACATCTGTTGTTGATATTCCCTTTAAATCTTAGTGTCATAACTTGACATTTGCAAAAGTTACGTAGCCAAGAGTACATCTATCTCTGTGTGTGTTGGCGATTTTTTACAATTTCAGAAATGGATTTAAATTTGCAACAACGATCTTGTATTAAATTTTGCGTAAAAAACGGATTTAGTGGCGCACGGACGTTGGAAATGTTGGAAAAGTGTTTCGGCAACGATTCTCTAAAAAAAACGGTCGTTTACCAGTGGCACGAGCGGTTCAGAAGTGGTCGTGAGTCAATCGAAGATGATGAACGCAGTGGCAGACCATCGACATCGAAAGTCGGTGAAAAAATTGATAAAGTAAAAGAAATGTTGGTCAATAACCGCAAATTAACCATCAGAGAAATAGCGGAGGACTTGAACATTGCCTATGGATCCGCCCAAGACATTGTGGTTAATGATTTGGGTTTCCGTCGTGTAGCAGCAAAGTTGGTTCCAAAAGACCTCAATTTCATGCAAAAAAGAGACCGTGTTGACGTCGCAAAAGACATGATTTGCGAGGCTGAATCCGATCCCACATTCATCAAAAGGATCATTACTGGAGACGAGACGTGGGTTTATGAGTACGACACGCAATCCAGACATCAGGCAAGTGAATGGCGTTCACCAAATGAGCCGAGACCAAAAAAACCACGTCGTTTTCAGTCAAAAAAGAAGGCAATGCTGACGGTTTTCATGGATTACAACGGTGTAGTGCATCATGAATTTTTGCCAGAAGGCCAGACAGTAAACAAAGAGTATTATTTGGGCGTTATGAGACGTTTGCGTGAAGCAATTCGCCGAAAGAGACCAGAAATGTGGGCAGAAAACTCGTGGATTTTGCACCATGATAACGCACCGTCGCACAGTGCTATCATTATTCGTAATTTTTTGACGAAAAATGCAACAAATACCATCCAACAGCCACCGAATTCACCTGATTTGGCTCCCTGTGACTTCTTTCTGTTCAATCGAGTTAAAAAACCATTACGGGGAACGCGTTTTAGCAGCCGAGAGGAAGTAATGGAAAAATCGCAGGAAGCACTGATGGACATACCGAAAACCGAATATAAAAAATGTTTCGAGGATTGGATCAAGCGCTGGCATAAGTGTGTTGCAGTCGATGGGGATTACTTTGAAGGGGACAATATAGATTTAGATGAATAAACTTGTATTTTTAATTTTCTGAATAAATTCCGGGAAATTTTTGATCAAAGTAGTATTATGATAATGTCAATTATATCTTCTGTAAACATTTTATGTACGCATTTTTATGCTTGAAGCTTCAGCGTCGAAATTTTAACTTCAAGAGAATTGTTAAAGTCGGGGTCAAATGATTTCAGATGAACAAATTTCATTTTTTATGAATTCAAGTTGTAGTGTTAGCTCAAGTCCGAACTCGGCAGTGTAGTGAATTTGCGGTAAAAACATCGCACTCATAAGCAGCGTGTCTCATCACCGACATAGGGCGACGTTTTCAAATTGCTGGAAAATTAAATGTGGTGACAGTAACAGGGTTGCTCGCAAATAATAGTCCATAGGGAGTGAACTGATGGATACCTTTAGGTGCACATCAAATATAGACCATAGAAGAAGTGATGGCCTTCCTTGGGGCCTTTCTTCCTGACTTCCGTGGGTATACCTCCTCTCGCAACATTCTCTGATTGCTAATTAATAATCATGATAAATTCCAAAGAAACTGCGGGAGATGCCGCAACAGTAACTTTTAACGGAGTCATCCGCTAATGTGCATTTCAATGCAACAATTTCAGAGTGTAAAAATCATTCGCCTTGACTGGGATTCGAACCCATATTACCAAAATTTCAGAGTTTAAGAGGACGTCTCGGTAGCTTAAGTGGCTAAAGCACTCGACCGGATATTGAGGGATCTGGGTTCGTATCCCAGTCAAGGCGAATGATTTTTACACTCTGAAATTGTTGCATTGAAATGCACATTAGCGGATGACTCCGTTAAAAGTTACTGTTGCGGCATCTCCCGCAGTTTCTTTGGAATTTGTCAAAGTAAAACACCATAAGTGTTTAAAGTTGGCTTTAACCTCGTGGACTGTGGCGCCTCGCGCACGACTACAAATGCCTGTGACATTGTATGTACGGTATTTCGTCACAACATCTTGTTCCTTTAAAAGCCCCAAAATTTCAGAGTTTAAGAGGACGCCTCGGTAGCTTAAGTGGCTAAAGCACTCGACCAGATATTGAGGGATCTGGGTTCGAATCCCAGTCAAGGCGAATGATTTTAACACTCTGAAATTGTTGCATTGGAATAATTGAGATAACTGCTTTTAAATAATTACAGCGTCTGGTTTGAAGGACATGAATTCTCGTTGTTCACATTCACTAATGTAGCCGTCTCTACTTTATTATGACTCATATATATCTATCTTTTTTATTAAAAAATATATGAATTTTTAAATATTGAAATAAAAAAACGATAAATAAATAACGAAATAAAAAAATGAATATTTTATACTTTTTATCTCCTCGCGCATCTCCGGTTTCCCGTGTGTCACTGGTATGATATCTGTAAGCCACACTTGTCTTGTGGTCAGTTTTTCTGGAGAGATCACCCAGGTTTTACGTGGAGTCCATACCATAGGGGGTACTCGGGAGCGCACCTTCGTATTAGCGGACGGATGTATTCCAGACCCACCCGACTGCCAATCTGCGAGTTCGCATGTCGATGGCCGCCATCGCAATTTACCCATGCGCCATGTTTATACCCGTGGCGATTTTGAACACATCGGAACAAATAGGTTGAAAAGGATATCCGACGAATTTGATGTATTACTGAATCATCACATATTAACGGTAAATCGGAGGTAACCAAAAGTCGCTTTACTTAAAAAAATTCATTAATAAGTTTTGTTGGTACATCCGAGGGCCAACGCTTTGATTCTCTTCAACTAATTGCAGGAAAAATATTGGGAAAAAGACAAAATATTTGACAACATACGATTATTAGTGGAATAAAATTTTTAAATGGAATGCTGTTCATATTTTTTTAGTTTATATTTATTAATTTACAAGCACCTTCACCTGAGAATAGAAGTTTCATATTTTATTTGATATTTCAGTACCCTGCAAGGTACCGCTGGGGTGTGTGGCAGGGGGTGAATACATGTCAGACTAATTTTGACCCGAACATGACCCTACCCCGGCCGGACAATGTTATTCTGATCCCTTGTCGTTCGTGGAAAAAATGACATCATAAATCTTTCTGTTCTGCACTTAATCTGGAAATGCAAAACACATCCTGAAAATTTCTTTCCTCTGAAGTTTTAGATCGATTTAAGTCCTACTTTATTTCCTCGAGTGAAATAGCTTGTCTATGAAGTTCATATGGCATTCATGTTACGCCTCTCAACGTACCAAAACGTTTTATTCCAGATTACCAAAATATCAACTGTTCTCATGACTGTGAAAATGTTTACTTTCATGTACTCTGACTGCTTTATAGCTTGCTTCATATTTTAATCGAATGACCTCTTAATTCATATTTTGGACTGGAATAGGAGGCAACGTTAGGGATTATTAGACAAATTTGACGTGCGACGCGATGGCACACTAGGGTACGAAAGCCGCCCCTCCTCCTTCCCCCCTTCCTCCTCCACGGAATCGACAGGATGATGATAAAAGAACGTTTCCGTCGAAACAAGTTTGTCTAGTATGTCACGAAACTATGTGGCCAGAGATCCATTTCGCAGGGCGAGACTCGTCCGACGCCACAATTTGGGTCCCGCTCGTGGCGCCAATGGGCAACCCGGAGTGGAAAGTAGCATCCGCCTCGAGGAAGTACCTCACATCTTTCGGGAGAGCGCAGAAGAGCACGGCAAACCTGTTTTCCGGGCGAGTCAACCTCCCTTGCCTGCCTCATCGGGCATGCCGCTGCTTTTTCCTTTTCCTTACGTTGCGCAAGCCTCCCGGCATTTTTTTCGGCGGCCGGTGACTGGATTTTATTTAAGGTCGAAGATACGCTCCTTTTTCAAATGAAAATTCGCTCGACAATAATAAACACCTGGCTCTCTCTTTTGATGCTAACGTACGTGAAATAATGGTCCAGGAAAATCCTCTCGTTTTCTTGCCATCTCGGTGCCATAAAAATGCAGCGAGAACCTGTTTGCCATGCCCATGTGAATGATGAGGAAATTGGACGTTTATAAAATTTGAATTATTGCCGCGATTATTTCGGCGCTGAATTAATTATTGCATCGTGTATCCTAGCATGCATAGATGTTAGTACTGCACATGGATGGCTGTGATTAGAGAATCCCTTGTTATGTGGGAATTGATGGTAGCGTAGTCAAACGAAGAAGCGTACTTGATGAAGAGGAAACTTGTCGAAAGAAATCAAAATTTTCGGGAAGATAGTCTTAAGTGCTGAGTTTGAATAATAAACGAGGATTTGAATAATAAACGATTGAAATCCAAAGAAAGATTAGTTGTGACCATTGTTCCAGGTATGGGTTAGTCTATCAAATGTGCAAGAGCAGAAATGAACATATACTTGTATGGAAATTAGGAGAAGGTTGAGAACTATTAAAAATGGCTGAAAAAGAAAAGGCACATTTCACTTGTCATTTATATCCTGAAGCAGGGAATTTGCTAAATTCCAGAGTTTGTCAACGCTGGGCTAGGTCAAGCTGATGAGTGATTTGTGTAATAATTTTACTGGATTGAATGTTCTTAGGGAAGATGTTTTGCAAATACGATTTCGAACATTACGTTTCCTAATAGAATTTTTCGTCACCATAGTCATATAAGAGTTTGGAGAAAGAGCAGAGTAGGGGTGGTAATATTTTGTTATGTGTGTGTGTATCGTATTGAAGTCTTATTGTTTGTTTAAGGGTGCGCTCGAGTTTTGGAATATATAAATCAGAGGTCTTGTAAACGTCGAAAAGGACATTTATTTGCGTTTATGGAAATAGCTGGACTGCGTCCTTAGGAAAAAGAGTTCTATCTGTAGGAACTTTCATTTTTGAGAAATGCTTCGGCACCTTTGTGCAAACACGAAATTCCCGTGTGTTACGCGAAGACATTAATTCTTCCTTACATGCGTGCGCGATCCTCATACCGCTCCTTTTGAGGATTGCAAGTGAGAGTCGCAAAAGCCGGGTTGAAAAACATTCCGAGGGCTCACTCCCTTTTTCGAATTTCCTCCGTGCTACCCTGCCCTCCCTTGCGTATTTCGCCTCTGCCGCTCACTCATCGATATAGCGCCGTAACCGTGGGCAGGGAATGCTGCACCGTCACTCAAAAGACTGGTCACCCTACACCTTACACCCTACACTCCTTTCTCATAAAGTTCAATCAAGAGCCTCAATTTTCGCTTCAGCAGCAATCCCTGCAACGTTTGATTTCATTGGCCTTTTTTACTAGTTTTTTGCAATGGTGTATTTGGCTGTGCTTTCCTGTCATGAAATAATTAAGTACCCAGAGTAGGCTCTCGTTGGCTTGCCAGTTTTTTCATGAGTTTTTTACATTATCATCTGTCATGTAGGCTCACCGAGATTAACGTTGTATCCAAATTTATCATGTGACTCATTTATATCTGTATTTGGCATAGTCTCTTATTGCGCTAGTCTGCAAGAGCTATGCGTAATCAGAGGAGTGAAATACTTGCATGTACCTACATTGGCAGAATTTCGTACGACTTTTATTTGCTGCACACTCCTTGCAGAGGCTCGGGTGGTATTGATACAAGTAGGTGCATGTCTTTCTCAAGTGGTTACTCTTTTTGTGTGAAATAAGGCAACGAAACCTTGAATCTAAAAGATCGTTAATTTGTCCCCCCTTACCCTTCTCTCCTTACTCATTGCCATCTGTGGTAGGGAAAGTCACAAATCCAGTTTATCATGTTTTCATTTCTTCCACTCCATTACAGATTATGTTTCAGTTTGAATGGGGTCGTTATCAAATGCTTTGTGAAAATCCAAAAAGGTAGGACCTACTCTTCTCTCTTTTTTTCTCATGATAGAGTGATTATTTATTTGGAAGAGTACCGTGATGATAAGTTACGGGAAAAGCCGCATAGAGAGGTGTTATTACGTTGTTGCGGAGGATTACGTAATGAATTTTCGATTCGATGGTTAATGTAATAACGGGTGATAAAGTGGGGGTGATATGATATAATTGAGGTAAAAGACGGAAGGTGAAACACCTGTTACAGGGAAAAAAAAATATGACATTTCTCTTACTTTTAATAACGCGCTCGTTCCCCTGTGTAACATTCTTACGGACGATGTGGTAGTTTACAAGGAAAATCAACTATCAGGCGTGATACTAAACAAATCTGTATGACTATAATACGCGAAGCAAAAAAATAATGTAAACATGAATACAAAAAGCAATATACACGCTTAATAAGCTCTTCCGAAATTAATCAAATGAAACGGAAACTAACCTAACCTACAAAAATCATTTAATAATCCCTAAAAGTATTAGATGTGGCCCTAAAAATAATAAATTATGAATAAAGAAAGCAGTTAACACACTTGTTAAGATACGCCATACTGCTATTTCTAAATTAATGATGAGAACTGAAAATGAAACTGAACTAATCAATTTTTCGGACGTGACTCGGTGAAATCAAGTCGTGATGATCGAATAACAGTTAGCATTAGTTCACCACTCTACATTTATTGAAATACTTGACCAGTTTCAACGTTTTCACATAATTATAAAAAAGTACGAAGTTACCATTCAATGACGTCTAACTTACACACCCGTGAGATGCAAATGGAGAGGGCGATTGGGGCAAGGGAAGGAAGCAGTTGGGACACATGGATAAGGCATCGGGCAAAGCGAAGGTCAACGAGCCATTCGTTGGAGTGAGGCTGAGGGGAAGGGGAGGACGGAGATTTGAAAGAGTGGTAATGTGCTTGAAGGAAGAATGCCATTCCTTAGTTTGTTTTTAAAAATTCTTGTGTAGTTAAAGCTTTCAGACTATTGCAAATACATTTGTTACAGATATGTGAAATTTCTGAGAGGAAACATTTCGTCCAGAATATGTTTACCTTAGCTGATTGTTTTATCCAATGGATTCAGGGGGATGGAGAAAATGAAAGATACCCTATCCCCTTCCCCTCCCTCCCACAGACCATCCCCCGCCCCGCTATCATCACGGGTGTACAAGTTAAACGCCACTGCATGTCAACGTTGCACTTTTGATAATTATATGAAAATATGTAAACCGGTAAAGTATTTCAATAAATAAACTTGAAATTTTTCCAATTGTTTTTTATCGTCCCATCAACTACATAAGTAGCTTTTCAATACGATCCAATGGGGCCAATACCTTGCAGGAAGTATGAAACACGCACTCAGCTGGGTCGCAGTTATCTTGTTTTCCCATGCCAAATCTTCTTTGAACTGTAATATAATCAATCGCCCTCTTCTCTGGGATCAATCTCAATTAGTCCCTTTTCGAAAATGGCAAGAACTTCATGTTTCTTTGATTCTTTTCCCTGGGGGTCTCTCGAACGGGGCTCGAAGTATTTCCCTGGCCCTGGATTGAGTTCCCCTTGGATTAAAGAGCCTACCGAACGCCCACCTATCGGGGAAGTGTCCTCCGCCTGGCGCGCCGCTTCGGCAGGGAGACGCGCGAACCGTTTGACAGCGCCGAGGGGGACATTACCCGCCTGATTTTCGACGGAATAGCGCCGGGAGGGGAGGGACATTACCCCCGAGGGAAACGCTGCGAGATCCGCGAAGAACCGTGTAGCGCAGTGGGGGACAGATGAACGCGATGGAACGACCCCGATCGGGATGCGGGATTAGTTCGCTTGGAAAACGCTGTTGGGCTATCAAGAAGTTGCACAACTGCACGGGAGAAATCACGAGTTTTATCTAAGTATTTATGCTCTAATGTTAGCGGTGGCACGATCGCTTTCATGTTAACAACCTTTACGTTAAAATTAAGTCAAAAAGTATTGTTCTATCGTTACCTACACTGACTAGGTGTGCGGAATATCCTCATTTAATTTCGCATCTCGTGGGAATGGGCTGTGAATACATGCATAAAAATGGTAATGGTTTATGGCCATTACCTCAAGATGGGCAGGAGGAGGTAAGTATAAGAAAACGGATAGGAGATAGCATGAAGAGAGGAGGGGAGTAAGTAGGGAGAGGGGTAGAAGAAAGTAGCACAAAGGGAGCCTCATGCCTTTTGAAGATCTTAGATGTTTTTTAGATATTTTAAATATTTTTAGTACCCTGCAAGCCACCGCTAAGGAGTGCTGCAAAATTAGTCTGGTGAATACATACCAGACTAATTTTGATTCGAATATGACTCTACTGAGTTCGGACAATGTAATTCTTATCGCTTATCTTCCATGGAAAAATGGCATCTGAAATCAACCTGTTCTACTTTTAATCTCTTTAATTATATTCACATGATCTCTCCTGCCGCGGTAAGATGGGCTTTATAATACATTTTCAACATCACTGCTAAAGAGACATCCTTCCAATTAATGCAAGAGATTCAATCTGTAATTTAACCTTCGCTCCGTGAGTGATTCCCAGCCTAACTCTTCTAATATTTTGAATGCACTTCTAGGTTAATCATAATAAGGTTTTACAAATCTTGTTCCTCTATGCTGCTCGCGATCAAATTCGACAATAAATTCAACTCAGTGAGGATCCCATTTATTCCAGCTGCATATTCTAAATGAGGCCTAACCAGCGAAAGATAACATATCTCCTTGACCTTTTCCCAGTACCCAGTAGTCTTCTAATAAATCCTAATTTTTTGTTAGCCTGTCCAAGTATTCCCCGTTAGTGGTTCACCCAGGGAAGGTTAACGCCCAAGTAAGGGTAACGCCCAAGTATTTAATTGAGTCTACATATTCCATTTTGGTGTTCCCGATAACGTAGAAATTGTGGAGGGCATTGCTCTTTTTCCAAAAATTCATCAAGATCACGCGATCCGTGCGTAGTGATGAGTTTTTAACGGGAATTGTTTATGTGGATGGCTGTGAGAATCTGGGAAATATGTGGTGTAAAAGTTGAGTCCTGCATCAGATATGGGGTTGTTTTTCTGTGGTGTGTAAGGTCGGGTGGAGCGGTGGATTGTATCTTGTAGGAGCTTTTCTGGGTAATTGCGTTTGTGAAGTGCATTGTAGATTGTGAAGGTATCTGTGGAGGCATTGCTAATCCGGTGTCCGTGGATAGAGAGAAAGATTTGGGAATCGAGCGTTTGGTATGAGTAGGGTGGCAGCTTTTAATACACTTATTTCTGATGGCTAGTGGGTTTGCAAAGTAGAATCGACAGCTTCAGTGGATTAAAGGACACAAAAGGGGTCCGAACCAGCGAAAATTGGGACTAGCCTTGGACGGCGTGGAAGACCGAAATTATGTACCGTATTACTATTATTTTTGGTGATATACCGGTTAAGGTGGGTTTGGATGTGAACATGTTACCAAAAATGTTTCTCCGAGCAAAATGCAACCCAACATCCTTCTCTACAACAAATACCTCTTCATCTCCGTATCCTTCTTCCCTTAATTCCAACCAATATCCCTGTCCTATTCCTTCTACGTCCTCGTTTTCCCAAAATTCTTCCCTCTTTGCTCAACATTCCATCGTCAATCCCAACGCTTTTCATCCATTTTTTCTTCTGCCTCCTTATGTTTTCTCCCTACAGTTTCATCTCCATGACTCGCTAAGATGGTAGAATAGCGAGGATTATATATATATACATATATATATATATATATATATATGTATGTATATATATATGTATATATATGTATATATATATATATATATATATATATATATATATATGTATACACACACACAAAAGCATATTTGCATTATTCAAACACGAAAACCCGCCATTTGGCGAACGAATATTCATTCACATGGAAATAGATGTGAATAAAAGGGATAGGAATACATATAAAGGACGAACACAGGAAAGATGGGGAAGGTGGAATTGAGCAGATCACAAGTGTAAAAATATTTCCTTACGGGGACTTGAACCACTGATCTTTCGACTTGCTGGGTATATATATATATATATATATATATATATATATATATATATATATATATATATATATATATATATATATATATATATATATATAATAATGCAACCAGCCATACGGCGAACAAATATCCATTCTCTTTATTCATCCATAATTCATTGTCCTTTGTACTCAGTTTCGGCTGCCTTTCCCTTTCTTAGGATCGAAACTAACAATGTGCTAAGGAATCTTCCGGCCAAATGTCTCCCTCATAACTGCTACGAATTAATAAATAAAGTATCTTCCTTCAGTAATTTTGCGGACCCTTTACGTAGCTATGGGGGGATGTAGTCAATCTCCATGGCCTTCATTGTTTTCTGTTCCTTCAATGCCCTTCTGTCTCGCAATTAAGTATGCTTGGTCCGAAGCTATCCTGCTTACGTCACACGCCCATTCTATGTCTAAACTTAATTGCCTAATTTCCTTGCCATCTTGATCTTCGATATAATATTTCCAACTCTCCTAATTTTTTTGGGTCAGTTAATATTTTTGCCGTCTTATCTTTGATAGTGTGAGTGGATGCTCCCTCCTGACTTCCTTATAGGCCTTTCACCTCCCCGCGCCGTACACACATTTCACCTGTCCTCTTTAGGCTCTCCATGCTCTCCCACTTCGCCCTCTACCGCACTCCCTTCGTCCTATAGTGTCCCGCCTCAGTTAATTATTTTTCTCCTTGTACTTCCTTCTTCCTCATTCTGCGAGAATTCTTTTCTTTACATTCTTACATTTTCTTCTCTTTTCTGGCTTCTTCATCATCTCACTTTAGACCTTGCCATTTTCTTATTTACTATTAACTTAGTTTCCTTTGCGGCTTTTAAGTATCCATTTTTTAGAATGTTCCCATATTTTTCCTAATTCACCCTTTTCCCTGTTCTCATTCCAGAAGTTTCCGCATAATTCTGGTATTACTTCCTTTATGTTCCAATGTAGCCTTTTATGAATCCGTCTTCCCATGTATATAGCTTTTAATTATAATTTGAATCCGCGTCACTCCCCAGGAAACTGTGCAAGTTAATTACGCTACTCCTAAATAAATGCTTAACCATAATACAGTCTTAACTAAAATCTCTCCGGTTTTCCAGGCATTTTTCACGCATACCATTGTCTGTTGTGATGTCTGAACCATAAGTTCGTTATGAATAAGTCCTGTTTCTTGCAGGATTCTATTGCTTTCTCCCCGCAGAACTCTATTATCAGTCCTTGCCAGTAAACCGTGACCCCTTATCTCAATCAAATCTCTCTCTTCGCCCTCCGCCGCGTTCGAAACCCCCGTCACTATGAAGTGTTTCCTTTAAGGTGTCCCCGCGGTTATTTCCTCTATCTGAGCCTACACTCTGTCTAGTTCTCCCTTCATATAGTTACTTGTTTCATTATAATGAAAGAGAAACAGCGTGCCCTTCATTATTTTATCAATTTATGTCAATTTATGAAATGAGTAATACTACACAATTCTCCTAGGAATGCGTTCCTGGTTATCCATTTATGATATGTACCCGTGAACGCAATCTTTGTCATTGGGGGTCTGCGTTTTTCGCTCATTATTTTTCCGTAACTTATGGCATAATAGAAATTTAATGACCACTATATTAAATTTATATTAATTTAATTGACCTCGATCGCTTAATGCTTAACATGGGCTAATTGCCACTACACACAGATAGAAGAGAAATCTCTTGGGTTAAAAATTTCATGGAAGGTCGAACACAAAGGGTCAAATTAGGAGAAGTGTATTCTGAAAAAACAAGGGTAACATCGGGAGTCCCACAAGGAAGCGTACTTGGCCCGCTCTTGTTTTTAATCTATATAAATTATCTCGCAGTTAATACTAATTCTCAGGTAAGACTTTTTGCAGACGACTGTATTATATACAGGAAAGTCGAAAATGACAGAGACTGCGACATACTTCAAAAAAACATTAATAAAATGGCGGATTGGGTGACAAATAATGGGATGGATATTAATGTTAGCAAATGCAAATCCATCACTTTTAGTAACAAGGTAAATGGAAACAATAGGGAATATAAATTCTCAGAAAATGTCATTTATTGAAGTGATACTTGCAAATACTTAGGTGCATATTTAACTAAGAATTTAGGGTGGGGGCTAAATGTGGAGTACATTTTTAAGAAAGCTTTCAAAACTCTTCATTTGGTGATGCGAAACCTCCAAGGGAACATTAAAGCAACTAAGGAGAGGGCATATCAGGCCATGGTAAGACCAATTTTAGAGTACGCATCTCTAGTACCCTCATGAAGAAGGACAAATCAAAAAACTGGAAAAGGTACAAAGAAAGGCTGCCCGATATGTACTGGGGAAGCATAGGAGGATGGAAAGTGTGTCTGACATGATAGAAACGCTGGGCTGGGAACCTCTACAAGCTAGAAGGAAAGTAAGCAGACTTTGTGGAATGTTCCGCATTCTGAAGGGAGAGAAAGCTTGGGCAGATCTTAGGAAAGAGGCGGGGAACCCAAATTTTATAGGGAGAAATGACCACAAATTTAAGGTAAAATGCCAGGCACAAAGAACGAATAAAAAAAATTTTCTTTTCTAAATAAAACAATTGTTGATTGGAACACCTTACCTGCAAAAATATTCGAGCCCTTTCCTAACAGAGTGCATACTTTTAAGAAAATATGTAAGGTATTTATGTAATAATTTGATTGGTGTGTGGTGTATTGTATTATATGTAATAGCTTAATTTTTTTAATTCATCTCTTTTTTCATGCTGATTGATTGATGTAAATGAGATGGGGATTCTCTTGTTTTGTTAAAGAGATTCATGTTTGGAAGTTTCCTTTAAGTGTACTTTTGTTTTACTGACTGATTTTATCCATCATATTTTGTGATTACTTGGGACTTGTGTGCCACCTGACACTGTCTATCAGCACATGTGTATTTTTAATATTAATAATAATTCTAATAATAAACTATTAGTAAATAATATAATATTGAATTTAATTTCAATACTATTACATTTATCTATCAAAGGAAGACTTATGACCCTATAACACCTCCCTAATATACGTACGTCAATAAAACATTATTTTCACATAAAGGGAACTAGAACCGTTTTTATCATCCCCATTTATTTGCGCTCAGGGAAACATAAATATACAGTTGTGAACATGATAATATCATTTATTCTATGCACATGCTGATTGGAGCATACGCAAGCCAGTTTGGAGTACGAATCCTGATTAAATTTTATGGAAATTCCAGTTTACTCCCGTATGTTCCTTTCCTCTGGAGAAAGTGGCAAAAACTGGGAGGGATACCGGGAAGAATCTATAATAATATATTTCTTTGGTTAAATCAAATCTGGAATCCGTATTTTCCGAAGTGGGTTCCAGAATTGTCGATCTCAAAAATCTCCCTCCACTGGAAAATTCCACTCCACTGGAAAGCATCCAAAATTTCGAAATTAGTTTTCACTGTGACAGCCTGAATGTTTATTATCCATGGTAAAATATTTTAACTTTATGATTTCTGGATCTGAACCCGTGCAATCCATATATAATGCTACCTGAGTTAGATCCACCCTGGACTAGTATTTCATTAACATTATTAGATACAGCCAACCGGATGAGGTAGCTTTTCAATTGACGCACATACTAACGAACAAAAAATTTCGATATCTCGCCTAATACCTGGTTTGTATAAAAATTATCGGGTAAAGTTTCGGAAAAACAGATTTATTCAGATGTAATGCCTCGAAATTCTTCTTTAAAGTACCTCCCTCAAGTGTCAACACAATTTTGCCGCCGGTTTTTCCACGGCTCGAAGGCTCCTTGATGGGCGGATTGTAGAAGATTCTTAAGGGTACGCGTGCAAGCTTATTTGACGGCACTTGCGGTCCCTTTAAGAGAGAATTTCAATCTTGGAAATAAGAAATAGTCTGCAAATGCCAACCGGGAGTGTAAGGGGGACCGGAAATCGTCGCGATGCTGTTTCAGAAGGTCTCCGCAAACAGAAACTCGACTCTGCTCTTTTGGTCGTTCGTCCAAAGACCTTTGGGACGAGTCTAGCGCAGATCTTTCGCATCGCCAAATTTTCAGTGATAATGGTGTGTGCACTGTCATTTTATCAATGCCAATGCGATCTGCGATTATACACACACTTAACCGATGGTCTGAATTCAGCACTTAACGCACACGCCAAGAAAAATGGTTACTGACACTTTTATGCAAGCCTTGTATGAGAGAAAAGGTCTTTATATTTATTCTTCATATGTTCATGAATTGGTGGTAATCGATTGGATAGAAAACTGGAATTCTGACCGAATAAACCCGGTTCAAGTGCCGGTACTTTTGATACAAACATTGTATGTCGCAAAGTGACACCCTACACTATAACAAGCCAATCTTCAATTGCGCATTCATTCCTTGAATTTCATCCAACTTGACGATTCTTTTCCTCCCTCAGCATCGCTGGGCTAACCTTCTTTCCTTTGCTACAGTCTCCATCATTAAATCGTAAACAAAATTTTCTGCATCCGTCGTTCCTGCCTCATTTTATTTAGTCAAGATATTATATGTTTGGACAAAATTTTCTGTTCTCTGGCAGGAATCTATGAGAGAATTGAGGAAGTGTTTTTCAATGGAATTCCCGATTATTGCACTCACGATCCTCGGCTCACTTTTCCAACTCCAGTTACATTTGGCCTGCGTCAATCATATCGTTCTATTGAGGTGGAATCGAGTCAACGAGAAAGTTATGCAAATGAAGAAAGAGCACCTAACTCTTCATACGCCAGAACTCCTATAATTTCCTTGTATAATATTACTCTTCACTTGAAACAGTTAATTATACCCAACAACCGTTCACTTTTTTATGTTTGCGTGAATATATCCTCAAAAAACTTGCAGAGATATTTTTTGAACTCATAGTTCAAGGAAATTACGAGGAAATTCCAGAAAGTAACTTACTTTTTGAAATAAAATATAAACCTAAGGACAAAGTTTCATTTTATATATTTGAAAGCCACATTCTTAAACTATTTTTTCATATAATCGCTATTCAAATTGAAGCATTTATCTTAACAATACACAAGCTTTTCAATTCCTTCTCTGACGGAATCTACCACCTTAAACTTTAACTACTTGTTTACAACAGCATGCAATTAAGCGCCACCCTCAAAGCGCTATGTTGCAAGTTACGTCTAGCAAAAGATCCGTAATTGTAAATCGGCGATTTTTACGATTTTTTTGTTTCATCTTTCACCAGGCTAAGCTGATCACTTCCGCGCTCGTCGTGAAAATTGGTACGGTCATTTTAAAACTGAATTCACCATTGCCTCACTCCGCCTTCGCCCATTAATCCGTTTCAGAACACTTCACAAAGTTGTCTATGAATTTCAATTGGCTTGTGGTTTTTTGCCAGAAGAAACCTACTCACAGATCGTACTTCATAACTCGCGGGGTTTTCTGTTGCAGCGAAAATTTTAACAGTTCTCAGTGAGTAAAGTAGAAGAACCACAATCTGCACACTACCACAGCAGAATTATTACTTGACTGCAGTGACATTTAGACACCAAGGTAGGGGCTCTAGCCCCACCCACCGCCACGCTAAATCGAAATGTAAGTTACTTTATGGACTGCCCTCGTATATATTTTTTTAATTGGATTTCGAAATACGAGAATTTAATAATCATCCCCGTAATGCCTCGTGGACTAGAAACGATCATGAATAATAGCGCTGATTGACGACCGTAAGTGTACTTGTACCATTTGAATGCATTAGGCTCCAGTGAACCTCTGGTACTCGATCTGTCGCTTTTATAGACGTTCTCCACGTAAGACGAAAGCGCGAACCAGGGCACCGCATATCACCGGAATTTCCGGAATCGTAACGGCGCGAGCGAGAATCATCACACTTATACCTTCATCCTATAAACTATCGCTGATATACCTCCGGGCTTGCAGTTATGTAACGATTGCGCGCCGACGCCGACCAGTTTGTATTAGAAACGGTGAAATTTTGAGTTCAGCGTCCTACTTCCATGTTAAACTGCATGCTATCTGTGATTGATTCCAAGCCGTGAAGCTGCCGCGCCGAGAGATTATTTGAGAAGTGGAGGAATTAATACCATGGCGGGCTGCCGCTATGCTCGAGCACCCAAAAATAGGGGAATTTAGAAATTTCTAAGCGCCCTAAGCTAATTTATGTGCCAGGAAACGAAACGAGCCAAAAGTCGAACGAACTGGTAGATGTATCCCTGTTAGTATTATACGTTACACAAGATTTGTACAAAAAAAGATAAGGCTGGTGGAAAACGCGGGAATGACTCGAAGGGGCGCTGGGGTAATTTGGTAGAGGTAGGAATTCGGTCGAGAGAAATAGACTCTAAACAAAGCCTAAGAGAAAGCCGAAACCTCAAACTATATTAAATGCGAGTGTCCCTTCGCGTGCTTTCTATGTATATTTTTGTTTTTTATATATTGATATAGAAACACTCACGAAAGCAATATAATACTTTGACGGCTCAGTCCAAGTGCTATATAGCTCTCGCGAGTGCTTCTACATAGTCTGTATTTATACGTTAAGCATTTTCATTAAAAAAACCAAAAACACAGTAATCAATCCCAAAGTCGGTTTGGCAGGTGATGACAGAGTTCGCCTAATACTAAGCCCGATTGCATGTGGAATTCACACATTAGCAGGGTGGGGGAGCCAGTTCCTTTCCCTGTTCCGATTATGGTTTTTCTGTTAAGATCTGATACCCGAAAAATCATATAAACATTATATATATAAAAACATACATTATATATATATATATATATATATATATATATATATATATATGTGCATGTGTGTGTATATATATGCATATATAAATATATATAATATATATTATATATAATGTATAACACTTAGCACTAGTGGACACAGACAAAAACACAGAAACACACAAAAAAGAGACTCACTATTTTTCGAATTTTTGGTGGTGAGTTCTGTCCCTCTCTTCCTTGATAAAGGTGGCAACGACCACCGAAAATTCGAAAAATAGTGAGTCTCTTTTTTGTGTCTTTCTTTGTCTTTGTCTGTGTCCACTAGTGCTAAGTGTTATACATTATTATTCACGTCCGTGAGACTTTCAAAAAGTGTTATATATATTATATATATGTATATATATATATAATATGGAATTTATAGTTCGTATATATAAAGTAACTAAATATTAACCAAAAGATAATTCTAGATGCTACATATGTGGTGTGTAATCACCCTCTGCTGCAAAATCTAGCGGTGGCTTGCTTGCCGGATACCATAGATAAATGAAAGAATGTAGGTTTGTGGCTAGTTTCTCTAGAAAAAAATTCATTCACAATAATCAATTTTTTTAAGCTTTATTATTGCGGTTAATGCGTAGGCCTTTTCCATGGTAGTGAGATTTGCGGGTAGAACTGCGTTTACTGCATTCTTGTCTGGTTTCCTCCAACGCGCATAGATATCGCAATGCGTCCATCTAACGCATTTATGTCTTCTTTCAGCCTGGTCGGACAAACAGACCGTGACTCGGTTGCGTGCAGCCAGGCAAGGCGTACTTTGTCTAAATTAGTCTGGGAAAATCTGGTCCCTAGAGTTTTTGAAGTTTGCCTAGCCTGTTCTTGGGATCGAACGTTAAAATATTAAGCCCTGTCATGGCTACTGGCAAGCCACAGCGTTCGAGTGCCTCTCTACCTATTGATTATCTCTTCGCTCCTTTTTCTTGCTCAACGTTGCCTAACTATTCGTGTTTCTAGTTGGCTTGCCGCAACCGTAAATAGTTTTCTAAACCTTCCTTTAATTCTATTAAACTAGACTATATGCACTTTACTCCACCAATTTGATTTCATTTACATAAGAGTACACATGTCACGGAGTTATATATAACGCGGAAAAATTGTTTGTATTCAAATAATATTGGTCAAAGAGTTTCTCAGATGTTTTGAATCATTCTCCCTCTTTATGTGAGATTCCCAAGAGCAATAATATAATGAAAAATAATCGCGAAAGCCGGAGAGACATCCTTCACGAGAAAAAATTAGAAATTGATCCATCCCATTCCAAAGGAAAAATGAACACCTAATATGATACCTTGGCGTTGGCGTGAATAATGCTCATTGAACTAATGTTGTTCATTCGAAAAGATTGTTTGCCTTCTCGTGACATAGTTTTATCAACAACGGTTGGAATTAAAAAGTTTTTAATCATGTTCTCCTTTTTATAGTATTCATTGAAGCAATGCAAATATTTCAGAGTGTAAAAATTATTCGCCTTGACTGGGATTGAAACATTGAAACATATACCTTCGAAACAGTGTCTTCCCTCTTTCTCCATGAAATATTTAAATCAGCGAAGAAATTTGTTAGAACTGACTATTTCTTCAGTGAACCTGCTCCATTTCAGTTTTAAAACTCCATAATTCTAATTGACGGATGCTCACCCGGCTGTATGGCACGAGCGCAAATCAGATTTGAATAACAGAGAAGGGAAACGATCTCATTCGTGTAAGGAAATCGGGGGCGCTGAATGCGAGTGAATGAGAAAGGAAAGTAATGAAGAGGATTATGGAGGATTAAGAGTGGCAGAAATATGTCAAGAGGGAAATAAATACCTGAATACAACAACTTCAGAGTGCAAAAATCATTTGCCTTGACCGGGATTCGAACGCGGATCCCTTGATGCCCGGCTGAGTGCTTTAGCCAGTTAAGTTATCGATGCATTCTCTTACACTCTGAAAGTTTGGCGGCTATCAAGGCCTTAAACTCAGAAACGGCTGGACATCGAGAGATCGGAGTTCGAATCCCGGTCAAGGCGAAGGTTATTTATACTCTGAAATTTTTGCATTGAAATTCATATTAGTGGATGACTCCATTATATGATACTGTTACGGTATCTTCCGCAGTTCCTTGGAACTCACGTGAACTTACCGCGCCGATTTCTTACAATGATTTGCTTTACTAACTTTATCCTATTGAGTGACAATTATCGCAACTCTTGACTTCATACCATGATGATGTTAAATATTATTGCCCAATGTAGAACTCTGTGCCAAAAACTTTCGAAAAACGGAGATTATTCATTAAAATAGCCGTTTCAATTTGATTCGTCTGGCCCTAAAACTTTTAGTTCTCCCATGAGAAGTATAAGAAAGCATTAATATACCCTTAGCTGTTGCGATGAGGAGCTAAGGTAGCGGAAATAAAGGCCTACCGTAATCGAGCACAAGGAAAAGTGAATATTTCACTATCACTATATATGCATAGAGAAGATTATATGAATGAGTAATCGTGAATTTGTTCAATCATCCTGACTGTTTTTTACATTTAATCGAAGAAATTTGTGTACTTACCTTCAAACAGAGAAGAAGAATCACTCAACAAAAGCGCTCTATCCTTTAGTTATATGTTTTCGCAACGAAATTTGCGGTATCATGACAAACGATACGTTGACCGCATAATTAAAGGTAAGGATTCTTGAAAGTTTCCTAGCGGAATTATTTTTTGTCAAAAATATATGCTCATTGGCATGAGTCATTCTCAAAATTGCTATGCCCTCCTTGATAACATTGAAGGGCATTGTTAGATAACCTTGACAATTAGGTGATAGTTTCCATTTGAATGCTATTTCTAGAAATATGAGAGTGGAGGATAAAGAAAATATAGGGTTTGTATTGGTCAAAAGGTTAGTGTTCCACCCGAAGGACGTCTTATTGCCCTTAATTTTTTTCTAAAAAACCCCGAAGCTGATCGGCCGATAAATACAGAAGTACGATGATCGCTGATGTCGGTACCACTTTGTAAACCGAATCCTGGGCCGATCCGCTTGTGCTATTAAGACGGTCAATCAAAGAAAACATATGTACTTCCCAAGTTTGATAAGTACCTTTTGAAAAGTTTGACCGTGTTACATATAGTAAAGCCTTGGCGTGCATTTTAAAGTTCACCCATTCTGTACAGTGACCTGTAAGAGTATTTCTCCATCCTGCTTAATTTGCCTACAATCCAGCGATGTGCTTCAAAAGTGCTAGGGTATTATGTATACGGCACCGCATACATTGAACCTACTCAGCATATGTTTTCTCAATATTTAATTCCAATTTCACCTCGACGCCAAGTTATTTGAGGAGGAAGGCAACGCTCATTCGAACACCTGCGACTGTATGAGTTAATGCAAAGTCGTTTCGGGTGTGATCTGTTTCTCGCTAGATCATAGGAGTAATGTGAGCAATTGCAATCACTTCTCTCGCCAAAGTTCCTGGTATGATTCTCGTAAGTGCTGGAAGATTTCTAACCGGTTGGAATGTTAGCGACGAGTGGGAACACCACGGCTCCGCCACGCCGTCTGCCGGGGCGGTAAGTTACGGTGTTTTTGTGTTTTCCCGGGAGAATTAGCCGGCGTCGAGTAATTTAATAAGACTGTTTCGTTAAAGGGCAATGAAATAAAAAGAGGCGTCAAACAGATTTCGATCAGAGATGGTAGGAATCGATGGCGGAAAAGAGGCTTTAACACTACATTGATGAAATATTATTTTCTTTAACCTGAAACTGGTGGTTTTTTGGCTAAAGCTCCTCCATTCAAATCTTTGACCAAGAAGTCCAATAGTATTTTTCACTACCCAACGGAAAATGAAAATTCGAGAAAAATGAACGAAACACTTTTGATCCAAGCAATCTTGTCTCGAAGAGCAATTCGTGATATTAGAGAGTAAATTTGTTCAAAAATTCTATTGCTTAGTTATGTGTCAGTGACTGTCCTCTAGTCTAAACCTTTATTTCTGCATTTAAAAACCTCGTCGTAGATCTACTTTTTGGAACTCTATAACGAAGTCGTCAAATGTAGAGGAGTCCAGGACTATCGAGGCGTGATCAGAATTTTCTAAAACATTTCAGATTAATGCGACATATTTATTACCATTTCTGTTTTATGTGACTGCAAGTACGTGATTTTTATGAAATCTAGGGTTTAAATTAAAACAGAAAACACATTGAAATTTTACTAACAAAAAAATTTTTTTTTCAAATTCTAAGAAACTGCGGAAGATACCGCGACAGTTACTTTCAATGGAGTCATCCGCTAAATGTGCATCACAATTAAACCACCTAGATGTGCATTAAAATGCAGCCTTAGTGTTTAAAGTTGACTTTAACTTTTTGGACTCCGTCGCGCACAACTACGAATGCCGGTGACATTTTATGCATGGTATTTAGTCACAGCATCTTGTTACTTTAAAGCCCCTTATGTCTCGGAGTGTCAGAGGTCACCTCGATAGCTTAATTGGAAAAAGCACTCTGCCGAACGTCAAGGGATCCGAGTTCGCATCCTGATTAAGGGGAATGATTTTTACACTTTGAAATGGTTTCGCTGTAATGACGATTTTTTCATTGATTAGGATGATCCCATTCCATGAAAGTCGCATTCGGCATTTGCCGTTACCAGGGAAAACGTTGGGATGACGGGGAGGGGGGGTTCTCTGAGAACACAGCTAGATGGATGCTTACGTTAATCACGCCCATGACACTGATTCCGAGATTGGGACACCGCGGTCCACTTTGAGCTCATTTTTTTATGATCCGGAAAGGAGGCACCGCTATCGGTGTCGCCCACGCGGGGTTATTCTCAAGCCTGCCTGTCGGTAAGCGAGCACTCGAGACGCGGTGCTCCAGCTAAAAGGGTTCCCCGACGCCTGCGGACTCACCCCGCTTGTCTACTCCCGAGGCGAACCCTTGGGGACGGAGGCTGTAGTAGCCGCTGCGATACTCACGCTCACTCCAGTGCAGGCAGTATTCTGATATGGTATTCCCCGGCGCCTCGTCCTTTCGTCCCGTGGGCGCCGCGTTGGTGTTTTCAGATGTCGCATCAAGACGGGGCCGACGTCTCGTCCGGAAGCTTCCCGGCAAAAGACTGCTAAGCGCGAACGGCTTGCCAGGACGTCTCTCCTCTTTCCCGCCTCCTCCCACCACTTTCCGGCAACGCCCCCTTCTCCCCTGCCCCCAAACCCCTCTTTCGGTTTCTCACTCGCCCAGCGTGACCGCATAGCTTAGCAACCTACCTCCCTCCCCCAGCCTTCTTTTCTTCTCTCCCCCACGCGCTTCACAACAACCCTTCCACTCCCCCTCGCTCCGGAGAAAGAGACCTTGCTCTCCCGGCGAGTAAGAGGAGACCCGTTACGTAGCGAAGGACAAGAATTGGTCGGCTCTGCGTGATATCAACAAAAAAAGAGTGTTTAGAGAATTTTGTCAGGAAATTATCATTTATAACTTCAGTCCCTCGATACATACTGAAATTTTGAATGGCCGGGTTCAAAGAGTAGTCATAAATGCAGTAGATGTTACTTCAAATGTTCCTCAGGGAAGTGTGATGAGGCCTCTTTTATTCCTACCTTACTTTGACGACAATCTCTTGTAAAATACGATTGTTCGCCGAAGATGCAGTGTTTTACAGACATATCCGTAATCCTGGTGACACAAGAACAATTCCCTCCTGAACGCCAACTGCATCGGGAGCACCAAATTGGACTGTGTAGACTTGATTAAATACTTAGGCGTTACCCTCAATCACGACCTCTCCTGGGTGAAAATCATACGGGGAATAAGTGAAAATGGATATGAATATTTTTTCAAAACTGAAAAGTATCCTATTTATTATAGTGCCCTGTAAGCAACCGTTAGAATGTATGGCAGGGGATGAATACAAGCCAGATTATTTTTGACTTGAATATGACCCTACCGCAGTCGGACAATGTTAATGTTGATCCCTTATCGTTCGTGGAAAAAATGGCATCTTAAATCTATCTGTTTTCAACTTAATCTCTCTAATTTTACTAGAATGATCTCTCCTACCGTGGTACGATGGGGGTAATAATTCATTTTCAACATCACTGCTAAAGAGAACTCCTTCCAATTAATGCAAGAGATTTAATCTGTAATTTAATCTTCTCTCCGTGGTTGATTCCCAGCCAAGCTGTTCTAATATTTTGGATACGCTACTAAGTATATCATAGCAACGGTTTACAAATTTAGCTCCTCAATGCTAAACGCTATCCAATTTGGCAATTAATCTAACTTCATAAGGATCCCATACACTTACCGCATATTCTAAATGAGGCCTAACTACCAAACGATATCATTTCTCTTTGACCGCTTCATTATATTTACCTAGTACTCTTATAAAAAATCCTAATCTTTTGTTAGCTTGTCTAAGTATTGATATTTTGAAGGCCATCATAACAGAAATCAGTAGATTTTGTCGAAAACCATTTGTTTCGGATCTTGAAGGAAGTCATTTGTGTTTGTCGAATCTCCGAATCCTCGAAGGTTTTTTGAGTTCTAGCAATAAGAAAAAGTCCCTTAGGGCAATATTAGGAGCCTAGGGTGGATGTGATAAAAGTTAAAAAAGTTAAAAGAAATCCTCCCTCAAAGGACACCTCCATTTCATCCAAATACCATCATAGAAAAGGCATTGAAGAAATGTTCCACGTTGCACCCGTGCCTTTAAGGACCTTTTGGATTTTGTACCACGGAGCCTTCGAGTCGTGGAAATACCGCTGGGAAAAGTGTGCCGACGCTCAAGGAATTTATTTTGTTGAATTTTGAGGCATGGTAGCAATATCTGAAATAAATCAAGTGTCCGAAACTTCTAGCAATGCTTCTAATCCAAACAATGCACTCCTACCAGGAGGGGAGGTGAGCTAAGGAAGGGATTTTTGAAGTGGGAAGAGTGAAAGGGGGGGCAAGAATCTTAAAACATGCTTGCTGCCTTTTCTCCTTCCCTCCTTAAATTCACACCATAACCCACCTCCCCTCCTGATAAGAGTATGTATGTATGCATATTATATATATATATAAATATATATACAATATACACATACAGTAAACATATATATATACAATATACATACATATATATATATATATATATATATATATATATATATATATATATATATATATATATATATATATATTTTTTTTTTTTTTTTCCCTCGGCCGTACATGAGATTGTTTACCTGATATTTGGCAATGCGTCGAATCTGGTAGTATTATAAGAAATATTTCTTTAAAAACCCAGTTTAATTATCACTCTCATTCCACATCTTTGATTACCGGTCACCCTGTTGTGGCGATTGATTGTGCCGTGATTGCTTCTGAAAAGGAGTTAATAGTTGTAAAACCCAGCGTGATGACATTTTGTAACATGTGCAGATCTTAGTGAATAATTTTCCACACTCACTGCCGCAGCTAATACCAGTCTGATCCATGATCATTTGGATGGTTGCTTTTCGGTCTAACTCGTAACAATATACGGTCCTCCGCTTTCTTTTACGGCGGAATCGTCCTTGAGTCTTCCAGCCTTGAGTCCTCCAATTTTTGGGTCGTGCCTAAGGCGATTGTGGTGAGTTTGGAAATTCCTTTTTCATTTCACAACTGTGTCAATTGAAGAAGTATCATTTCCATAGACAGCAAGAATTTTGTCGTAGGTTTGCCGGGCAGTGTAACCTTTCAAATGAAGGGACTGCGAACACACTGCGAACCTCTACCTTCTCCATACAGCGAGTTACTTCCACCTAAGGCTTCCTGAAAGAAAACAAATAAATATTCATCGCTATAATGTACAAAATTATGTTCATAAGAATCAATGCAGAATACATTTTAATCAGATACCTCGCAGATATATAAATGGTCCGTACAATAGGTATCGTGACTGGTTCGCTGTAGCCTCGACGGAGCGGTGGATGGGGGTCCGACCGGTCGGCTCGGTAGAGGGGTCCCCCACCACTCAGGCGCACTTAGGGTCAGTCGCCTTCGGGGATGCATTGAGACAGGAGGTGGATTTTTGTGACGTGTGATTGTTTGTGGCGTCGTCACGCCAGCATAGAGCGCACCGTCGAGCAACGCTACGCCGTGAAGTTTTACATTTAACTCGGGAAATTCGCTTGAACTCATTAAACAGGCTTATGTGGATGATGTAGGAGGGTGGTCCGAAAAGTTTCCGACCTCAGAAAATTTCAGAAAAAATGTCTTTTATCTCTGTTAGGTCGGAAACTTTTCAGACCACCCATGTATTTAAGACAAAGTGTCAATGGAAAACCTCCAAAAAGGAGTTAATAGAATGTACCTAAGCATACATAGGGGTGTCGTTTGTACCGCTATTGTCACATAATTGACGTTTGCATGGATAGCCGTGTATACGGACGCGTCAAAGAAAAAAGAAACGTATCTGGCTACCGGTAGCTTTGGCCTTTTGTGGTAACATGGTTTTGCCGCAGAGAATATTTTCTGCAGCAGCACAGGCAGTTGATATCGGAAACGAGGAGAGATGTGAATCTGCCTCGACCGACTCCGCTCGAGAATATTAAGGGATTATTCTTTTGCTCCTTAACCAGTAAATTGTTACATTGAGTGTAATATTTTGCTTGAAATTTCAGGAATAATATCCAGCTGTTTAAAACACGTGGGTGGATGAAGTGACACTGGTAAGCAGCTCGTTGCCGAAGGAGTCGATGTAAAGTATATATTAGAAAATCGAACAGAAAAGAGGAAGGGAATGGGCATTTCAGATGTTAAGTAGAGGAGTGAAGTATAGGAAGATGTAAAGTGTGAGTACCATGAGTGGCCGAGGAATGGAGCCGTGTCGACTGGCGTTCGTAGAATTATTGCTAGGGAGAGTCAAGTGAAAACTTAGCTCCTTAATTACATTTTAGCCTTATTATTTCTTGATTACAAAAGAATTTGTTATATTATTTTGAAAGTTTACGATACTTCCGGAAAAGCTATGCCTTTTAATCATGCAAAGGCCACTGGTGCCAATACTTAGTGTGCCTGACCTGGTTAAGGAAGTCTCTTAGAGAATTAATGCTGCTCAAGAACTGCCTAGTTCTCCAATGTAAACTTGTTGGAGAGACAGAGAAAAATCACCAACTTTCAACCATTGATAAATTTCAATATTTCTCCTCGTAACTATTCAACAAACAAATGAGAGTGAGCGCTGTGGTGCATGTTACAAATTCAGTTGCCATATTCCAAAGTAACAGCGGGAGATGCCGGGTTCGAATCCCGGTCCAGGCGAATGATTTTTACACTCTGACATTGTTGCATTCAGCAGCCATGTTTACATTATTGCTGCACCATATTGTTGCTTTCTGGCATCATACTGCTAACCGAGGGACACTCATCAAACCATGGCTATCATCATTGCAAACTAACAGGACAACGGGACACCATTTTGAAATTTCAGCACACTTTCAGGAGATGTCACCTGATTCACCCCCGTGCGTATGTCCATGATGAATCCAAAACTGGTTGGCGGGTCCTCAGTTCCTTCCTTTTACGCCTGAAGCTTAGAACATTTCATTAAATCCAGAGTTGGACGTCGGAGAAAGATGGTGTTCTACTTTGGTTGTGAAGAACCCGTACATAGTGGCAACCACCCTGAAAATACGAGGTATATTCATAAAGTAAGGGCCGTTTGCTTATTTTTAAACGTTGGCGCTTTAGAACACAGTTTTACTCCTGCAGCGCCATCTACTGGTTCATTGAGAAGCTATAGCAGCATTTGTTTTGTTTCAGAAGTCGTTTGCTTGTCCGTGCATGCAAACAACAATGTCCGCGACAATCGTTCATCCCGCCAGCTGTGAAGTGCGTTGTTCTGTCATGCGATTCTTGTATGCAAAGGGATTGTTGGCTGCTGAAATTCATCGGGAGTTATGCTTAGTTTATGGACCTACAGTTATGAGTGAAGGAAAGGTTAGACAATGGTGTTGTGATATTAAAAATGGACGAACAAATGTCCATGACGAAGAGAAAAGTGGCAGGCCCAGTATTCTGATCGGTGAAATTGTTTCGCAAGTGGAACAAAAACTGCGATGTGATCGTCAATTGACGATTAATAGCCTGGCTGAACGATTTCCTCAACTTGGACGCACTGTCTACAATATTGTCACGGAAAACCTCGTATACCACAAATTGTGTGCAAGGTGAGTACCGAAAACCAGTAAGAAAATTCAAGATTTTCGTTGGGAATTCTTTGACCACCCACCGTACAGTCCTGACCTTGCACCCAGCGACTACTTCCTCTTCTTGCACTTGAAACAGTGGCTCGGAGGACAACGTTTCGAAACCGAAGGGGAACTCAAGAACGGCGCTGTCAATTGGTTCAACTCTCAGGCGGCGAGCTTATATGCAGAGGGGTTAAAGAAGTAGCGGTACGAAAAATGCTTAGAAGTGAACGGCGATTATGTAGAGAAGTCAAGTAGGTTTGTAGCTAACTAAAAGTGACAATAAAACTTGTTTCACATGAGTATATTTTTCCTGTGACCAAACGGCCCTTACTTTATGATCTTGTCTCGTACTTACATTTCATATTTGTCTCCTCAATGACATGCTTTATGACATGAAAATAACTTTCTATGGAAAAGTTGAAAGTATAGAAAAATTTTATGTAAGCTGATGTTTCATCCTGCTGAGCTTCATAGAGCGCCCATCATTGAGACGAATGTTCTTGTTTTTGTTCTGACCAAGATCCTCAAGTTCGTTGGGTACGTGGAGCAGAGGATATTGATTGATTTGAGTGGATCGGTGATAATCTTTGTTTGTGTTTTTTTTTCTAAAAAACAGAATTAGGATTTCACATCTGAATTATTTTTTACTGATTTTTCTATTCCTTTTTTATAAAGAAAAGTCAACATATATTGCCATAATGCTTAGGATGTCGTTTTTTTCAGAATTATAATCTGCCATAAATTCTTCCTATAATTGCCATTTCCTTGTTTCTGGCCTCTTTCTCTTCCTCGACAAGCAGCCCAATCGCCAGAATGCCTGCTCAATCTCTGCAACTAGATTATATGGATTGACGCTCGTTGCAGAGATGGATCATACAGAGAGATCACATAATCGACGGAATTAAATACTCTACACCAAGTATAGAGTGATACAAAAGGGTAGTTGCCCCTTGACGGAGAATGCCCCATGGCGAGAGCATTGCCCCACCGCTACCAGGATTAGTCAATGTTAATGGAGGTGCATTAAGATGCACAGTGCATTAATTAATTTACGGTGCATTTGGGCGAGTAGGCAATAAACTCTTTAAGTGTGGGAATTTTCTCGTGAAAGCACAAAAAGTGCCAATTCAGATTTTAAAATTTGGGAACTCAATTGTGTAAGTAATATGCAAATGTAAATTTCTATTTTTTATCTTTTAACGGAATTCCCAGATCAATTTTTGCGATGTATTATGGTGAATATACAATAAACTGTAAATGCGTAACGTTTTGCCCTAAA
Source organism: Hetaerina americana (assembly GCF_022747635.1). Classification (NCBI taxonomy): domain Eukaryota; kingdom Metazoa; phylum Arthropoda; class Insecta; order Odonata; family Calopterygidae; genus Hetaerina; species Hetaerina americana. The sequence continues at coordinate 1,141,738 of NW_027286148.1, forward strand.
AATGCGCATTGCACTTAGTTTAATTATTATATTTGGATAATCAGTCTGGTTAGTAATCTTTAACTCTAAAAGTTTTTTTCTCAGCTATTTACATAATGTGCAAATATGTGCTACTATAGTATATGAAAAATTCCCCGAGTGAAAATTTCTTTGTCTTAAAAATTTCATAGTCATAGCAAACACAAAAAATTAAATTAGAAAATTTTTAAATTTTGTAAATAATTGGTGAAAATACACTTAAACTCTTTAGTTTCTCTATTGCCTCTTTTCACGGAATTTCCAGGTCAATATTTACGACTTACTATGACGAATATATTATAAACTGTAAGAATGAAGAGATGGAGTTGGGGAAGACAGCTGTTTATGTGGACTTCAGCATTCTACTTTTTGTCTACTAATTGAAATCCTACCATCATATATGGATTGATTCAAACCTATTGCTAAGTGTAGCTCAGAATGAGAAAACTTTTTACATAGATCTATTTCGTCATTAAAAATTTTTCTGAAAAAGGTAGATTTTCCGACTCAAGGGAGAAGATTGCTTGAATTTTTCGGTTTTGATGAAGTTGAATAGCACCCACTGCATTGAAATAAGAGAGAACATTACTTTTTTGCGTTTGCATATGTAACTGTGTTGAATGGCAAATAACCAACCGAATAATGGAGAAGAACGCGTAAGAGTAATTTGGAATTAGAAACCACTCGGTGACAAGAGACTTGTCCTCAGGCTTCTCTTGGGGAAGTGGTAAACCGACGTTTGCTTTATTTGCGGTTATTTAGAAGGCTTCCGACAGCGCGGAGTGGAATTCAGCGCTAAAAAACTATTCCCTAAAAGTAACGAAAATGAACTCTGACAACAAACTTCGTACGTGCTGTACTTGCTGAAGAGGAGGTGGCGATCAGGTGAGGAGGGCAGGCATCATTAACGTTGATATGTAATGTCTGCACTGATGAAGCAATAAATTAAGCTAAGCTGATAAAGCTTAGCTTAGTTTATTGCCTCGTTGCTGAGCTTTAACAGAGCTTTCTTAGCTTCATTACTGCCCAACATACTCGGAAGGCATATTTTCAAGGCATTCGATCTAAAAGTTTCAGAGTACTCGATCTAAACTCGAAGACTTGGGTATTCGTCTTTCTTTTGCAATAAAGGACTGATTCCTAAGAAAAAACGTTTTGTGCAATTTGGGCGCATAATAACGATTATTTTATGATAAGGTGAAGAGGTAAGGCTGTGTATAAAAACAATCTTTGAAATTACTGTATTTGTCGACGATGCAAGTTATTGATAATTAACAGGAAGGATAACTACGGCCGTGTGAGTATTATGGGAAAGATCAACCCCAGCCGTACTCATAATGGTGGGCAAAGGATATGGTGACGAAACATTCGGGGTAAGAAAATAAAATAAGATTAAATGAACGAATGATGGTGGGCTAGGGCGACGCGTTAGAACAAACGATTAAACCAACATACGATTACAAAACACACTCTAGGTAAGATGTACTAGATAGCATTGACGTAATTTAAGGACAGACACGTAGACTGAATTTATTGACTTGAGCCGACTGCCGAACTGTCAATCGAATCTCCGAACCCGTGACTGGTTATGCACCGCTGCCAAACTGGATGTTTATCTTTCAACGGTGTCGAAATTTTTCATCGCTTTGATAAAGGTACTCTCTTATCACTTATCTCCCAAGTTTCTGCTTTTGACGAAAGCGGCTTTCGAATTACCTGGAGTTACGCAATCATCCTGAATGAAGGGTTGGGATGGCATTGTGGGGAGAACATAGGGCGACATCGTCAGTGGGAGGACATTCTAGAGGGGAAAAAAATAACTTGCACCAGTCGTGCGAAGAAGCATTAGAGGACTCTTATCAGCCGTGGGTGAGACGGACACTCGGGAGCCAAGGTAAGCTCTTCCTTTTTGGATTGCCTCATTTTTCACTCACTTATTGTGTTGGTCCCCCTTAGCCATTCTTCTCCGAGTGATCACGTCCGAACATTTTGTTTCGTCGCCTCACCTTTGAAACGGTAGCCTTTGAAACGTCGAAGCAGGAAAAGATCCAAACTCTCATTTAAAACCCCCAAGTTTGGTCGTAAAAGCAATTCTCTTGACTGAGTTTCGCATTGTTATACAACATTTTCATCTTTTCTGACTCATTGTGAATAACGGATGACGTACATTTGGTTTTATAAATGAAAATACTGACTCTGGGCATCCGCTCAAGTTTAAAATGGGGCTGCTGCAACTTCTACAATTTAATTCGTGATATTCGTTGGAGTAGGCGTGCGGAAACAAAAGAATGAGAACTGAATTCGATAAGGAATTACATATTTTTTTGCCATAGGAACCAAAGCATTATCAACACGTTGAATTTGGGGCTGGCTGGAACCGTGGCTGGCTGGCAGTGGTAAATTCTCTGATGCTTGCAGATTTTTCCAGCGGTGCTCCGCGCAAAATTAAGTATCTCGAGGAAATAGCTTAAGTAGTTCAGTGAACTGACCAAATATTTGCTTTTTATTCGTGCCGGTTACTCTTCTTTATTCCGAAGTTATCATTAATTTCGACACATCTTCAAGGCCTTGGGAGTCGCGACCAGGCACAAGAAACGGAACCGTACAAAGGTAATAAGTACATCTTCCTCTGGGTCTCGAAGAAACGCTAATGGGATTAGTGGCAACGTCAGTATCCGTTTGAAACTTTATAGATTTGATTGCCCACAACTCACCGTAATATACTTCGACTGGATGAAAAAACAGCTCCACGATTTCACAGTGCCTCTTGCCTCCTCGTGCCGCAGTGACTTGACTGAATTTGACGCATCCATTGAGTTTAGGATATCCATCTCTTCGGTGGCTGACGTTGGAACTCCTTCGCGATCACTGTCCCGTGGGGATAGTGATTGCGAAGCCTCTTATAGCCTCGCGATAGCCTCTTATCTGTACCAACATATGGGATGAGTTCTGTAAAAAACTAAGTTATTATCGCCAGGGATTCAAGCGGAAAGAATTTCTTCGGGGATGCTTAATGTTCTTAAGGTAGAAAATATGTATCCACTACTCATGTCTGGACTTGATTCTAGCTACAATAATATGTATTTTATCCATCTACATCTTTGACGTACTCCGATGTCACAACACGAAGACCTGTGGCTCGAAATATTAGGATAAGTCTTAAAGTTTGATGATATCGTTAAAAATTAAGTGTGTAAAATTATTCGTACATAACAACTTTAGAGAACAATTTTTGGGTGAGTTGGTTAGGGCAGGAGTAATCTCGATCGAGACTCTTTAAGAGAGAGCAAAGGATATTTCTGTGCTGGTCTTTTTTTCTCTTACTTCACCCCGGTGAAGTTCGCCGATATACGAGGTCTGTTCAAAAAGTATCGCGAATTTTGAATTTTCGCGGGTTACGTCTTTTGATTTTCGATTTTTTTGTGGCGTTTTGTTGGTACTTACGTCTTTCACTTATACCGAAAATTTCGGCCATTTTGATCGCTCAGTTAATTGTTGACAGCTGTTTTGCTTGGGCATGTTTTGGCTTGTCTTCGAGTTTTGCCTGTTCCAAAAAATAGATCAAAGAATCTGTATTGAATTTTGTGTGAAAAACGAAATTAAGTGCGCGGACGCATTCCGAATGTTGACTATAGCATTAACGAAGCTACTTTGGACCGAAGCAACGTTTATCGTCGGCACAAAATGTTCTCAGAGGGCCGAGAAGATGTGAACGAAGAAGAGCTTGCCGGACGCCCGAGCACATCAACAACAGACGCAAAAATTGATAAAGTGAAGAAAATAGTATTGGTCAATCGTCGAATAACCGCTACAGAAGTTTCTGAGGGCCTAAACATATCGATTGGTTCGTGCCATTCGATTTTTACCGATGATTTGGGCTTGGCACGGGTCGCCGCAAAATTCTTACCAAAATTTCTCAATTTCGACCAAAAACAGCAAGGCCTTAACATTGTTAATGGACTTGCGTTGGACTCTGTCCGTGACGACCCAAATTTTCTCCACAAGGTCATAAATGGTGACGAATCATGGGTTTATGGCTATGACGAGGAAACTCCCAATCATCCCAATTGAAGCTGCAGCACGAGCCAAAACCGCAAAAAGCGCGCCAAATTTGGTCGAGTGTGGAAGTTTTGCTAAGAGCTTTCTTCGATTGCATGGGCGTGGTGCATTATGAATTCTTGCCCGGGGGTATAACGGTAAATAAGGAATATTACCTGCAAGTTATGCGCAATTTGCGTGAAGCAATCCGCCACAAAAGCCCGGATTTGTGGAAGAACAAAAATTGGCTGTTGCACCATGACAACACCCCTGCATCGTTGCTTGTGCGCAAATTTTTGGCCAAAAACAACACACTAATGATGCCGCAGCCACCGTATTCCCCCGATCTGGCCCCCAGTGACTTTTCTTGTTCCCGGAACTGAGGAGGCCCATGAAAGTACGACGCTACGCTGCGATTGACGAGATTAAGACTGCATCGAAGAGGCCGAACAAGATCACCAAATATGATTTTTTGAAGTGCTTCGAGGATTGGAAAAACGTTGTCACAAGCGTATAATATTAAATGGGGATTACTTTAAAGGGAACAAAATAGATATTCATGAATAAATAAATCACTGAACAAAAGTCGCGATACATTTTGAACGGACCTCGTATTGTGAGGTCTTGATAATTCCCACGGTGTCTATAGTAAAATTGAGTGTCGTCCATAAACGTCACCCCCTCTGCTCTTTCTGTGCTGGATTCACTCTCCAACCTCATATGAGTGAGTACGCTGTCTGTCGGATGGGACGTTAAGCTGCGGAACCCTTGGCGCCTTTCGTAAAGAGTAGGCTAATGCCGAGACGCCGGGTTTCTCTCCACCCTTCATCCTTTCCTGTCCATCCGTAATGGCGCAAATGACCTCAGCTGTCGGTCGCCTCCCCTAAATACTACTACTACTACTCGAGTGTGTGGTTTTCAATTTTCCTCCAACTTATCATTACATCGTTCAAATAATATTGAATTTAAAATATCTGAGCAAATGTAAAAAATATGATATTTTATAGTAATAAATCTATAAATAGGACGAAACTGTTTTTAAAACAGCTAATATTTGTTACATAAACGTATTTCAAGCAAACGTTGGTGGTACGGGTGAACATCGATCAAATTTTACGTGCATTTTGAAAATTTGGACAAAAGTGGCTTCCTCGAAAAAAAATAATTCCTCTGCCTGTTAAAAATGGAAGAGAAGGAAGATTTAATTATACACCCAATTATACGTGAAATGATAAAACTTCACGGAGAAAGTATTAGAACAGGTAACCTTCGTCGTAATTTGTCGTGAATTTGAATAATCTCGATAAAAGCGGCCTTGTCAAAAAGAAAGAATTTTTCAGCTTGCTAAACCGCGAAGGGAAGGAAGACGTGAATAAGACACTAAAGTTTACGTTATAAGATGAAACTTTACGCTGAAATTGGTAGAACGGATGAACTTCGTTTAATACAGGTATAACGCGCGTTAAAAATCTGGACTAAAGAATCTTTGAGGAACAAAAAAAAATCATGTGAGCAAACCGTTAATAAGATGAAGTTGTCATTACTGCACCATAAGAGACGTTCTGTAATGCATCTTCAGCTGGGTCATGGTTGAGTAGGTAAACATCGTTCAAATTAAATTGAATTTGAAGTATATGAGCAAATGCAGCTTTGTAAAAAAATGATATTTTCTAGTTCTTAAACAGTTAATACTACAAAATTTTGATTAAATCAGCTTAATATTTCTCGCTTTTTTTCCACTAATTTTCGCGTAAAATGGGATCGTGTAAGGAATACTTTAGCTTTTAGAATCACAACATCGTCCTAATAATATGTAGTCACCAGAAAAGATCATATTTTTCTTTAAAGCCGCTTTGACTCAGATATTTAAAATTCTCATTAAATTAAACGATGTTCACCTGTTCAACTTTTATTTGCCAGAAGATGAATCGCATATTTCCTTGATGGTGTAGTAATAACAAATTCGTCTTATTAACACTTTCGTCCCCGAAAAATTCCATTCTTTTCACTTTTTTCCCTATTATTTGCTTCGCGTTAAATTTGAACGTCTTCTATTTTTTTATCTTCTATGTCCTTATCTTCTATATTCTGCGTCAAGTTGCATCATGTAACGTATATATATATATATATATATATATATATATATATATATATATATATATATATATATATATATATATATATATATATATATATATATATATTTGGTATATTATTCACAACTTCCTCTTCTTCACGGTTTTCATAGAAGAAAAATTCTTTTAATTTTGAAAAAGCCAATTTTTTCGAGTGTGTTAAAATTCACGACGATTATTGCGACGCTTACCTGTTCAACCAATTTTTGCGTTAAGTCGTATCATAAAACGACCTTTTAGTGGTTTTAATCACGTCGTCCTGTTAACAGAGTTTTATTAAGAAAATATCATATATTCCTTTTTTATTTTTCTTTCGTAGATCTCTGTGGAAAAAAAAGAATTTTACTAATGACTAAAACATGAATAGTACGAAGTTGCGATTTAAACACCATAATGTACGTTACATGATTTTTTTACGCATAAAAAGTAATTGGTGAACAGATAGAGCAGAACGTATTTCCATTTTTCTGAGAAACCCACGCAAATACGGCATTGTTTTAAAATGTAACTTCGTCATGGCTACTACTCGAACTGTGGGTTATAAATGGCACTGGTGTTTGATTGTGAACAATTTGAATAGGGTCTTAATAGGGCTTCTTTTGTGAAGGTTCCAGAACTGATTAGTTTGCAATTCAGTCCACAACAACATTACTGCTCCTATAATGGCTAATCGAGAGGAATCCACCCCTGATTACTTCTATATTTCCCAGGAACTAATGACTGGATTTTTGTAAGAGCTGATTTCCAGTGATCAACATGAGGACTCTCATTTCCTACTGCCAACTTTGATACTCTTTTACAGGTTGTGGACACTCCCATTCAAACTATCAAAAGTAGAATCCACGTCCATTAGGAATCATGCAGTGGCCGGGCTATCTCTACATCTAAATCTACATAATAACACCCTGATTATCTATCCATTCCTAAAACATCTGCAATAACAAAATAAACATGCATACTGTCAAGGGGAATGGGTTTTACACTCATTCTTACATTGTAATGCACATTTAGACTCCATTAAACGTTATTTTCGCTGCATCTCCCAAAGTTAGTAGTAGTATTTAGGGGAGGCGACCTACAGCTGAGGTCATTTGCGCCATAGGGGATGGACAGGAAAGGATGAAGGGTGGAGAGTAACCCGGCATCGGCATTAGCCTACTCTCTACGGAAGGCACCAAGGTAGCTTAACATTCCATCCAACGGACGGCATACTCACTCTAAGTACCCTCCACAAAGCACCTTGAGTAGGGATTGAGATACCACTGGAAAAAATATTTAACACCGCCGGGATTCGATCCCGGGCCCTATGGATGGGAAGCAGGTACGACAGCCACCGAACCATCTCGATCCCCCAATCCCCATTTTGAAACCAACCTAAACTGCTCAAATGACAAATGTTGTTAATGCAATTACCATGTTCACATGCACTAATGAGCAATCTTATTTGTTAATATAACAGGATATGTCAATTATCTCATTGCCAAGTTAACATTCACATTAGCTACTTATTAGAACTAACCAGACATTATAAAACTGGGCTTTAAAAGTTTAAAATTTCAGCATTATAACATGTTTGAAAGTGGTTTATAATTAATGTTCTGAATGCATTATCCAGGATGTCTCTGGTGAAACTTCAATTCATGTTTCAGGCTTATTCTGAATACATTTCCGTCCTTTAGAATGTTCCATCAACTGAGTCGAGTTTGAGATAAGTCAGCTACCCAATAAACTATTTGTTGTGAGCAACTAGGTTTGACTGGATTTTGGGAAACCAGAGATAGTCCAGAGAAAGATGCTGATCCCCTTACCCTGATATGTAAAATTGACAGGATGATACATAGCTTAGTTAGAGGTGAGATCTATCCTCATGCTGCAGACAAATGAAACATACATTCGTCCAGAATCAAAACCTACAAGACCCATGTATGTGACTATTTAGGGAAAACATCATTTTTTAGTGAATTAAGCAAACACACATGAAAATCTGAAGTTTGTTCCAAATACAGTATATTCAAGCCTCCTTAATAGAGCATGCTGAGGGTAACAGCATGATTTTGATAACCCATTCCCCTTATATTGCAAGCAATCAGTCATATTAGTGAGGAAGCGCATCTGTCAGCACCACCCGTGCAAGTTTTGTAGTGTTTCAGCAACTTTGAAGATTTTTAACCAAAATATGATGGCCAGATCTTCTGCTGATATTCACTTCCTCAGCAGCTTCAATAATTTTTTCCCAGTACTACAAAAATTCAATGAATTACCCAGACATGACCATCATCCATTGATGCAGATGGTCATTCAGTCAGGGGTTCTGTAAATGAGCATCATTCTTGACTCCTTATGAGGTCATTCGTAATACCAAGTTTCTCTTTGAGAGTCCCTCAAAAACATCGGTTTGTTGAACAATTAAAATATCTCTGAAAAACTATTACCAAGGTTGGAGCAAAATTTTTCATGCTTCCTTCAAGACCTATGATTGCTCAATTTTATGGTGTATTAAGTGCTACGGGTTGATGAAAATGTACCCAGTGCTTGAGTCAATTCATTATTATAAGGTTTATATTTGCACATGATATGACACTCAAATAAGGATATGTGAATTTTAGCACAGATGGGCACATCCACTTTCTAATGTGTATTAGGTAGTGTATTATTTGAGATGATAATTTCCCATTTTGTGACAAAGGTACATATTTTCCCTTGGTACCATATTTTTTTCACCCTTATTTAATGTGGTTGACAGAAAATGCATGACTTGTTTTGGGCTAGAGATTGTCATTTCTTTTCAATGTAATACTCCCTCCCATGTTCCCCTTGTTGAACAGCAGTGAAGGCGCAGTCCCCTCTTGGCACTCCAACAAGCAACCCTTCCCCTGTACTCAGCAGTGGATTACCAGTAAACTCTCCAGGATGGAGCGTTGGGCTGGTCGAGTGGCCGTGGTGACAGGGGCCAGCGCAGGCATTGGTGCCTCCATAGTGACAGCATTGGTGGACCATGGTATGATTGTAATTGGACTGGCCAGGAGGGTTGAACTCGTGAAGGTAGGCTGGGGTGAAGCAAATGCCGCTGAAGATGTGTGACAAACTAATTCTATAAAATGACACTGGAATCAGAAAAGCAATGTCAACTAATAATGGTTGTAGGTGTCCAAAAGAATAAGTAACATTGCTTAGCCTGAGTTTACCACTCCATCACTGCAAGTGTATACTGTGTGCACCAAAGGACAAAATCATCGATAGTGGCCTTCAGTTCCTCTCAATCTCTCTCGATGCTGATTTGTTTTGAAAAAAAAGAAACTATCTGCTAGGATGCAGAACTCAGGTCATAGGCTTGCACTGTTTCTCATATAATAATTATGTTTAAAGATGATTGAATGAAAGGTAAACAAAGATGAATTTTTAGATAAAAAAGTGGTGAAGAAGAGGTAATACTTGATTTAAGAATGGTAGGTGGTTTATTTGATAGAATATGCAACTATTGAAATATTGTTTAATACTGAAATTAAGTACATTAACTGATTGTGATGAAGACTGGTTAGTAACAATTTTCCACAAGATAAGTGTTATTGTATGACTGGGTTTTGATGTATAACATCATTTTCAGGTAACAAAATGAAGACAGCACTTGTTGCAGAAAAATATAATACAAAGATATTTATTTTTTAGAAATACCAATTTTGAGTAGTATTTGGGAAAAATTAAATGTTCAAATGTGAAAGAGAGTATCAAAGTAAAATTTTATTCCATTTATTGTTCTTTGAGCCGAATCATTTATTTTTCTTTGTCTACTAATAATGAAAAATTGAAAACCATTGCTTGAGGTTGCATTAAGCATACAAAAATAAACAGCAACGTAGTTTGACCGGAAAATGCTTTTTTCAAACATTTAAACATTCAAATCTTTGTCAAAATGAAATTTTTAGAAAATTTATTTCACAAAAAATGCATTAAAATTTTCATTTTTAAATTAGCTAATGATTGAGAATACTTGACCTCGCATGGGATACCATTTGGAACCCCCAACAGCCATGAAGTATTTTTGTTATGCATGTATCCTGTGTTGAGGAACATGAACAATCAGAAGATATTCTGAGGGCAACAATTCTGTCCTGACAGTGAAAATATGTAACGGATTTGTTTTTATTTTGTACTTGAGTATTTAGTGGTACCATTGAGTAAGTTCTATGCGCAAGTAATAATACAGAACTTGGAAAAAAATTATTTTATTCTACATTTAATATCAAACTGGATTACTTCCTTATGATATGCTAAACATTGATTTAATTTTTTAATAATTAAAGCAGCATTGTTCATGACTGAAGCACCAGTTGAATCTCAGGGCTAAGTTTCCCTGTTTTAGCATGATATTCAAAACAAGAGTAATTGAAATGATGGATCATAGGACATGAGACACAGTATTTGAAGAGGTAACAATTTTATCTCGTTCATAAATTTGTATAGGATCACATTAACTTTATTGAATGCAGCAAGGCGAGTTTACCTGATCAAATTATTGGCCAGTGCAACCCCAAAGTATTTGGGCAGGGACTTAGTAAAACTGACACACCAGTTCTCAAGAGATCATAGAAATCAATCCAAATATTTTAACTTTATTTGAACACGCATGGTATGCCATCCAGAACTCCCTTTAAGAGATTTAGCCAGCGGCATGAGTTATAGAATGGAAGTTAATGATTCCAAGTCATAGATTACCAAGATGTATTGACATAGATTTGCTAAAGCTCAGTACAAAAATGTTTGCTGCCCAAGAACTGATGAAAATATATAATTTTAACGTTCTTTTATAATAATGGCTTTAACTTGTTCAAAGAGTAGTGGCTGTAGATCTTTAGACCTTTTGAGCTACTAATGTACTGACAGAGTTTTACGAGATCAAAAATGTACAAAGACAAATAAAGGGGTCAGATTGCTGAGGATCATTGTTTTTATATCATTCCTTTTTCTTACCTTGGATAGCCATAATTTCATTCCATACTTCTTTTTTTAAACGATTTAGTCTTACCTAAATATTGTAATAGAAATACTATAATCATTTTCAGAATTTTCTATTACAAAGTGAAAATTACACACGTGAAACTATAAACAAAAATTATTTTTTAAGACAAAAGGTAATACAAAAGCTGACAAACCCTTATTCACGAATGAGCTAAAATACAGTATATTAATGGATAATGTAAGTGATTTAAATAGGACTGTGTACATAGAAGGCGTGGTAATTAAATAACTGGCCTAGAGCTGCTACTGGCAAACAGCAAGCATGTCACAGCAGGTTTGAACATGTCTGTGTATGTTGATGTTTCCCCCACCCTAAGCTCAATGGGCACAGTTGTACATCTTTCAGTGTTGCTGTGGCATTCAGCCCATCTTTGCGCTTTCATCTGGTGGAACAGATTCAGATTTGGAAATGAATATTTATCATGCACGCAAGTTTTTGAGTGCTTGAAAGTTTGAAGGAGGGACATCAAATGACTGAATGTGCTCTGTGCCCTGGACCACCTTAAACATAAAAAATGGGCAGAAACATCCAGAATATCGGTAAAGGGATCAATGAAAATTGTTGTCTATATGTCTGAGCTCTTGCCAAAATCTCTGGAATTAACAAAGAAAGTGTCTATCTAGATAGAAGTGTCTATCAGATTTTGCATGAATCATTCAACATGCAGAAAGTAATAGTACCAAATTTTTAGACAAAGTGATTACTTGTGATGAATCATGGTTTTTTTTACCTATGATCATGAAACAAAGTGTTAGGCAATGCATTGGAAGAGCCCAAACTCACCACGACAAAAAGGCAAAAATGAATAAATCAGCATTCAAAGCCAAAGCCAAGAATATTGTTTTTTTTATTACTGTAGAATTATCTATGTTCACTAGGTCCCTGAAGGTCAGACAGTCAATTAACATTATTACATTGTGGTTCTAAACTGTCCTTTGTGTATGAGTGAGGAGATGAAGACCTGATTTGTGGAAGAGAAATTCCTGGATGCTTCACCAAGACAATGACATGCCAGTCCATTCTTCCTTGTCTCTGAAAGAGCTCTTTGCAAAATACGGTATCCCTGTGTTGGACCACCCATCATAGTCACGGGACCTGGCCGCCTGACTTTTTAATTTCTTAAGGTCAAATTGTTGCTTGAGAGGACTACTTGACTATGTAGAAGCATTGAAAGCAAGATTGATGGAGGTTCTAAACAAGCAAACAGAAGAGAACTTTCAACACTGCTTTGAACATTAGGAGATTTGTATCAAGCGTTGTAGGGATAAGAAAAGGAGAGTACATTGAAGGTGATAAACTTTCCAGTAAAATTGGTGGTCAATGAAATTTTTTGTAACACCCACTCAGTTATTAAATTACCACATTTCATGTGTGATGAAGAAAATGAAGAAATGATATCGTTGATAATTCATGTACATGGCAAATTAATTATGGGTTTGAATATCTATGAATATTGAGGGGCATAAGAATATTTAGGCTAATCTATCTTGAGGCTAAGAATGGACTCCATAAAAATGTTGAATCTGCTGAATTGTGCCTCCTTTCTTCTTTCTTTGGTTGCATCGGGCAAGGAGCTGGCCAAGAAACTTTTAAATCACAAGGGTGTACTGTATGCCCTCAAGGCGGATGTGAGCAAGGAGGAGGATGTTGTAGCTGCCTTTGACTGGATCCAGCAGTCCTTTGGGGTGGTGCATGTCCTCATCAATAACGCAGGCTATGCCCCCTTCACCTCCATCTCAAAACGTGAGTGGAACTGTCTTTACACTTGCTCCAGAAAAAACGGCCAGAGTTTAATAAAGGACAAACAAATGCAAAGCGTAAAAGGATTGGAACTTGAGGGAAAACTCGAAAACTTGTGATGCAAAACTTGTTATGGATACTTCAGAGAGGCACTGAACAAAGAGATATATTTATTGTCACAAGAGTAAGATTTCAAATTCATTCTCTCAAGTGTATTAGCGGCCATCAGCAGAAAAAGGCACTGTGGTGACTCCTACATTGATCTCTTGATTAAATAAAAAAAAATTGATGCAGTGAATAATAATGGTTGAATATCACTAATATACTGTTATTCATGGAAATATTTCCCCTAGGATAAGGCCCGAGTTTGGTGCCTGGCCTGCTCTCACTGAATGAGGCCAAAAATTTCCCAGGTGAAAAGAAATTTTAAATCGCAATTTGTAATTTCTTAATAATACGTATTATTAATTCAGTTTTTTTTGCATGCTTTCCTGCCTCTCTTAATTTTGCTATTTCATTTCCTTCCATTGTATCTGCTGGGTGCCTATTACCACCTTTACCCAATGATTTCAGTTGAATTAAAATTAAATTTTTAAGTGTTTATAGTTGCTCTAAGTCAAAATAAATAGCTGGAACCAAATGTTTATGAAGAAAGAAATCAAGTGATTGTCTAATGATAATATTGAAATCACTAATGTGCCTGTTAATGTCTATCACATTTCATTCTAAGTCATCAGGAACAATCAAATCATATCAATAATTACATTATATTAGCTGATGCAAAATCAAGCTAAATTGAATTTGTCTCACACTTGTGGTTGATTATATATTTGAAATAGTGAAAAAGCGTTGATCCTTGATCATAGCTGCCTCTGGCTAATACTTTCATAGTTTATGTACCTAAATCTGAACACACTCAAATTGGAAGAGTATAGCATTGATATATTTCGTGATGCAATATTGAAGCCCAATCTCTGGCGGTAGAATTGTTGTTTAGGAAATTATTCTTTTCCACTGCTATGCCTACTAACACAAGCAGGTGAAATGTATCGCTTAATACTCCTTAATATAAACTTTCAGTGCATGTGCAACAAAATAGTGGAACTAGAGGTCCTAGTGAGTGATTATAAACCTGGCGTGATTTGTTTAAATGAACACCTTATTTTGGGTGAATTAAGTGTTTTTCATGCACTGGGCTATGTTTTGGCTGACAGCTTCTGCTGATCAGTGCATAAAAACGGTGGCATTCTAATCTTAGTCCAAGTGCATCATTCCCCAGTTGATTTCTGATGCCATTTTCTGAACGAAGAACTAGGATTTGAATCTAGTGTAGTGCAGATTCACCTGAAAGACTGTGACTTATTTGTAACTACTGTTTACTGTCCTCCCTCAAGTAAATATGCAATATTCCTTAACAAATGACAGAACTATTGAAAATAACTCATGATTCTGTTCAATGTCCTCTACTAATCATAACTGTAAACTTTAATGGTAATCGTCTGGTGTATTTTAGATCAAAGCACGAATTTCTCAATTTACAATCATCATACCTTCATACCACCACAGCTGAACCCACAAGAGTTCATCCTTCCTCTGGAGCCCTCATTGATAACATTCTGACCAACATCGAGTCAGAATTAATAGCAACCAAGGTATACCCAACAGATTTAGGCAAGATGTAGTGGAAGTTCATCATCATGAGAAAAACAAATTTACACTTTTCCATAGTTTTGTTTGTAATGCACTATGCATTTTAGTTCATTGAACCATCTTCAGGTACAAGACAAGATTCAAATTGTAATACATCATATTTATACCTGTTTGAAGAAAGGTGGAGGGAAGAAAATAGTGAGGAGTAAGGTAGGTGGGGACAAAGAGGGTAAATATGGAAAACCCAAATAAACAGAGAAACTGAAGAAATGGAGAGGTAAAAAGATAAACGCCATAGCTCTGTCCCCACTATTAGCATAAATATTTATGGGCAATTCAGATTCATAATTATTTAGCTCTGTCTATCCAATCCTAACCAATATTTTCTTCTGGTACGGGTATATGGACGACATCATCTGCTGTTGGACTGGGAGTATAAGAAAACTAGACAGTTTACTCAATCTTTTAAATGCTTTATACACCAAAATTAAGCTCACCATGGAAATCGAATTGGGGAAAGAGTTGAACTTTCTTGACCTTCTCATATCTATCATAGATGAAAAACATAGTTTTAGCATATACAGGAAACCATGTTACAGTGATGTGATCATCCCAGCCGATTTCTGCCACCCTATAAACCAGAAACTGTCAGTCTCCCAATCTATGATACATCTACTTATTGATTTACCCCTAACTATAAAAAATTTCAACCATGATCTGGATACTATAAAATCAACAGCAGTATTCAATGGCTATAGTGTAAACATTGTCACCAATCTCTTAAAGAAAAAAATAAAATTTAAAGCTATTTTTCAGCTATACTTCCTTATTTCCACTCAAGAAAAGACCAAAAAGTGGTGCCATCTATTGTTTGTAGGTGATCTTTCTAGCAAGATTACCCAAAAATGTAATGAAGGAAATTTAATATATCAATTTATAATCCGCATACTCTGGGGAAAATCCTTTGCTGCAACAAAGACAAACTAGAACCCCTCTTACAATCCGGCATTTACAAAGTGAAGTATGACTTCTGTGACATGTGACACATAGGCCAGATTGGCAGAAGTTTCAAGACTAGGATAAAAGAACATGAAAGATGCTGGAGGGCTTTTGATGGGGCATCACTCCTAGCTAATCATCTTGTACAATCATCCCACTCAAGTATATTTAATCCTGAGATTCTACACTATGAAAATAAGGGCAAAAGACTTGATATTTTAGAGCAACTTGATATTGCAAAATTGAATATGAATGTTCTTTTAAAAGACAATATATTTATAAACCATTCTTCTCTCCTCAGAATTCCGTTTCCACAGCAAAAAGTGAAACTCCCTCTCTCCTAATAACTCCAACCTTCGCGTATTTTCCCATCCACCCACCCCCTGCCCTCCTCTCTCAGTATGTGTCGAACAACCCTTCCCTGATAATGTCGTCCTTAGAATCTCTTACACCTCATCCCTCAACCTACCTCTATCCCTTCCATGTTCCCTTCCCACTTAACCCTTCTTTATTCTTCCCTCCTTCCTGCCGCCAGCTATGCGCCACTGTCCTCCCAAATAATGACCACAAGCGCCTATCTTCCCTCCCCAATTTTTACCTCTCCATTTCTTTAGTTTCGCTGTTTCTTTGGGATTTCCATATTTCCCTATTTGTCTCTGCCTACCTTACCCCTCACCCTTTTCTTCCCCCCTTCCTCAAGCAGGTATAAATATGATGTATCACAATTTGGATCTTGTCTTGTCCTTGAAGATGGTTTGATGAACTGAAATGCATTGTAAGTTACAAATAAATCTGTGGAAAAGTGCAAATTTGTTTCTCTCACAATGTTATTCAGTCAAATAAGTCGACACATTAACTTACACAATAATGAAACACAGTTTAAAAGGTGTTTCTCAGATGAAAATTCAATCAATTTTTTTGCATTAATTTAATTACCACGATTGGACCAGTGCGTACTGTACTCATTCTTTTGATGATGGCTTCAATTACTTTTAAACCACCTATCTATATTTTTTATCTCTGCTTTCACTTCATCCCTTGAAAGTCCAGAAAATTTTCTAAATTAAGAATAAGATGAAGTCCAATATCTATCAAGATGAATGAAAAATGCAACTGCTTATCAAAAAAATTTACCAGCCTCTACCTATCAGCCAGAATATTCAACCTTAAAAAAATACATGACCACCCTTTTAAATCCCAAAAAGTCTTTCAATAATTACAGCCACAAATAAAGCCAAAGAAATCTGGAAAATTGTAAATGAACCAAAGCCTTAAAAGAATATAAATTCTGATCTCAAATTGATGGATTCTACCAATCAAGTTCATCCTCTGATGCTGAACTAAGGTATATCATCTAAAAACTACATAACAAGTTCACCTCAGGCTTAGATGGCCTTCCAAACTTAATACAAAAAATATCTTTCCCAACCATTAAACAGCCTTTACTTTTCTTGTAAATGGATGTTTGATTTGGTGAGTTCCCTTCTCCACTCAAAGTAACCAAAGTCATACCCTTATATAAGAGCAAGGGTAATAAACTACATATAGCCGTGTAGCCCAATTTCCTTATTAAATCTATTTAAATTTTTGAAACAGTTCTTTATAACTGGCAAATGACCTACTTGGAAACCCACAATCTACTATCCACCTCTTAACATGGCTTTAGGAAATGAAGGTCTACTTCCACTGCCTCATTTCAAGTTGTCAATAAATATTGTCTGAACTGGACAATAGATCTGAATCTGCAGCAATTTTCTTAAACTTCTCCAAGGTTTTTGACCATGTTAACCATCAACTACTATTGTAAAAACTCTCTAGCTTTGGCATAAGAGGTTTATCTTTTGATTGGAGCAAGTCATAATTAAGTAAAAGACTATAATGTGTTTCCCTATACCAAAAAAGGATGAGATATGTGTCACCTCCCAAATTTATCAAATCCTGTTTCCCTCAGAGCTCTGCCCTGGGACCAGTTCTTTTCCTTTTTTACATCGATCACCTCCCAGGTAGACTACATCCCTTGCCTGGTAAACTCCCAGTTCTCTATGCTGATGACACCAATGTAGACATCAATGATTTGCTGTCTAAGTCAATCCATGCTAAACTTCTGCTAGATGAGTGGTGCAAGCATAGCTCCCACTTCCTCAACGTGGATATATCAAGCTTAGTATACTTTTACAAAAATAAGCCAAAAGCTAACATCTCTTTCAATATTGATGCGAAATTAATTCCACAAAATACCAGTTCTTGCTTCCTGAGCATTGAAACAGATAGTAAATTATCTTGGGATGTTTATATTAACAAGGTACATAGTAAATTAAGCTCTAATTACTTTCTCATCAGAGCAATCAGGCACACTGCCAGCAATGATATCCTAACAGCTGTGTATTATGGTTTTCTGTGCACATGTGATGTACATGTGATATTTCCCGGGGTTCCTCACCAAAGGCCATTAGGATATTAAAATACAAAAAAGGGCTTTTCAAAGAATATTCAATGCAACCTGTCGCCTCCTTTTTAAAAAGCTTCATATTCTGCCTCTTCCATGTATGTATATATAGTATGTACAAAAATCATCAGTGTTAAGTGCAACATCCAATTCTACAATAGCAATCAATATTATTATACTTATAATATCAGGACCTCTAAAAACCAACCAGCGCCTAAAAATATAGGCCTCATTCTTTTTAATAAGTTACCTGACAGTGTAAAGAATCTCAATAAAATGTCACCATTGAAAAAATTGCAAATATCTGTTAAAACGTATCTTTTTCTCTGTCGATGAATATCTACAATTATAATTAGCCATTGTATAATTTTCTTTGATTTGTTCAATATATGCTCAACAAATCCTTTGACAAAATAAATGATTTGTTTTGATATGCAATGAAAACTCTACTTTGTGCTAAATTTAAGGGAGCAATTCCCATATTTCTCCACACTTAGTTATAAGGGACTTATTAAAACTATAACAAAAACATACCACCTAATTCTAGCCATCAATACACTTTTGGTGGCCTGCTTATGCAATGCAAATGTAAATTATAGTATGGGTTGACGGAAAAAAATGTATGCTCATGAATTCATCCCATAGGCATGAAAACTCTCAAAAGACAGACACATTTCAATGAAAGAATCTACTGCAATTATGAGCATTCATCAGAAGTTGTTTGTGAGTTTCATAGACATTGAAATAATAAATGTCATGTTATCAAGATTTATGATAAAAACCAAGTAATCACATGTATTTATACATGGGCATCTTAATGTACAACTATTGCTGTAGTTCCATTTCATGAATAAGGTATTTAAATAAGCTAACTGTGTTGAAAGAGAGAAAGAAAGCCTTCAGGGCCCTCCAATCCGATCATGCAGTACCTTGAAATATACCAATCCTTAGATATCTGCACAATTGAGAGTCTAGTTCAAGCTTTCCCCACTTCATTAATGAAATGCAATATAATCGCAGTTTTTTGACTAATACAACTTGATTCTCAAAGAAAATATTGTAGTAATATTCTCCCTGAAGGTTACTGAAACATTAGAATTCTTGATTCTTTCTGAAATTGAATGGTTGTGGTGGAATAACTGGGGGAACATAATTGTTCACAATGATCATGGAAATAATTAGGGTCATTAGGGATGGAAAGAGAAGATTCCTTGAATATCCTCTGTTTTGTGGGTCTCATCACATTTTTCCTGAGTGAAATTACTATCCACTGTGTTCATCCAGCCAAAATGAGTATGTATGAATGCAAAATGGGTATTTTTTCCACTTTCAATGGGTGCTACCATCTGCTTTATTTTCAAACACCAAGTAAACTAATCCCAGAATACAATCATCACTTTAATGTGATGCCACAACTACAAAGTACCCCGCAAGCTGATGCATGGGCGTGTGGCAGGGGATATTAAGTCACCTCCCATAAAAGAGAATAAAACCATGTCAAACCAACTGCCAAACCAAACAAAATTCATATGATTATACACCCACAGAGGCGAATGCAATATTCACATGGAAATCTTTTTAACTCACACGCATGCAAATACATTTACTAGCATTAATATATATATATATATATATATATATATATATATATATATATATATATATATATATATATATATATATATATATATATATGTATGTATCCTTTTTTTCTTCACAACATTTAATATTGTCCTGACTTGTAAATGGAATGTCTTTAATGTTTCTATAGTGACTTTGGTTCTTACGATAATGATTCCTGATTGCCTGACTGTAACATGTATTTGTATCTACAGGTATGTGTACTGGAATTGATCTCCCTTATCTTATCTTTGTGGCCTGACCTACCTAAATAGTGCGGGGGGGGGGGGGGACATGCTAGGGCAGCACCAAAGGAAATAAATACACTTTTTCAAAGGAGTTAAGTGCATCACCCCATAGGTAGTTGTCAAATGACCCAAAAACAAGAAATTTCAAAATTTTGAACCTAAGCAACCATGTCCAGCCATGCCTCAGCGAGGAGAAGCAAATGGAATCATCAGTTTTTTGATGATTTCCCTTCTTCTGGTGATATTCAAAATGAAAAACTCAGAAGTCACATCCAAAACAGAATCTCTTGAGTTTATACTATCATATTTAAGAATCAAATTGGCTTGCTTGTAGTTTCAGGGCATTACCTTGCCACATTCATTTTCCTTTTGTTACCTAGCTTCTTCCTAAGGGCATCACAGATGCAAATATGTTATCAAACTTTTGCTCTTTTCTCTTCCATCTCCACATATTAATTGCTTTTATGCCAATCATTTAAATTAATGTGTTTTTTTAGATACAGGATAGTTATCAAAAGATGATAATATCAGGAAAAATATCAATATACTTCACCATATTCAGTTCAATATTCAAACCGTCCATTTAAATTCACTTTATTGTCTGCAAAAAATAGACACTGGTTGTTTACACCACTAAAAGAGTGAACCTGCTTAAAAACAAGATCGCTGTGATTATATCTTGCACAAGCTGGGAGGAAAAACTGTCAAAAGAAAGAGTAAGTCAGGGAGGATATAAAAACCTGTATTTTAAAAATATGAAGTATTTAATGAAATACTAAAGAGGAACTAGGAATAATACTATGCTTGCAAAGCCTCCTAAACACATAAAATTACCCAAGTCCAAAAAAACCAACCATGAAAGACACATGTATTGCATATTGAAATACTGGGTGAAATTAAGGTGAACCATAAGACAATAGAAAATTAATAATAAAGAATAACAACCAGAAGATAAGTTGACACTGATAATATTTCAGTTTCAAAATCCTGTGGTGAACATAAGATAGAGGTATGGATGGAACAGAAGTTTAATTTTAGGCCCTTAAAATGGTCATTATTATTGACCACATTGCATCTTCTCCACACCCACAGTTCAGAAAGAGGAGTATAAAAAGATCCACACGTGCTTCAACACCAACGTAATGGGAGTCATTATGTGCACCAACAAGGCAATCAAAATCATGAGAGAGAGTGAGATAGATCGTGGACACATCATCAACATCAACAGGTATGCCCTATCTGGCCAGTTATCCCTAGTGCAAATCCTTTATGCAAATGGTTTTCACAATGAGACTGAGAATTTTCCAGGATACAAGTTACAGAGCTTGTATCTTGGAAAGGATCAAATTATTAATATTAATTTTAAAATGGCTTTTCTCATATGATACATCTCGAGAAAACTGGATTTTAAGGACAGAATATAATATCTCTTGTTATGACTCTGGAATATGTGTGGAGAGAAGTGGTATAAATGCATTCCTCTCCCATTTCCTAACCCAAACTCATCTATAGAGCCTAGGCAGTTGTCTCCACCATATGTAACCAATGATGATCCTCAGAACCACTTTTGCGGCATATGGCATTAAAAACAATTTCTTTTGTTTTTCCCATTCTTTGGAATTATTAATTTTTTGCACAGTCTTTCTCGACTTCATTTCCCTTATTGCTTTATTATCCTGCTCCTATAAAAAATAATATTAATAACCATCTTGGACTCAGGCCTAGTTTATCTATGTCACACTCCCTTTCCTTTTCTTAACTGGCCAGCATATCTTATATACCCCATAAAGCTCTTATACTCATTCTATCCACCTCTCCTGAATCTCTTCTGGTTCTTCTTATAACTTCTTAGTCTTACAGGTTGCATGGTTTATCTAAATGACCGCTAATGACAAATCAATGATTTGGACAGGATAAAACAGATGGTGAAAAGTAGCTTCATCTCCATGCTGGTATTTTTTTTATTATCTGCAATAGTTTATATTGTGTGAAAGTTTAATTGATGAAAGAGAGTTCTTTAAAAAAAATACTTTTACATGCTTACCTATACTCAATTGACAAATGCAGTATATGCACCAGCAATATTCATAGCTACCATCATCATTATTAATTGGCTTCTGATTTACAGAACTATTGCTCTCTCTATAGAACCTAGAGGTGTTCTCTAGTTATTACAAATAATCATATGAATAACTCCATGTTTGCATTAATAGTAACAATTTGTCTCTGCTTTTTGTATATTTTTGCAGTGTTGTCGGCCACTACGTTACCAATAACACTGGGTTCTTTGCCTACAATGCATCCAAGAATGCCCTCACAGTTGTCACAGAGGGAGTCTGCCAGGAGCTTCGGGAAGCCAAGTCAAAAATAAGGGTTACTGTGAGTGTGGTTTCATTTCTATTTGTTCACTCATATTTCTCTTGTCAATCATTAGTCAACTGTGTATAATTCCAGTGGAGCCTAGTATCCCTGATGAATATTTAATTCAATCAGGATCAGACAAGCTGGAATAGCCTCTACGGGGATATAAAGTATGAAAAATATTGCTGCTGATATTTACTTTTTTTTGAATAAAGGACTTCATAATTGAATTGTTTATGATAAATGGTTAAGGTAAGCATTGAGAAAAATTAATCAGGTCGGTCTAGAATATGTTATGGATGAAAATCACATAAACATGTATGGGCTCAGGAGTGTGATGAACTTCTCATGTCAACTATAATAATTTGTAGCTATATTTATTGAATACATACATACCCTTAAGGAAATTCATTTTCAGGATTTACAAAGTCAGGATGGTCTCATATGAGTAATTTAAAATATTTCCTCCATTTTTTCAATATCCTCACTAAGTGGATCAAAATATTATTAATAGATTTTATTTACCTACTTTACATTGCTATGGAACATATTCTGTAATATTAACAGATTGAAGGTCAGTTGAAGGCATGGAAATGTGGAATGTACAAATTGGTGTTGAAAAAGAACTTGATTGAGTAAAATATGAACATGTCCATCAAAGATTGTACAAAGAGCTATCTATGGAAGATAAGATAGTGCAAGGAAAACTAATTTTATTAATACTGGGGCATGATTTGATTTGATTAAGGCCTGGATGCAATTTAGGAAACAGAGAGGAAAGGAATTTAAGAAGTTTAAAAGTGAATAAAAGGAGGAGATGGAAAAATTCTGCCATTAGGTACAATGAAGGAAAATATATCCAATGTACAGATTAGTTTGAAATGTCATAGTTAGTTACATTTTTCAATTCATAGCAATATTAAAATTTTAATTTGTGGCCATGCTTTGATCCTAGATTTGTACATATATGATCTCAGTAGCCTTAATTGGATATCATTAAAAAATATCATACAAATAAAAATTGAAGGCATTATTGTCATCCAACATACATCAGAGAGTATACAGGTTTTGCAAGCATTTATTATGCTACAAGGAGTATAAAGGGCACTATTGACAAAATACAAAAAACGAAAAACTATAATGTTTCCTCAAAAACTTATTGGTTATCACAGAAAAATTCATCTACAGAATATAACACTTCATTAGTTAAACGTTTTTCACTCTGTTTTTGAACATAACTTTAGATTTATAGGATGCAATGTACTCTAAAGATAATCATACAGTTTTTTTCTGCGAGGATGAAATTTTTCAAGAGACATCAGTTTTGCGGTGAGTGACATGTATTCAGTTAATTTGCATTCTTCATGTATTCGGTTCTTGCATTCAGCTAATTCCTTGTATCATACAAATTGATATCCTCAGCAAGGTGGGTGCAAAGGCATCCCACTGGGCTATTTGAGTGATGCTTACATGTAAAAAGCACTGTTGAGGAAGGCAGTGGTGAATTACCTGAGTCATAATTTCCATCACAAATATTTGGATGAACAGGAAAAAAAAGGAATCCTAGAAGTTACAAGACTTGATGGGAACTTAAGAAATATCTAAGTGTGGACATGGGAATGAAAGCAGTTGGAGAAAGGTCAGTTGAGCTTAATAACTGAGTAGAAGGAGATGCAAAGGAAATGGTAGGGAATTGGAGAATTGGTAAGTCATGGTTCAAGAGAGGGATACTTAAAGAGGATGAATGCATTAGTAAAATGAAATGACCATTAACACAGAAGGGTGTAGGACTCTGTAGACCAAGCTAAATAATATTAAGGCAAGAAAGTAATGGAGTAAAATATTGTGGTGGAGAGATCAGTGCAATAATACCGAAAAATTTTAGATTCAAACTAAATTGATATTCATAAGAAGATGAGAAGATTGTCAAGATGTATCATGGAAAAACTATACCACCAATTAATAGAGCCAGAAGAGATTCAGGTAAAATGGCAAAAATAACATAGAAGAGTTCAATGGTAAAGATATTAGGTCGGTCAGTCTAGATAAAGAAAGGGGATGTAATGTAGAGAAGGCTAGCCTGAATCCAGGAATACAATGTAGGGAG
Organism: Hetaerina americana; assembly: GCF_022747635.1. Taxonomy (NCBI): domain Eukaryota; kingdom Metazoa; phylum Arthropoda; class Insecta; order Odonata; family Calopterygidae; genus Hetaerina; species Hetaerina americana. The sequence continues at coordinate 1,166,117 of NW_027286148.1, forward strand.
GTAGAAAAAGCCCCAGGGAGATTGAATCTAACAAGGCAGTAGGAATACATTTTCCCCACAGAATTAATACAGAGCTTAGGGCAAAATAGCAGGGATTTTTTGACCTTGCAGACAATGTTCATGAGGAAGAAATTTGGCCAAAATATTTCCTCTGGTCAATGAAAGGAGCTGCACTGAGTAAACACCATAGGAAAATAAGTTAAATATCATATATAGCAGAGTTAGTTCAGAGGGCCATCAATAAGATTTTTAAAATGGATTAATTGATTATGTAGGCAAATATCAATTAGAGATTTAAAAAGGGAGAGGAATACATGATGCCATTGCAGTGATGAGACCATTAATAGAAAGGAACGCAGATTATAATTAAGATGCTATTGCAAGCTTCATGGATTTTGTTTGAATGTGTATAGTGGGCAAAATATTGGAGATGTTGCAAAATAAGGAGGTTAACTAGAAGGAAGTGACTTATTCAAAACTTTTGCCTTAATCAAACTTCATAGGTAAGGGTAGCAGAGAATCAACATGGACAGTTTTTGGCAGGGGAGTGCAAGCAACCTCACCAAAACCTTTCAACTCATATGGTTAGGATATGTAGGGTGAAAAGAGTTGAGCCGAGAATAAAAGGTGGCAAGATGAATATGTCCGTTAGATTTGCAGATATTGGAGCAATATCGAGTCAAACAAGTATCAAAAGGAAAACAAACACCAAGGGATTGAAGTTTTTAATGAGTGCTTCACTGGGAAAATGCAAGAGGAATGGGGTGAAGATGAACCAAAAGTTGATTTTTGAGGAGTTAGGGGGCTATTGTATTTAATATTTAAGTAAGATTGAGGAATCAGGTGGAGCAGTTGATATATTTTGGCAGTGATTCGGAAGAGAATGGGAATAGTAGCGGGGGGAGGGGGGGGGCAAAGAAGTACATTTGCTAATGATGCATTTGCAGGAAGAAGAGAACTCAGGATGGTATGTTGAGAAAATATGAGGCATAAAGATTACTTTAGGTATAGTGAGTGCAGTGCTTTATGAACATGAAACCTGGTTTTTGAGGTGATTTTTTAAAGCATATATTGGAGGCTTTTTAGATATGATTGCGGCAGAGAATGACGGTAGAAAAATAAGTTGGACAGCAAGTTACTGAATAAGGTGGGCAAAGAGAGGATGCTGTTGGGGGAAATCTAAAAAAGGCAGAGAACGGTTGTGAAGAAGTTATTCAGAGAGAAATAATATAGGCAGAGTAGAAGTTCTCATGATTCTTGGACAATGAAACAACAAAAACCTACTGTAATGCCTTGAATGAATTGATGAATTTTGATCAAACATTAAAAGAGAAAAAGAGTCATTCTGAGTATTTATCTTACTTATTGAGTATTTAAGAGTTGTGAGTATTTATCTTAGATGTGAATAAGAAAGAGAGATAATGCTGTCCCAAATTAATTTGCTAATCTTAACAATAATAAAGTAATAAATAACTCTCAGGTTTTTTGATGGTGTATTTACTTGAACCATCTTTGTATCTTTGCCCATCTAAGATTGTCTTTTTTCTTACACCTATAGAGCATCAGTCCTGGATTTGTGACTTCAGAAATGGGGATCACCAGTGGAATCCCTAACCTTGAGGAATTGATTGCCAAGCATCCTTTCCTCGATGCCAATAATGTGACAGAGTCTGTCATTCATGCCCTTTCAGCACCTCCCAATGTTCAGGTAGGATTGTGCTATAACAATGGTAAATTTCCTAAGAAAGATTCTACCTTCATTTTTGTCATATTTTTATACAAATTCTTAAAAAACAAGGACTCAAAAAATAGATTTAATCTTGAGGTTTAAGATAGTTGCTGAACCTGCTGTATGATGCAGTAAATACCTGCAGTATTTTTAACATTTAATTTACTTGATCATTTCAAAATTACCTTCAAGAAAACAAATAAATAAAAAGGGAAATTTAATGATACTGTCGGTGAAATAAAAAAATCTGTACTATTTTTTTCAATTTTGCCTGAGAAATGTGTACATAATAACAAGTAACAATCTTATTCTTATATGCACTTATCAATATATCACTTTATTCATTTTCCAGGTTGCGGAAGTAGTTGTTCGTCCAATTGGGGAAAAAACTCAACATTCTGTGAAATAATAGCAAGAGAGTTTTATTTTCTCATTCAATGACCATATACTAACATTAATGTGAATATAAAAATGTCCATCTCAACGATCAAACCCATTTATTACCAATAAAAATTATTTTCATTTGTACATGTAATTTAATGAACATTTTCAGGGATGATTTAGTGGTAGTTTTATTCCATAATGCCTTCTATTCCATAATTCCTCCTTTCTTTCTGCAATCACCAGATACGTAGGTCTTCAAACCATACCAGGAATACTCACTTGCAGCAGTCACCATCTCTGTGAAAACCCAAACTCCCTCTACAAATTCCTCCATAATCTACATAACATTCTACTCTGCTGTGGTTACATTGAGTCACTTCTCGATAAAAAATCCTCCAACACTTTCACCCGCTTAAACCTTCCCAAGGCACTCCCCCCACTCCCTCTAAATTAACACAACGATCTTCCCAGGAGTTATGTCTCTCAGATATATTCTGAAAGAACTCTTCCCCATTTTGACTAACCAAAAAAAATTGCAAAATTATAAATGCAAATGTCCCTCTGTTACTTTTCCTGTACCCGGCAATACATCGAATTTATTAAAATCAACCAGGCCTGTATCCAAATTCACTGCCATCCACAAATACACACTGGCACTCTGCAAAACATCAAAATGTAAAACATGTCCCGTCTTCACCACTCCTTGCCTCTCCTCTCAACTCACCGCTTCTCTCCCATCCCACGACACTCCCTCATGCACATCCTACAATATTGTCTATCAACTTATCTTCAGGCTCTGTCCCTCCTTCTACGATGGGCAGTGCACCAAACTCCTAAACATCCATATGGACAATCACTGCACCTCATTGTGCTTCTAAGTTTTAAATATCATCGTCACACTTTAAGTAAATCTATTCCTATTTTCTGCAATATACGAGTTTATTAGTTTTCTCAATCAACTCTATCAAAATTCGAAATCTACGATACAGAAAAACACGCCCTGATTGTATTCTATTCTCTATTGTATTGTATTGAGGGATAGGAAGCTAATCCGCAACCTGTACATGTCTCGGACTGCCAAGGTGTGAGTGGAGGATGGAGAGTCTGAATGGGCAGTGTTAGGGAGAGGAGAATGACAGGTCACCTCTGCTGTCCAACGTTTATGTGGAGGAAATTATCAAAGAGGGATGAAGCATTCGATATAGGAATGAAAATCGTTGGTGAATTCATACCATTACTAATGGTTTTTATAAATTTATTTTTGAATTTATTGTAGTACCCTGCAAGCCACCGATAGGGTGTGTAACAGGGGGTGAACACACACCAGACTAATTCTGACCCGAATATGACCTTAATGCCGTCGTACAATGTTATTTTGATCCCTTATCGTTCATGGAAAAAATGACATCTTAAGTCTATCTATTCTACACTTAATCTCTCTTATTTTATTGACATGATCTCTCCTACCGTATTACAATGGGGGTAATAATACATTTTCAACATTACTGCTAAAGAGACGCCCTTCCAATTAATGCGAGAGATTTAATCTATAATTTAACCTTCGCTCTGTGAGTGATTCCCAGTCTTCCTGCGCTAATATTTTGGATTCACTACTAATTATCGTGGGAACCTTTTACAAATCTAGCTTCTCTACGCTGCACGCGATCCAATTCGGCAATGGCCACTAAAGTAGGAGGAATAGCGTAGATTGGAGGCTTTTGAAATGTGGGTGTGGAGAAGGATAGAGAGAGTGAAATGGACGGAAAGGAAAACAAACAAGGAAGTGATAGTAAGCATGGTGGGTGAGGAGAGCGGCCTGTTGGTAGAAATCCATGGGAACTAACAACATGAATCCAGAGCATGCTGATATGCATTGGGATGTTGAAGACTGTGATAGAGGGGAGGCAAACGAGGAAGTTGAAAGAATAGGATAGGGAAGTTGGACGTAATAAAGTAAGGAAGGGAGTATGAGGAATTGTGGTATTACACTGCTGGGTGTCAGGTTGTGTTTTCTAAATGGAGACAAGGAATTGATCTCATTTTTGTACCGTTATGTCTGTGTCCAAATCCTACCGTGAACGGTAAAATATTATAAATAAATAATGCAAAATAATGACAATAAATTAAAAAATCAAAAAAATTATGGAAATTTGATGCTCATAATAGCATGGACATCACAAAGTGAAAATGGGTAAATAGTATGGCGATAACATTGATATAAAGGAGTGAATAAAATTCTTTTGAAATAACTCAAACTCCCGTTATTTATTGAACACACCTCGTGCGCCATATATCTCGGTCCACGCAGTGTTTCCAAAAACATATCTTACTAGTTAATTTGGAAAAAGAGTGCAATATATTTCTTCTTTAATAACCATTTTCGAGCAATTTGTCAAATTATGGAAATAAACCACAGAGATAGTTATACTGCGATTGCGTTGTGAAGAATGTCATCGCAGTTTTAATTCTCAGATCCTGTGCGAAATTTTGCTGATTCTGTAGTTCAAATCATGGTTTTAGCCGAAGTACTTAAATGCCTCATGTGATATAAAGTTAGGCTGAATGAGTTGAAAGACGCGTCCGAGAAATGTCCGCTTCGGAAGACGAATTCTTCGGAACGAAAACACATGGTTTGTCCCAAAAGTAGTTGGACTCAGTTGTTTCAAAAAAAAAGTCATTGGCAGAATTGATACATTCACTCAAAAGTCTTCGGAGTAGCGCCCTTGTGCGTCCACACACCGCTTGCCAGCTGATTTTCCACGCCTCGTACGTCTTCTGGAAGGCGGCGTCCGGAATGCTGCTGAGCTCCCTCGTCACGGTCGGTTGTAACGCTTCCGCCGATTCGTGATGACGTCCTTTCAGCACGAATTTGAGGTGAGGGAAGAGGAAGAAGTTGGTGGGTCAACATCAGGGCTGTAGGGGGGGCTGGAGCAGAGTTGCCGGACCAAGTAGTCCGTTGATCCGTTACTCAAAGAGAACTTACGGCACCAACTTCGCACACATCTTTCCCATATGTTCGGTCAAAAGTCGATGTGCATCACTTTTAGGGATACCAAGTTCATCAGAAGCCATGCGAACACTTAATCAACGATCTCTGTCGAAGAAAACTTTTACTATTGCCAGATTTACGTCACTTTTTGAGGTCGAAGGGCGTCCTGAACGTTCGGCGTCTCCGGCATCTTCTCCATCCTCACAAAAAAACTTGTGCCACTCACCCGATCTACCCATGGCGTTATCACCAGAAGCTATCCTGAGCATTTCATGAGTCTCTTTCCCGGTTTTGCCCAGTTTCACGCAAAATTTGATGCCGTAGCGCTGTTCCAATAACCGATTCATGACGGAGAGTGACAAGGTTACGTTATAGAGGTTTCACAAACGAAAGATCCGCACTCCGCAAAGGCTGGGAGCCAACTTCCACCATCCTCAAGTCTTTTCTAAAATCCCCCTCCCAAGAACACAGGCAGAGAAACCGCCTCACGCCCGTCCGTCCGTCTATCCGGGAAAAAATAAGTACTAGTGCTTTTGGGCCAGACCTTGTACGTCGCTTCGAACACCGACGGAACGCTCGATCGCTTCAACTCCCTGGGATCCCTGCTTAGTGTCTGCGCGCCGACGACCGGCAAATCGCTTTAACGTCGGATAATCGTTAAATCATGACTTGTGTTCCCTTCCTCAGGCTAGCAAGCAGCCTTCCACACCCTATCCCCGGATCCCCTCTCCCACGACCACTCGTCGATCGGATCGCCAGCCTCCTCCACCCGGGTAATTAATGTTCACCGTCCCACGGCCACCCCGTCCTGGCAGAAGCCTCTCAGGCCACCCCACCCCACCCTACAGCACCTACCCCTCCCTCATCCTACCCAAACCACCCCCTTTTCATCCGTCCATCCTCCTCCTCTCCTTTATTTCCCTAAGAGCCCAACCCCCCGCTGTCTTCCTTAATAAAGCTTCCGATAATGGAAACTGACTTGCAACATAAAGCTATACACGCTTTGACGCCTCCGGGGGACGGACTCGGGCTCACGGTGTGCATTAAAAAATCTTTCGAGGCCATTCTTCCCACACACACACGGACGAGGGCACATTTGTATACGAACACGAGCTACGGCCCACTACCGCCTTTTGTTTTCCTCTGACCCTCATAATCCTCCCCTCTCCTAAGAATCATCCTTGTACATTCGCGGTATGCCGTTTTCATTCTGTTGAGAAAGTACTTCCTCGTCCAACCTATGCGAGCGTGCTCAGCGCGGTTGCAGGTATTATAATTAGTTATGACACATGCGATGCCACGAGATAGAATCCTGGGATTCATACGATGAAAGTTCCAATATCTTAACCACCTAATAGTTTATTCATTGCGTTTGCTTATGGAACTGGAAGTTTATTTCTCATCCATTTCTCACTTTTTTAGTCACGAAGAAGTCCGCTTATTCGCAAGTTATCTCAGAGGTTATGCTGCGTGACTGTCCGCTAGCATCCGAAATTTTCCTTTTACTGTTTTTATAAATGGCAAGCGAAACAATCGTACGCATTTACACCATTGAGCTATAGTTTTACGAATTAAATGCTCTCTCTAGGGTGAAACCATCTTTGAAGGAGATTATTCATTATCAGACGCGCTTGGGCATAGCCCGATAGCGTGCAATAGCGTGACCAAGCCCGATACGACCGGGATTGGCATTTTAGAGATTATGCAGAGGACAGAATGCAACCATACAACCCCGAATCCCTCCGTTCCCTCCCCTTCCCTCAAGCGAGAGAGAGAGATGAGAGCACCGACAAAATCAATTGATACTACGCTCGTTAAATTCGACAAATAACGGGACGCATCTCAGTTTCGCGTGCTGCCTCTTAGAAATTTAAAATATTAAAGTTTTGATAATCAGAATGACCATATGCGTAACGTGCCTGCGTTTTAATGAGCAGTAATTACTTCCAAACCCATGAGTAGGCTATATACTATTAACCCCTCGGATTCAGTGTCAATTTATCATGGATGGACAAGTAAGTACCTTTTCATGTCCAGGATAAGTTCACTCGATAGTCATTGGTTATATAAGTAACTTTCAACGTCATTTCAGTCTAAAATGGCGTTTAAATTGATTTTTCCGCAATAAATTACGTTAACAAGGCCATGAACTACCGGAAGAATTCAAATTGCTGAGTGAACAGTATTGTCAAAGGGAGGAGCCATAGGCTCATGGATTTATGTTTCCATGAACAATATTATATTTTAGCATGGTACATGGTCTAATCTTGTTTAAAAAATCAAATTAGGACAGAAACACACGATTAAAACTACAATGCATGACAATGCAATATGTACGAATATTGCAAATCAAATTGGAATTTGGTGGTGCTCTGCGATTAGACTGAGCATCATCTACGGTTGAATCGTTTCGATTGATTCGTATTTGACGAAACCATGTCCATCGTTGCCTCATTTCTACCGCAATCTGTTCCTCGTCTTAAGAAAGCACGCGGCGCCGAGCGTGGAGTAAACAAAAATCACTTTATCAGCAGAAAATCTTGGATCGCAAACGGTCGTAATGGACGCTCATGACCTCCCGTGGTGGGCACACGCTATGCTAGATAGGTAAGAGCTAAAGCGCGAGCCTTCCATGGAATTGTAATGAGGAGGCAAAGGAGCTTTGTTACTTCACGTTAGTTAGGCCCCACCTTGATGGTGCTGCAGGTGCATTGGATCCTCATGGGTTAGCTTTAGTTTTGGAAATAGATCGAGTGCACGTAGGAAAGCTAGGTTTGGGAAATGTTATCATCATCAAGGTAAGCACTGTTACGACACCTTTGACAGAATTAGGATGGGCACCACTAGTTGACCGTAGGTGTACACACATGTCAACTTTACTGCGTTGATTTGAGGCAGGTTTTTTATCTGAGGATGTTAAACACTTATTACAGGGCCCCACTTATTATGGTAGATCATATCACGTATGTAAAATCAAATATATTAATAGTAGAACGGACAGATTTAAAATGTCGTTTTTTCCTCAAACCATTATAGATCAAAATAGATATGACAGCGTACTGGCTTTCCACTCAGAGGGCCCGGGTACGAATCCCTGCGGCGGCAGATATCTTTCAGTGGTATCCCGATCCCTATTTGAGGTGCTTTGCGGAAGGCACTTTGAGTGAGTACGCCGTCCGTCGGGCCCCTTGGCGCCTTTCGTTAAGAGTAGGCAATGCCGACGCCGGGTTTCTCTCCACCCTTCATCCTTACCTGCACATCTCTAATGGTGCAAATGACCTTAGCTCTCCGTCACCTCTCCTAAATACTACTACAAGATATTACAGCAATCGCGTTGGAGAGAATTAGATTTGGATGTGCATTTTCGTATTTCGCCGATATCCTGCATGTAATTTTTTTATTTAATAGACCCATCTGTTCAACAGTTCTAGAGCATGCTTTAAATATACATATCCTGTTAAAATATTGTTACATATATGATAAACATTTCTATCATGTGATTAACATTCTTCGAATGCATGGGCAAACATATTTGTTTAGAGGTGGCACATTTGGGATTGTGAATGCATGGCTGGAGATCTAACACCCCCCACCACACGCCCTTACGGCGTATATACGTATACGGTATATTGCGTGGATGTTTTTGAGATATATATAGAAACTTTACCACTCAGGTTTAGTTAACGGGGAGGTAGCGAATGGGTGTTAGGGCGGCGTGATGCCCGCGTTGGGCGAGTTGGCTTACTAAGAAGGCTCGACTAACGGAGCGGATTGTGCGAGGGAGGGCAAGGCGCGACTCCCCGAGTCTCGCTCCCCATCGCCTCGCGGAAGTGCCCGAGGCGGCTGTGGGCCCCTCGGGGGCCGCACCAATGGCTCGTGTTCCATCGGCGCACCCGGCGGAGGACTTCGCCCCGCTCCTTCGGACAAGTCTTGGACCTTGAATGGCCAAATCAGGCGGAATGCCGGCCTCTCCTCGGCTAATGGAGGCTATCGCTTCTAACCGCATCGAAAACATAAGATCCGAACAGGGGGAGTGGGGTCGAGACCATAAATATGACGGTAATCAGACGCATAAATCATGTCTGGAGTCTCGAGCGGAGGATGCGGTGGGCAGCCGTGGTGGCTCGAATTAATCACTTTTCCCGCCAGCTACTCAACAGCATTCGTTCTCTCTCCACCCCTTTCTCTCCAAAAACACGAGCACACACACCTCTCTATTGATATTCGTCGGATTTTCTCACCTAATTTCCGCGTCCGCGCGAGCCTTTTGAAGACGCGACCGGGGGGGGGGGTCAACCCCTTCCAACCCTCCCTCCCGCCCCCACCCTCCCCCATTCGCCGGGGATATTCCCTTCCCGCCTCCAATCAATCAAATCACGCCGTCTATTCACGAAGCGGCAGCGAATGCAGTCGGGGCAACCTTCGGATATCCATCGGGGACGGCGGAGAACGAATGGCTCCCTTACAATAGAGGGCCGCCTCTCTTGTTAAACCAGTCAGTCCCCTCAACCACCGAACGGACAACCAACCCCTCCCTCCATTCCCCAGAGAGCCAGCCAGGCAACCCCTCGGAAGCCTATACGGTAGGGACGGAATGGAAAGAAAGGAAAAAAGGAAAGATTAAAAAACGTATTTATAGAGTGCACATTTTTTGATGATCGGAAGGCGCGACGGATTCGATCCGAGCGAGAGAACTCATTTGTTTAAAACACGTATAATGGCGGAGCGTGGGGCTTGCTAAGGCGCGGCGTGGTCGGATGGCCGGAGGGGGTAGAGGGAGGGGCGGGGGTCCAAAACCCCGGGCTCCCCTTTCATCTCCAAACGCCTTTCATCTCCAAAGGTAACCTTTAAAAGCGCCTCGGAATGTACCTACATTCGTGTGTGCACATAACACGCTTGGGGAAAATAATCTGTGAGTATAATGCGTGTCTAACTCCACGAGTCCACGGATCTCTTTCACGGAGAGCGGGATGGTCTTGTTTTTCACCGTTATGTGGGCCTCGCGGTGATTAAAGACCCCTTCCTCTCATAATGGAGGGCCTCAAATGCGATTTTGATGTGACGTGGCTGACTTATCGAACACTTGTCACGTTCGCTGCTTGTGGCCTCCCCGTCTTCCTCCCTTTGCCCAACTCCCAGGCCAATCATTTGATACGCACACGCACACACACACACTGTCTGATCCAATGGAGGAACCACAGCTTTGTTTGACTCGCAGAATCTAGTGTGATAGAACTGGTGATGCTTATCCGAAAATTAAACATCCTATTGGATGGTTAGTGTTGAGTGAAAAATAATAATTATGTCTCGACAAGATTTTTTTCTGTTCGCAAAAGGGAACTGTTCAAAATATAAATTAGTCCAATTTTCAGCAGTTAACAATTCGATAATAGCACGCTGTGTAACTCGCGTTGACCTAGCACTAGAACACGTCACCATACTTCCACTTTTCAAAATACATTGGATGAATGTAACGACCTCAAACCTGTGCATGCGTGTTGAGGGGGGGATGTTACTTCCACATGCCACCAGGAGTGCTTCTGAAGGTAATTTTGTTCGTGGTCTACAAGCTTGTGCACATTGTTTTCAGCCTAGTAACTGTGAGATTTCTTTCATTATGATTCATTTTCTCTCGGTTCTCGTTTTCAACATTTGCGCCATTAAAGGGTTAGATGGGAATCGAGTTAGAGTTGAGAGAAACCCGGCGTCGAAATTAGCCTCTTCTTAACGAAAGGCACCAAGAGATCCGCAGTTTAATGTCCTATCCGACGGACGACGGATTCACTCAACGTGCTCTCCACAAAGCACCTCAAGTAGGGATCAGGATAACACTGGAAAAAATCTGCCGTCCCCAGAATTCGAAACCCAGCCTTCTAGGTGGAAACACAGTGCATTAGTCACCGCACCATCCCGATCGAGTGCTTGAATTCAGGAAAGAATTTTTATCTAATTAATATGATAAAAATGATAATTAACAGTTGTGATTTCCACTATACTATTTTTATTCACACGACCCGGGTTTAAACACTTCATATCATCTTAGGGTGAAAATTACATGCATTATTGAAAATATATACTCTTGTTGATAAGAGGAAGGAAGGGGGGGGGGTTGAGGGGTAGGAGGTTTTTGGAGGGCGGAAGGAGAAAACTGATTGGCTAGTTGAAAGAGCCGAAAGGATGGTTTACAGGGGCCAAGAGGGTGGGGGGTGGCGGAAAGGGAGGCACTGCATATGATGGTTTCGACCTCATATGAAATAAATATAAAGTTCACATCAAGGAAATAATGAATGTTTTCTGAAGAGGTACCTCTTGTTCCGCCTAATTTTGATTTTTATTATTACCTATCAATTGTTTAGCAAGAGAACTTCACTGTAGAATAACTGTGATGGCACTCAGCGAAAAAAGTTATATTTTTGCTATATGGTGGGTGATATACCTAATTTTATTAATAACAAAGAGAGCACTAGAGGCGGCGGCGAATTTTGTGTGTAAATAACTTGGGAACATCAAGCACTGCGGTAAACGGTCTCTGTGAGTACAACCGGGGGCGGGGGGGTGCGGGAAGGAGTAGCCGAGAGGCCTTAGGTGACCTCATTTGCGCGAAGCCTGAACAGCACTTATCCATTTAAGACAATGCATTACGAGGAGGAGACATTGTTGGTACTGGTAGATATTATGACTTCGCGCCTGGTAGTTCCGGTTTAAGCCACACCGTACAAGACCAGCAGAGTATGTATGAGCGAAGATTGAATTAGTCAGGACCAAGAGGAAGAGTTGGTTACCGGAAGATCTCCTCTTGAAGGTAAATAAAACGATTACGATTAAGATCTTGCTGCGGAGATGAGAAATGTATACGCTAAACTGATTGTTATGATTGAGATTATAAACTGCTACCCGTATTTTTGCTTGAGTTTTCTGTTTAAAAATTAAAACCATCGAGAAAAAAATCCGTCCTACGTAGAATGACTTTACATGCATTCTACAGGGAGCAGCATTCCGAGGCTTCCTTCCCACTTGAGCCTTAACCTTGTTGGCCCACTTCATTCTACGTCGCAAATGCCGTTCGTTTTAATAATTCATTCCCTTTTGAAAACAGTACCTGGAAAATATCTACGTTTCGAATTAACGTTTGAGACTACGTTTTGAATCATTTGAAGTCAAATAGATGGCTTCTACGCAAAACCTATTCCGCCCTTGAATTTACCGACACGGAGAACGAACAAAAATACCAGCAAAATTGACAAACTAATGAGTTTTGTTCGATTTCTTAGTAGCAGGTTTGATTAAGATGCATTCCTTGTGTATACTATACATGATATTATATTTCTCTTAAAGAATTAAAAATGTCATCCCAAGAGTGTATACATATAATCTTAATCGTACGATAGCTAAACTCTAACCACACTTAAAATTGCCCACAGAGAATGATATCTTAAATCCTTCGAGAATTTTCCCGAGTACCACAAAATCTAAACAGTTTTTTTAGTCTGCCAGTGGGAACTAAATTGTCATTTCAACATGCTATAAAATGATGAAAATCATTCGTTTATTATTTGTAAAGAATAAAATTATTTTTCGCTTGCTGATTGGGTCATTTTCAACCCCTCTCCGATGACAGAGTCCATTGCATCTAATCGTGCAATTAAAGCTATCATTAATACACAAATCATTTTCGCAATAGGTTTTTAATAGTATTGTATTGAAATCTATTGCTTATCAATTATGTAAGTTCTATGGATTAAAATTATACCCGAGAATAGACATGGTATTGCATATTTTTATTTGATTCCAAATAAAGAAAATTTTACTTTAAGTATTAATATGTGACCATCAGATAGGACTTTGTACTCCTGGAATGTCAATAATGACTCGCGATGAGAATTTCTTCGAATGATTGTGATCAGTGGTTCCAAAGGTTTCAATGAACCCAGTGTTTGTGCCTTCCTATTGAGAGGAGATCGAATGTAGCCAAGTGAACCGTGTATTTGCCGACAGAGAAAATCAATAGTAATCCATGGTAACGTGAGGAAAGTTTTGGAATTTTCCCAGAGAATATTGAGTACTTGACCAATTAATGAAAATGATACAAAAGCATCGTGTAGCATAAAAAATAAGAACACCGAATGGTAATCTGAGTGATTGATTTGAAATTGATCATTGATGAGAAACAATCACGCCTAGAGTCGTAGCTTTTAGTGGTTAAACTGTTTGATATTGATCTTTTATAGATCTATTATAGAATAGATGCCCGAATAAGTCTAACGGGCCAACAAAGAGAACAAGGCAAATCAGCAATTTATGAACAAACGGACTCTTAATTACCTCAAAATTCGCGACCTGCCTGAAACTAGTTAATCGGCCTAGCCATCCCGATTCGGCTCTCTAAAATTTTACGGAGGTTTATTCCAATTGTGTAATTTTGAATTCATATACATTTAAGAATATTCTTTTTCAAAAACACTATATAGCAGATAACAGTTGGACGTTAAATTATATAGGAATATTTCCCGACTCTGCGTGCCCCCATAAAGGATTTCGGGGATTTTAAGGATTAATTTCGGGCATATATTTTCATATATGGCAACATGAACGCTTATGTCTTTCAAAGTTCTTGTATTTTTTCTCCTTATTTTGTTTTTCTGTCAACACTGATTATCATTTCCTTAAATTTTCAGAGTTAGGCGCTCACTTGCTAAAATTAGTGCAGGTGCACGGGTTTCCTAGATTAAACTCTATTCAGGGCTCTTATCCCAAGGACAAAGGAAGAATACTTTCACATTGCAGCCCAATAGTGTTGCTCTATTTACATTTAAAATAGTCGCGTTTTCGAGAGGTTTTGTACTTTATCAAGGAAAAACAAATGTTTCCGGAACAATGTGCCCAAGATTCCCAAAATAATTTTACCGCAATAAGCTTAATTTGAATAGTGCGTAAAATACTAGAATGCAAGCAGGGTGGTCAGAGCAAACTGTGTGGGGGAGTAAGCGAGCCAAAGAGATAGACACAACTGCGGAACAGTTTCCGACGCCGCAGAGTTCTTCGGTTCGACATTAAAATGCCATAAAATACCTGTTTGTTTAAAATTCAAACATTTTACCGTCTTGAAACAGTTTATTACTTATAATCGCCAATAATATTGAGGAAATTATGAATACCCTCAACATTATAGGCAATTGCTGGAGGTTGTGTGAGACCGACGAGCGGACAAGAAATCCATTATCGAAGTTTGAGTGGTGACGCGGGGCGACGCGGGCTATGCACCTGCCTCTTTGCACTTCCCGGAAGCACCCTTTGGCAGACCAGTAGCCCCCGCACTGCACACGAATCGGGAGCTCAGCGGAAAATGCACCACTTCGGAATTTCTAATCTGGGCCTCGGCGACCGTGAGCCACAGTGCCCAAGGGAGAGAGGTAGAGAACGCAGTTACTATTCCCCATTGGTTCCGCCATTTCAACGCAAACCCGGAAGTGAACATGCCGGTCTATCGGAAAGTACTTTACTGTGTATAAATATGCAGTTTACAACGTTTAAAAACCTCCAATGACGCTCATTTTAAGAAAACGTAACTTTCTCCGTAAATTATCGCCCCTAAAATGGAAGGGAAAATAAATAATTTTGTCACTAGTAATTATTATCAAAATTACAGCAGCCCTGTAAAACTCTCGCTCGCCTTTCTTATCAAACACAGTTGGCATTAAAATACCTTAATCTGGTATCGCAATGGGTTACCATTAATTCGACGAAGCGTTCATTTTCACCACAACTTGCGCTGTTCTTTGCTCGCAAGTCAATTTCTTGGGCGAATGCTGGAACCCCGATTTTGTCGAGAACCCGGATCCGAAGGCTCGCCGCTAAATACCCGCCTGAATGGGGAGACGTCCGAGATGAATGGTGACGGCTGCGTCTCCGAGAGGAGCCGAGGGAATGTCCCCCACCTTGGACGTCTTTCTCACGTCGATCCCCCCCTTCCTTCCCATGTGGTCCAGACTGGCCGCGGGATCGGACGTGAGGAATGGAACGTCGTGAAATCGCGATCTGCACGTGTTTTGAGAGCTATAAAGGCGGAAGAAATCGGAAGGGTTCATCATTGTGGGGGGAGGGGGAGTAAGAGGTGGGAGGCGTAGACAATAATAGGGGGCGCGCATTTAATTGGGAGGAGGAGGAGTGGATAGAATTCCGACGAGGGCCGTGCGAAATCGACGGATCGAAGAGGTGGACGCATAATGAATGGCGGCGACCCTAGCGATCGTTTGAAAATGAGATCGGAAAAGCCTTAAGAAAATGAAACGAAAGGAACTGGCTCTGAGCATTAGGATGGGTTGCGGGGGTGGGGTTTGGCTTTTGGTTATGGGCGTGGGGAGACCCCGGGGGAGGGAGGTTGGTCGGGTGCGGGAGAATACAAGAAGAGACGTCAAGGATTTTGGAATTGAGGGCGCGGGTGTTTAGGGCGATTAACTAGAAGGGTTGAATGTTTCCTTTCACGAGAGCCCATCGCGGAGTCAAATGGGAAAGCGGAATCCTTGCCGGAAGTTCTTCCGAGACCCCTTGCTGAGCGGGGGATTTTTTAAGTTGGGGCGGGTGATTACACGCCGGCTTAAGTTTTTTAATGGCTTTTTCAGTTCTCGGCGATCGACTCGGATGGCGCTAAATAGCTCCTCCCACGCATCGAATCGGGTATATTTTAGGCAAGGTTTTTTTTATAGAGCCCAAGCGGAATGAATCGGCAATTGCTCCAATGGCTGAAACCGAGTCTCGTCATGCTGCACTGATGAGTCCATTTATTATGAAATACATATCACGGACGACTCTTCGGAAGGCACCGTTTGGGGATAACTTTGGCGGATCGTTTCGTCCGATGGTATCTTGACCGGAAATCTTCGAGAACACCGAATTCACGACGTAATTATGCGGTCTAAATTCTAATCCGCCAAAAATTTGGATTATACTGTAGCCAGTAACTTGCGATGCGAGTCAGCATTGTAATAGAGTGAGCAGCTACAACAAAACATAATCGCTATGAAAACGCATGACACAACTGTTTCGACTTCGCTCCGGATGCAAGTGAAAATAAGAAAAATATAAATGTGACACCTTCTTCCTCAGCGAAAGAAAACTTAGTGGGAGGAGGGAGTGCGGGTGGAGGGAGTGGGAGGAGGGAGTGCGGGTGGAGGGAGTGGGAGGAGGGAGTGCGGGTGGAGGGAGTGGGAGGAGGGAGTGCGGGTGGAGGGAGTGGGAGGAGGGAGTGGGAGGAGGGAGTGGAGGGGGATTTGTGGTGAAGGGGTTCCATGATAAGACTTTCTTGTGCGATGAAATGTTCTAACGCTGTATGCGTCTCCAAAAGTGACCAGATCTATCTATATAAGCAGATAAAACAGGAGTGCCATAGTTGTATATGTAGAGTGCTATGTTGATATATAGAATAGTTATAGTTAATACATCCAGGATGTAGCAGGAATCAATGTTAGATAAAGCATAAAGTGCGGTAGAATTACTATTGAAGTGCTTAGCTCTAAATAGGTAATACTTCATTGTAAGGAACATGATTTACTATAGGGGAAAGCTATTATTATCCTCAGACTATATTTCATCTAATGTAGAACTTGTTTTTTGTACAGACGCACGGATAGATGTTCCAACACTTAAGCATACGGGTAATTTTCAGCAGCCACTGGACCATCGGGAGTGCGTTCCACGAGAAGGCAACGTCTATCCGCTCTGAAGACGTTTCGCCCTTTGAGAAGGGAGGGTGATGGCGCATATTCCCAACTGGGCGTCGGAGCTCGCGGGCATCGCTCCGGAAAACAAGTGATAACCGCTCGCCGAAAAAATGAAGAGAGAGAGAGGACCCGCAGTTCACGTGAGATTACACTTTCGTTCGAGCGTCACCAGACGGTCGCGTCCCACCTCCTCCGCGATAGCGATAGGCGATTTGCATAGATCCAAATCGATAGTTTTCATTCGATAACTATTGTACCGAAGGTTTTAACGATCCTCAATAATATCGCATGCTCGAAGTGAGATAATGCCTTGTCGGGCATTAAAGCTAGACTAGTTGGCCGGTAGAGTTTACATCACCTGCTACTCTTTCACAGGTTTATTTAGGTAGGACTGTACAATTCACCACACTTGTTCATAATATGCAAAGAAGAGAATGTCGAATGAAATAAGATGAAATATAAAGGCTAACTGGGGTGTGGTAGTCAGGAGGGAGACGCGGTTTCCCGTTGTTGCCGGTACTTTTCTTTATAGAGTCAATGAAATGTTATGGGTTGCATGGGATGAGCTTGAGCAGGGAATATAATTGGGAGCAGAGATGATTAAGTTTGATGGCCATGCATTTATTAGTAAGCCATGAGGTTGCAGCTATTATTGATTACTTTAGACGAACAATTCGAGAGATATTGAGTGAAGATCAACCACTAGATAAAAGTAATGATATTCTCGAGCATCTGAGAGGTTAAATAATTTAATTTGGAGAGGATGAATTTGAGTAAGTGTCCATATATTGGACGTTGTCTAAGAGGAAAATTAGCACAATAAAGGGGACAGTAGGAGATGAATTGCGTCAGCGAAAGAATCATTGGCATTAAGAAGAGAATTGACGACGGGAACTCTACTTGTAAGTAGAGAAATAAAGAAACGATAACTTAATTAAGGAGCGTGGAGCTGTATGGATGCGAGACCTGGACTTTTAGGAAAGAGAATGAGTTAATATTGGATGCTTCTGAGATGCGGGTGTGGCGAATAATGGAGAGAGTGAATTTGACATGGAGGAAGACAAACTCTGGCGTTTTAAATGGGGTGGGAGAAGAGGGAAGGTTGCTGCGGGGATTCGAGAAGGGCAAATAAGGTAGGTGGAGGACATATTGAGAGGCCGTGACATCCTGAATGCCATATTGCATGGGAGAATAAGGGGTTATCAGGGTAAAGGTAGAAAGAGATTTTCAGCAGTAGAAAAGCAGATAGAATTTACGAATAAACGAAGAAAAAAAGGAAAACCTGGTGTAAAAAACCTTTCACGGCTTAAGGAAATATTATTTAATATAATCTGTCTAAAAAGAGGCCGTAAGAAGCTCAATTTATCCTTTTCAGAAGAAATAAGTGCTACAAGGAAAGCAAAACGTTCTCGTGATCCGTAGGAGTCGTTATGAACTGTCCAACTCCCAGATTCAAATTTAGAATACATAGAATATGAATGAAATGTATATATACCACTAAACATGTGAGTATTAGGAAAAATCTACTCCCTATGTGGCAATTTTATATGTATTTTATTGATACTTAATAACGCATATGCACTACAATAAAAATATATTCTTGATAAACTCATGTTATAAATTTAAACAACCTAAAGAGATAGTGTACTTAAATTTCATAAAATTCTTTTATTTTTGTTCGCACTTATTGCAAATATGAATGCAAAGGAGTTATTAAAAGCTTTGCTCTATACTAAAGTTCTCATCAGTCTTCTCTCTGCATCTTTATTAAATATGCATGTCATCAACACCTGCTTCTTCTCAAATGTTTTATCATATAACGCGAATCGTCTTTTCTCATGAACCTCTATATCGATAACATTGAAGCAGTAAATAAAATACCGATATAAACAGTGCAAAAAAAACGTGTTCGAGTCCCGGTTGAGGAGATATTTTTACTCTTGTGATCCGTTCGATTCCGCCTTCCCCACCTCTATTGTGTTCGTCCTTTATACGTGTTCCTATCCCTTTTCCTTATATATGTTTCTGTATATATGAGTATTTATTCGCCGTTTGGCGGAATTTCGTGTTTGAATGTGTATTTGGCCAATGTGGCTCATCTCTTTCTTCTGGCTATGCGTGCCACGAAACGCACTGTTCTTTTCCTGTATGATGTTGTATGAATTCTAACCACTGTCCTTTCTTCTTGTGAATTGTCTATTTCTCCTTTGGTGGGTGAAACAGCCCCCTGACGCCATCTCTTGGCTAAAGAATCGGGGCGCTTGGCGACATATAAGACCCACGGATCTCAGGGTAAATTACATATCC